>NC_087309.1:60283538-60606038 GCF_015220805.1 Pogoniulus pusillus | reverse complement strand
ATTGTAGTGTTCAATCTTTCCTGAAGCTGGTGCATAGTAAGGTATGTGACAGATCCACTCAATACTATGCACTTTGGCCTAGTTTTTTATGAGATTATTCTTGAAATAAGTATCATTGTCTCATTCAATTATGTCTGGAGCTCTATATGTCCACATGATTTGCCTTTCCAAATGAAAAATGTTGCTACATGTGTTAACATGTGGAAGTGGATAGGCTTCCAGCAATCCGGTGCTTGCCTCTACCATCGTTAGCACATACTCCTTGCCAGAATAAGATTGATGTAAAGTGATGTAGTCAATCTGCCAGACTTTACCATATTTGTGCTTTGACCATCACTCACCATATCACAGTGGCTTTATTCACTTAGCCTGCTTAATAGCAGCACAAATGTCACAGGCATGTATGACCTGGGTCATAGTGTCCATGGATACACCAACTGACCTATTATGTGCTCATCAATATGTTGCATCTCTGCCTTGATGACCAAATGAATCATGGGCCCACAAAGCTAAGAAGAGTTCACATCGGTGTTTCCAATCAAGTTCAAGATCACAGATTGTATAAAACTTGAGAAAATACAGGCTGCGAGATCTGCCTGCTGTTTGTGTTGGTGTTCCTCAGTAGCTCTGCTTTCAGGCATGTGTGCATCTATGTCATAGGGTGTGATACCATAGTATTGAGGTAATAAGAGATGGGGAGAAGGCTTAACATAAGCGAGTTCCAAAACAAATTCAATCCGTTTATTGCACCCTAAGCATGGTCTTATGTGCTTTTCTATCAGAAGGTTACAAATCATCCCAGACTCTGATTGGTTACATACACCTGTGTTAGGTCTATGTTAGGATTACACACTACTTGGCATACGCATTCTTCATAATCTCTCAACAACACGTATATTGTGTCTGGCGATTCTAAGTCATCAGAGATAGGTGAAAACCACAGACTCCAGGCTTACGTTTGTTTACATTTGTTATACCATTCTCTGAGGCCATTCCAACCTTCCTCTTTAACTCAGCACTTACTGAACTCTCTCCTGTTCATGGCTCCTCTGGAGGTTTTATACATTCTGTACCCGTGAGAGTCTAAATCCTCTCTCTGGTTCATCAAGAAAGATAAAGATTGCATTGTCTTTCCCTAATCAGCAAAGATAAAGATTGCCTTTGTTAACTTTTGGGACTCAAACTAAGTGCTTGGCTGAAAGCTCAGAGATGTAAATCAATAAACAATGCCTTGGAAACTCCTGGATCTCAGCCTGGCTGGAATGCCTAGGATGCCTACATCTTACCTCAGCTACCCCGAAGAGAAAAGGCTTATGTGTATTCAGGGCATGGACAGGTACAGCCAGGGAGAGGGCAGAGGCCCTTCCCCTGGTGCTGTGCCAGACCCATGCAAATGCATGAATAAACAGGAAGATATCCTGGGGAGCTGCATCTGGACACACCAAGATAAAAAACTGTATAGAAGTCAGTAGGAATACCTGCCAAGGTGTGCACTTCTACCAGAATACCAAGGGTGGACCTCTACTAGACTACTAGAGCTGCACCACCACCAGAAGAACCCCTGATGAACTACACAGAAGATCATTCTTGGGCCATGCATCCATCTCTCTCCACCCCACCATCTGTGATTGAGGGTAATATGATCCCAGCTCTTTTCCTTCCCTGCTTCTTGTCTTCTTCTCCGTCATTGTCTTTATCTCTGTCTCTTCCCCTTCTCTCTCTGTCCCTCTGTTTTTGTGGTGAATAGTCCTAAAGGGCATAAAAATGGGCTTAAGCATGTCCTGTCTTATTTACCTGCCCATCTGCATTGCAGCCAGAGGCGGGAAAACAGGACAAAAGAAACCCAGGCAACTTTAGTTTCTTTGCCTGCAAGGGGTTTCATGGGTACCACGCCCCTGTCCCTTGGTAGGTGTATGTGTCCCCATTCTATGAAAGACAACAGCCTGTGGGTTCTTCCATTTCTGTGTCTACTTGGGTGATTCTGTGGTCAATGAGACCATTAGCTTTGGTCATTACTCTATAAATTGGGGGTGAACAGGGAAAAAGGAGTTCATTCATTCCTCGCTGATCGGCCACTCACCCACCCGTCACCTCAGCTGCCGCCTCAAGCCACCTCAGCCAGCCAGCAGTAGATTTTTCACTGTGAGGCCCACATGGAGTTTGCTACAGGACTTCTGTTGGACATTTTCCTGCGTATGTTTTTGGGCCACGGACTTTAGGACTAGTGAGTACTCTCCATTCTTTGTTCAAGTTGCTAAAGGATTTTAATCAGCCTCACAAGTGGCAAATTAAGCCGCCGGACTCGCTATCAATGACATTTTCTGAAATCAGTCAAAATTCCATTGTGCATAGACATTCTGTGAAATAGTTCTGTTAACCGCATCCAAGAACTTGTGTGGATAGTTGTAAATAAGTTTGGGGGAATTCTTTTGGGTATATTAATGAATAGTTCATAACTTTTAAATCTGCCTCATTGCATTTTACCCCAAACTCAGATTTCAACTAGTCCCATTTACAACAGTTTTGTCCAACTTTATCCTTTAATAAATAGTTTTGTGGTGATATATGACCTTATTTGCACCTTGATTTCACAACACGGAAATCCATAAGAACAGATCTTGCTCCTCTAGACATAAATATTGTTAATCTCTGTTCTCTGGACCTTGACAGTACCTTCTGGCCAATTAGTCATCACCTCCACCAGATCAGGGCCATTAAGATCACCCATTTGTGCTCATTGGGTTATCAAAGCCATCCATTTAGACCAGGTTGCGTCTGTGGCATGATGTGGTGATGAGCCCTTGCCTCTGAATATCCAGTTTAGAACTGGCAACCTAGGAGCTAAAAGCAATTGTGACTCAGTTCCAATCACTTCAGAAGTTGCTTTCATTCCTTCATAGGTTGCTAGAATTTCTTTCTCTTGTTGGGGTGTAATTTGCCTCTGAACCTCTGTAGCAACAACCCCAGAAAACAAGTGGATATCCATGTGTCTCATTTGGAGGTCTCTGCCAAAGACTCCAAGTTGGACCATTGTCACTTGCAGTGATGTACAGAATGTTTTTAATGTCTGGATGAGTTTGAACAAGTCCCAAGCCTACTGCATGGACTATTTCTTTCTTGATCTGATCAAAGCTGCTCATTGTTCAGGTCTCTACCCAAAACTGTAGTTACAAGTCACATCATGCAATGGTTTGGCAGTTTGACTGAATCAAAAAATGTGTAGTCTCCAAAATCCCACTGCACACAAGAACTATAGAGTATCCTTCTTATTTATGGGAATTGCCATGGTGGAGACTTTGTTTATCACATCCTGTGGAATGTCATGGCGGTCATCCTGCCACTGCACTCCCAGAAATTGGATTTCTCTGGCAGGTCCTTTGACTTTGTCTCTCTTAATGGCAAAACCTCCTTGCAACAGAATGTCATTTTTTTTGTTACATTCCTGGAAGACTTCCCCAGCAGTTTGGCCCCACACAATGATGTCATCAATGAATTGTATATATTCTGGAGCTTTATCTTTCTCTAATATATTATCTATGTTCTGGGGCTTTACCTTTCTCCAAGGCATCATGCATCACAGAGTGACAGATTGTTGAACTGTGTTTCTACCTGTGAGGCAAATGGTTGAACTGGTACTGAACTTCTGTCTTGGTGAATGCAAACTAAAGCCTGCATTTCTTTTCTATGGAAATAGAGAAGAAATCATTAACAATGTCTTCAATTCAAGCTCGTACTGGAGTTCCAGAATGTCCAGAACAACTGTGCTCATGGGTGGAGTCACCTCATTGAGGGCACAAAAATCTAGTGTCAATTGCCAGTCTCCGATAGGCTTGTGCACAGGCCAGATGGGACTGTTGAGAGGTGAATGAGCTTTCTCAATGACAGCCTGAGTCTCCAGTTGATGAACCAGCTGATGAATGGGCAAAAAAGAGTCACAGTTAGTTCTGTACTGCCTGTGATGCATAGCTTGAGTAGCAATTGGCAGTTTCAAATCTTCTACGTCATGTTGTCCCACAACTGCAGATTCATCTGAAAGTTCAGGTCCAATAGTGTATAGGGTTAACACTCTAGGGGGAGTAACACTGAACCTGACCCTAGGTGGTCTTGACCACTACCCAGAGGTGGGTCTAAACACCTCCAGGTGATGGTTAGCCCACTTCCCCTTCCTGTCCCATAAAAGCAGGGTGACTTCCTATTTCACTCTCTCTCTGTCCTCTCTGCCTCAATTATACCACCATTACCCTCTGTTCCTGGTTTCTCTTTGTTACATCACGTGGCCATCACCCATGAGGTAGACCAAGCCATCACAATCAGGTTGTATTTTTACCATTTTGTATTTGCTATTTTCCCTTCCCTAGCCTTTGTAATTTCCCTACCTCAGATACCTTTTAAAGTTATTGTTAAACTTTTTCTTTTTTATTTCCAAATCAAGTGAGATTTCATTTATTTTGGTGTGCTTACTTTTCTCTCTCTCTGTCTCCATCTAATCCCTTTCTTTTTGGAAAGAAGGGGAAGAGGGAAGTGCACTTTATAATATTGTTATTGGTTCTATCAAAGTTATCTGAGTCTCTGGAAATTTAAACTAGAACCGAGACAAATAGACAATTTCAATTTACCACCCTTGATCTCTACAGATAGTATTCCAAAACCCCATTTGCGACTTCTAGGATCTTTGAAACAAATCATAGAATCATAGAACAGGTTTCAAAAATATGCTTCTTCATCCTATGTTAAAATCTTGGCTACCAGGTTTCTATCAAAGAGTGATAATGGAATGTTGCAGGCTGCTCTGCCTGCTATCTTTGCTTGGTGTGGGACCACGGTAAACAAGCTTATAAACTAATATGGCCATAAGCCAGCCACAAGGGTCCCCAGGTGATTCAATGTGAATTACTGTCATGGAGGGGTATTCTGCCACCTACTCCAATTTTGGTGGAGGGGAGAAATTAATTGATGCAATATAATATTCTATAACAATATATATTTATTAAACTCAATATTCTGAACTCTTGCCACCCCCAACTACTGTATATTAATAATAAAATGATCTTACATGGTTATGAAAGACATTCTAGGACTAATATCAAACCATAACTTATTAATAACTAGCAAACAATTCAATCTATAGACAGAGAGAGGATTTTCCCTGTGGCAAATACCGCTTGGGGTCTATATACTTTTTGCTATTTGCCCAGTAGGTGGGCTGAAAGCTCTTTCTGCTCTATGGCAGGAGACAATAGATATTACAGAGGCATTAAAATATTTACTTACAAATTCTGATTAATTATCAATCACCCTCCAGGGCTATATCACAGCCTATTACTAGTGTCCAAACTTCAGGGGAGTTTTTGCCCATGGACTTTGAGGCTGGAATCCTCCTGGCTTTGGGGAAAGGAGAATCTTCCTGGCTTCTGGGGAAAGGGAGTAGTCTGACCTTGTTCTCCTGGTGAAGGATGCAATCTCTGCCCTTGCCTCCTGGCTTCTTCTGGATGATCTGTCCAGGGATTCTTAGGCAGGACCTCAGGCGCAGAAGGAGTACGATGTCATGAAATCTGAGCATGATCTCATGCTGGCTAGCAGGCTGATAGCGTGCAGACAAGAGGAGTCTGCTCCTGGTTAACTCAGCAGCAGTGGTGCGTTTACCAGGCAATGATGAGGCAGTGGGTGTACAATAGTATACGAGCCTGCAGGGGAGTCTGGGCTCCGTAGATAAAGGCAGGCAATACAGGATCTGGTCCTGATAACTCACCGCAGTGGCATGTGGGTGTGCACAGCTGGCTGGGAGACTATGGGAAATTGTCTCCATAATAACAGTGCTGGTGAGTGAGTGTGAGAAATGCAGGGTAGTCCGAGCACATTGTTTACTTGTGTACCCCCACTTATTAAATGTGTTGAGATTAATGGACATTTGGACACTAGAATGACCAATCAGGTTTTGACAGTCAGCCAAACAATACCATAATAGGCAAAAGCCACAAGTCTAGACTCTCCAAATATGGGAATCACACGGGTCTTACACTGGGCAGACACGAGCTGGGCGTGTGGGGGCTTACACAAACATGTTTACACAATCAGGGTCCTGGGCAGGCCAGACTTCATGGCACCAGGCCTATTTTGCCCCTTTTATCCATTTAATGTGTTTACCTCTGGTTTGGGCAGAAAAACATGTACAGGCAGGGCAAGGCATAAATAAGCATATTTTTCGGCCTACAGGCCCTTCGACAAAATTATGCAGAAGCCAACTATTTCTGTATCAACCTGAATATATGCACTCAGCCAGCAGAGCACACACCTACACATTTGCATAATTAGTCAGGGACAACCCACCACATCTGCATAAATACATGCCTTATTATTCTCATTAGTGGAGTCTCCATTTTCTACCCCTTCTGAGATAAGTCTGTCAGTTGCCTGTGAAAACCAATGTTTGTTATTGCAATGATCTGCCTGCTGTTTATTCCTCTTCACTCTGTTCCCACAACTCTCCTACACCTGCACCCCACAACTCTTCTGCATTCTTCTTTCCCACAATGGAAGACCTCTCATTCTTGGTGAATTCACTGACCAAGTGAGGCAGATAGAGGACAGCTTGTCACATTCTGCCCTAGTCTCTGCCATAAAAGCTATGGCTACAGAGATAAGGGATGTAACTAAAGATAGCATGAAAGAAACGAAGGAGGAAACCAAAACCTCCTTATCAAATCTGGCAAGGGATACCATTCCTTCATCATCTGAATGTTTGTGCCTTGCTGTGTTGCCTTTCCAGTGTGTGTCAGGGTGGTTGATAGCTATGATAATCAGGGTATGTGGTCACAAAGCTAATTTAAGCTGTCTGTAGAACAGACATTTCCTGATCAGGTGACCTGTGGTAAACACCCACTATGACAAACACCCATATTAGCCTGTCCTTTAGCTCTTACCCATACATTTTCAAGTCTTTATTCTTTGTCACCTAGGTGGATATCAATGTATTCCACCTGTTCTCTCATAAAGAGAGAAGTCTTTCTTAAACATCATGGAGCTATCTACTGCAGTACTCCAGTAAGGAAAGTCATCCCACTGTGTTTCTATGATGGCAGTTAAGTCAAAGCTAACCTGTTGCTCAATGGCTTGCAGATCCTCCCACTTGTTGATTACACTGCATGTGTTAGTGCAGATGCATTTAAGTTGGGCTATCAACATCACTTCCAACACTGGGCTTATCATTAAGCTCATCTCTATTGCACTTATTTTCACACCTTTCATGAATCAAACATAATTTAAAGCCCTCTCAGTGATCCCTGCCAGCTCATGGATGAGAAACCTTTTTCCTCTTTGAGACAGCTGGACTCCATCTTCTGCCAGTGGGTCCCATGCCATGGAAACCTCCACATGATCAAAGAAACCAAAATTGTGTTGAAAGCATGAGCCTCTGAACCACATGTTAATTTGATATGTTTTACTCTTCTTTTAATAACAAAACTTATCTCAATGAAACAAAAAATAAACTAATGTCTATAAATTAAGATAGAATTATTTCCAATATTTTACCAAACTGTGAGCAGTTGATCTCTCTTAGAATTCAAAATCCGTGGACTTCATAACTGCATCTGAAAATGTTACCACTTTCTAGTCAATATAAAGTAATGCAATTCTAAGTATAGAATAACATACACTGGGGAAGTAATTTATCTTTGTCAGGCATTTACATTGGGATTAAATGAATTGTAGTCTTAAAGTTCCTGTTTCTTTTTATTGGTAGTAAGCGGACTCAAGTTCATTAATTAAAAACTTCAGTGGAAAACAAAACATGCAAAAAGCTCATTTTTCTCTGTTGATTTGAAAGGGAACCATGAAGACTGTATTTTTTTTTAAAAAATGAAATGTAATTTATTGAAATCAAGGAACTGTAAGTAACAGTATTCAATCTAGTAGAGAGGAATTGAAAAGTCTCTTGGGAAAAAATACCAAAACTGAAAAATCAAACAAAAAAACAACCAACCAAATCCTCCTCTGGAAAAGCAAGTCACACCCCTTCCCTCCCCAACCCCAGGGGGAAAAAAAAAAAAAAAAGGAAAAAAAAAAAAAAAAAAGCCAAAACAACAACCTAGTATTAATCCCCAGAATACATTTATTATGCAAGTTAGTGTAAATTGGAAACTTCTTTCTGACTTTGTTCATTTGACTTCTTAAAGTATGAAATTTTATGTTTTATTTAATTGTTATTTTATCCTGAAAGTCATTCAGGACATAAAGAAGTCTTCAAGATGGTTTCATTAATAAAACTTTCTGTTTGTTATTTTGTTTGTTAAAACTGATTTTGA
Source organism: Pogoniulus pusillus (assembly GCF_015220805.1). NCBI lineage: Eukaryota > Metazoa > Chordata > Aves > Piciformes > Lybiidae > Pogoniulus > Pogoniulus pusillus. Next base: position 60,597,735 of record NC_087309.1, on the reverse strand, counting down.
GAAAGAAGACATTCAGTGAATACCACTTATTAGATGTTTCAAGTGAATATGTTTAGAAAATGAATCAGAGAAATGAAGAAAGTCGAGGAATGAGGAAAGGCACAAAGATTCACAAAGAAGCTTCCATTATGGAAGCTTCAATAGAGAAGCATGGGTTTCAGCTTTCAAAATTGCATGTTTTCACAAACCAGGCAGAACACAAACCTCATCTTATTAGTGTCTTTGGGTGCTAAAATCATCTAAGAACAATGAATTGCACATTTTAATTTTCTTCAATGATATTATCTTTTTCCCTCTCATTTTCTATTAAAAGAAAAATAACTCTGATAGTAAATGATATTATCTAATCTGCACCACAGAAACCTAGAGAGACACATTTATTCAAGCTTGCTGGTGACTTAAGCAGCATGATGTAGTTCATACATTTTTGCCATTTTTAAAATGTCTGAATATCTAATTCTCAGATGTCTTACAACATAATGTGTCATAGAACTCATGTTGTTTGATTCTCTGCATTTCATAGTGGGGATGAAAAAAATCCATCTGTGTCTTTTTTGCAGGATGTGCCCACGATCTATAGCTATTATTTCATTATGTTAACAATGAGTTTCTGATATATACCCCTTGGCAAATTGTGCAAAATTTACTTCTGTTTTGGATATTTCCACATAGAAAATTTAAATATTTTCAAGCACAATGCAGCAGATGAATAGCCAGGTTTGTTTTCCTCAAAATCACTGTAAAAACTGAAGTAATTTGTGGATGGATTTCTTGCTAACAGGAGGACATGAATCGACAAATAATGAGCAACCCTGTGCTGCAGAGTGCCCTTGGATCCATCCCGGAGGCAGGAAACCAGGCGGTGAATAACAGCACCCCATGTGCAGCTGCAGGAGGCAGGGTCTGCCAGCTGCAGGAGGCTGACTATACAGGTTGTTTATATAAGTTAACCTATCTGTACTTCACACAACCCTAATCCAATCTATACCTTCCACGTGTACCAATCTTAAACTAAGTTAGCTATGCACGTCTCTTCCAAGTTAGCATATAACTCACTGTAACATGGCAATAAACGGAGAACAATTACCTAACCACACTGGTGTTTATAACCGTTACTCTGGGGTGCAATGCCAACAGTCATTAGATGAGAGAAACTCGATGAGCTTTTCTGCATTTTTTTATGTAGCACTAGGTTCTCTTTAGTTTAATTTAATTTATTGGAAATGTTCCAACAATTTTCCCACCTCTTCTTCACTCTTTTACCTCTTGTCATGAAGCTGAAACTCACAGAAGTACATACTATCTACAAACCAAATGCTCTGCCTCTCTGTTTTTTTGTTTGTTTGTTTGTTTGTTTGTCTGTTTTAATTCTGCCATACTACTTTGCAGGTCAGTCATTAAAAATACAAAGCATTTAACGTAATATTTTTTGATCACATGACGTGAGTCACATGGACAATGAAATTTAAAAATACAATTATCCATTTTACTTTTTGATCACATGACGTGAGTCACATGGACAATGAAATTTAAAAATACAATTATCCATTTTAATACATTACATGAAATGAAGCAAAATGGATACAGGATTAATGAGATTTTGGGCCATAAATCAACCCCCATAAAAGTGATGAAAATCTTATTTTTTATACATATACTTTTCACATGATTACAGTATGTTAGGAGTTGGAAGGGACTTCCAGAGATCATAGAGTAAATTTGATTATGTTAAGTAAGACTTTTACTTCATAAATATTTTCTCCTGATTCTTTGTTTTGAAAGTTAGAAATTTCTGATTGCATCTGTTGTTTAGGTTAATGTACAAAGATCATTTTTATGTACAAAGATCATTTGTATGTACAATGGATCATTTATGAACAAAATGATACATGGAACATTGTGGACAAGAAAGAGAAAAGATTCTCCTGTTACATCTTCAAGTAATTCTCAGTGTTCAGATCTTTTAAATTTGCTGGAGTCACTGTTGTACAGTGTATAGATATTATCTAGCTCAGCAAGCACTTGCAAAGGAAGAAAGTACTTTTGCTCTAATGAGTTTAAACCTTATGTCAGGCCAACTCTAATTGATCCTGCTCTTTAAGAGCAACCCTTTTCTTAATGGTCCCTTCAAGCAGCTTAATAGACATGAGAAAATTTATCTTGTAGTCTTTTAAGTATGAGTTCTGATCAAGAATTAATGAGTGACTTTCTACTGTTTCTCTCTTGAGTTTATCACAAGCTTAACACACCTCTAAAGTTAATAAGGTGTCTGCCAATGTACAACCTGCTGCTTTGTTTAGAATCATTTATTTGGTAAATTTTTGGGTAACCTTGATCTTAAAGCTTACAGATAAAATCAGTATGTCTTCTGGCATTACTTTAAGTGTTAGTGATTCAGCAGTTGGCTTGTGGAAATACACTGATATTAATGTCTCCAACGTAATTTCTTCTCCAGATTCAGGAAGATCAGACCAATGGAAATTGAGGCATTTTTTATAAACTAAATGGAGTGCAAATTACAGTAATAAAGAAGAAAACAAAGCATCAAAATCCACTAAAAATATATGCATTTTAATTAAAAGCTGAGAGAGATCAATTATATGGGAAGATGTCTTCATGTATTTTTTCCTTATTTTTTTAATGTCTTTGTTTTCTTTTCTACATTGGAGGCAAAAGAGCTAACCACCAAAGAAAAGGCCATGCTTGACTTTTGCATAGCATGTGAAAAGAACTGTCAGGTAGTGTTCACAGGAGACATTTCTAAAAGGTAGAAAGCCTTTGTTCACTTATTCCTGCCACAAAAGGAATTTTAGCAACCTTTGTTATTGGGAAAATACATTTCACTCTGTTTAGTCTAAGGAAAATTTATTCTAGATATTTCTACAAATCAGAACTAAAACCAAGCAGAACAAACCAAAACAAACAAACCAAGGAAAACTAAAGCCATCCAACCAAATAGAAATATGGTACTATTAAAAAATTGAAGACTCTGTCTTTAAATTAATGAAAATAAAGTATTTGCATGAAACACCAAGAGGAGTAATGAAATAATGAATGTCTTGGCATGAAAAAAAGAAAGGAATTAAAACAATATGTACATATACACATCTATAAGTGCATACATAGGCAAAAACATCATATGCCTGGATATATATATAACTGTATTAGAGAAGATGATTAGCAATTCATTGTATCACTTAGACAGATCTATGGGACTGGATGGCATACACCCAAGCACACTGAGAATGCTGGTGGAGAGCCTCACCATTCCATCATTTAGCAGCAGTCCTGGCTGATTGGAGGTTCCAGATGACTGGAGATTGGAAAACATGATGCCCATCTACAAGAATGGCTAGAAGGAGGAGACAGTGAAGTGCATGTCCAAATAAGGTGCCACGGAAAGTCATGAAGCATATAACTTTTAATGACATTACACAGCATTTTCAAGGCAACAAGGTGATTGAGCCTAGTCAGCATGGTTTTAAGGTAGCCAACTTAGTGGATGAAGCAAAGTTTATGAATGTTGTTTACCTGGATACTTATCTCCTACAACATCCTCCTGGAGAAATTGGCTGCTTGTGACTTTTATGAGTAGATATTTTGCTGAGAAAAAGCCTGGATGGCCAGGCACAAAAAGTGGTGGTGAATGGACTTAAATCCAAGCAGTGTTCTCAGGGTTCAGTATTGGGTCCATTTCTCTTTAACATTTTTATCAAGGAGTTAGACCACAGGATTGAGTGCAGCTGTAGTGAGCTACTTTGGAGGGTATGTTGACCTGGAAGGTTTTACAGAGGGACCTGGACAGACTGGGTTGATGGGCTAAGGGCAGAGATTTAACAAGGCCAAGTTCTGGATGCTGTGCTTGAGTCACAACAACCCCATGTAATGCTCAGCTTGTGTCAGAGCAGCTAGAAATTTGCAGAATAGAGAAGAACCTGGGTGTGCTTTTTGATAGCCATTTGAACATGAGCCATCAATGTGGCCAAGTTGCAAGAAGGTGGTCCCAGCAGCCTGGGAGCTAGCCAGGATGGCACCTATTTAAAAGAAAGACTAGAAGGGGGATTCAGAATATTAAAGGACTGCCAGTTCAATTTTAGTGCTATAGAAGCTGATGGAGAAGATCATCCTGAGTACTGTCATGCATCGTGTCCAGTTCTGAATGCCTCAGTTCAAGAGAGATGTTAAGATATTGGAATGTGTCCAGAGAAAGGTGACAAAACTGATTAGGGGATTGGAATGCAAACCCTATGAGGAGAGGCAGAGGGAGCTGGGGTTGTTTTGCCTGGAGAAGAAGAAGCTCAGGGGTGACCTCAAGTCTACAACTACTTGAAGGAGGTTGTAGTCAGGTGGGGGTTGGTCTCTTCTGCAAGGCAACAAGCAAGAGAACAAGGGGACATAGTCCCAAGTTGTGCTGTGGCAGGTCTAGGCTGGATGTTAGGAGGAAGTTCTTGCCAGAGAGAGTGATTTGCCATTGGAATGAGCTGCCCAGGGAGGTGGTGGAGTTGCTGTGTCTGAAGGTATTAAAGAAATGCCTGGATGAGGCACTTAGTGCCATGGTGTAGTTGATTGGCTAGGGCTGGGTGATAGGTTGGACTGGTTGATCTCGGAGGTCTCTTCCAACATGGTTGATTCTATGATTCTATGATCATGTACAGCACAAAGAGAAGGCCAGAACCAGTCATCATGGGTTTGTGAAAGGCAAGTCCTGCTTGACTAGTCTACTACTAAAAAGTAGGGTCAATCATTGGACTTGATGATCCCAGTGGTCTTTTCCAACCTGAATGATTCTCTTATCTGGTGTCTGTTAAGAGTCTGTGGATTAATGACCCACCTGCAGCTGCAGAAAGGGAACGAAAGGGACAGACCACATGATGAAGTCAGCCTGATCGTCAGTTATTTTGGCTCAGCTTTATTATTAAGTGGGAAATGTTATTAATTAATAGCTAAAGCCTTTTCCTACTTCTGACTTCCAAAACAGTCAGATTATCGATGGCATCCCTGTAGATATTCTCAAGCAACTGAATCTGTTAATTAAACTAAATTAATCTTTGTATATATAGTTTTGGGGGTGGGTTTTGGGAAAATAAAATAACTCTAATTTTGTATAAAAATTCCTGCCTCAGCCACGTTAATCCCCTGCCTCCACAACAGTATGGTGCAGCAAAAGCAGTGTAGTTCAATCATAGAATTTCTACATGAAAAAGGATGCCTAATCACAGGACTTGATTTAATTTGGGCTCAGCAAAATTGTAGAAATCTGGAGAAAATCCTGGAGAAATTATCTGAGAGCTCAGACCCTGTGATTACCGAGTCTCCAACAGAGTGTTACACTGTTATTTTGGGGTCAGTGGTGACCCAGGCTCTGGCTGAATTCGAAAATTATGAGAAAAGAATTAAGGCCTTGGAAAAGGATTTATTAGAGGAAAAGGCAAGGAGCCAAAATATCTGGGAAAACATGCTGGCGCAGACAAAGAGCCTTACCGCAGCATTGACTACCCAGATGAAAGAGAGGCTGGTAACGTCTTCAGATGCCAGATCATCAACGCCCTTCTCTGCATATGAACTAAGTGATTCGCGGGAACCAGGGAGAAAAGCAGAGAATGTCCCGAGGAATGGTTTGGGGGAAAGGAGTTCTTCGAAGTCAGGCAGGAGAGACTCTGCTAGTGACTCAGAGAATTCTCCTGTATCTGCCTCTGTGCAGCAGAAATCTTCAAAGCTGCACAGAAAGCCCAGGTCTTGACCGGACTCTCCCGTAGCTAGTGGGGAAGAGAGCTCCGGTGAGGAGGGCACCATGGGGCAAAGGCGCGTGCTGACTGTTATAAAGACTGAGACCTCAAAGGGCAGAAAAGTTGTTGCAGGGACCACCATTATCAAAAGGCAGTACACAGACATGCAGCTCAGCAACCTGCAGGTCAAATACGCGAGAGAGCCAGGTGACTCCATAGCAGAGTGCGTCTACAGAGTGTCTCGAGCCAGTGGGGACAAAGTCCTTCTAGATTCCAAGGAAGCAGCCGGAGACTGGGAGGATGTTGTGTTCCTGATGCGTGAACCCGAGGGGATGCACAGCCTCACTGCTGTGAGATAGCTTACTGGGCAAGCAGTGTCCGTCCAGCCTACCGGGGAGAGCCAATAGAACTGAGAGTCACCAGCTCTTTTGAACTCATCACTGTTCTCCCCAGACTTGCTTGTGTGCAGGCAATATATGATAAGAGAAATTATGATTGCCCCTTTTATGCTCCTGTGGACCCGGAAGGACTGCACCCTATTATGAAGGGTTTGCCAGCAAGCCTGCAAATTCGAGCAATGAGGAATATAGAAAAGATTCAAAGGGTGATTGCAAAAAATGCAAAGGACAATGCCAAAGAGCATGTAATGACTTGGGCTGAACTGTTAACTGACTTAAATGCCCACGGGCTCCAGTTTGGGTTTGGGTCTCCTGAAGACAAAAGGTCTGGAGAGAGGCAGTCTCGTGCTTCTCCCCCAGAAAAATCCGGGACTCTGTGCAGACAGGACCAGTCAGTGCAGGACTGCCCCCCCAGGGGGATGGGTCCTGCAGGCGTCTCCCCAAGGGGTAGGGGAGGAGACCAAAACATTCACTGGAGACCCAGAGAGCTGAACTCTCCAAGGAATAGATGGTACCGACAAGCCCTATCTCTAGGGGTATCTAAAACCGTCTTAAAGCAGCTGGCAGATTGGCAGCTAAAAGCTTTAGTGCAGTGCCTTCAGAAAATTAGCTGAGAAGCCCAGAGGCAGCCGCGAGAAGCCCAAGGCCAGCAGTGGCATGCCCAGAAGCGGCAGCCCTCCCACGATTGTTTCTGCTCCTTCTCTGGATAGGAAGCTTAACTCTTCCTTACCTTCCTGACAGGAGACAAAAAATTAAATGAGGCAGTGGCTGCATCAGGCCTCTGTCACCACTTTGTAAATATCTGCCAATGGTCTGACAATGACGAGCCCTTTATCTTAATCCCGACTGGACCCAGTAGAACAGCTGTAAAATTTCTAATTGACACAGGTGCTCAAATTAGTGTTTTAAACTTAGAATAGGCAAAGAGCCTGGGGATACAGTCATCCCATAAAAGGATAAGAATACAAGGTGTTACAGGGGCACCTGATAGCTGCTACCTAGCTAAAACAAGGGTATGGCTCCCAGGGGACAAACGCAGCACCTTGGTGGAAGTTGCCTTAAGCCCCTACCCGGGAAATATATTGGGTTTTGATGTGCTGGTTGGCAAGAGGTGGCATCTTCCAAACATCTCTCTTTGGAGCTTCGATTCCTACGGGGTGGAGTCAAGGATGGTGAAAACAGCCCATGTAAACACTTTGCAGTTGGCTCCAGCATTACCTTAAGCTGGCATCACCTATGCATCCCAATATCCCTTACCTCCAACAGGCAGGCAAGGCATCTCTGAGGTGATCGCCAACTTGGAGAGGAGACAGATAATCTGTAGGACTCACTCTCCATACAATTCCCCAGTCTGGCCGTTAAAATACCTGATGGACGCTGGAGACTTACTGTAGATTATAGGAAGCTGAATGCTAATACTCCTCCCCTCGCAGCAGCAGTGCCTAGCCTAACCTCAGTGGTCACAGTCATTCAGGCTGCATCCCATTCGTGGATGGCCACCCTGGACATCCGGGATATGTTTTTCATGATTCCCCTGAGAGAGGAGGATAGGCCTCAGTTTGCTTTTACCTGGCAGGGGATTCAGTACACTTCTAATCGTTTACCCCAGGGATACAAGCACTCTCCTACCATTGCTCACAATGCACTGGCAGCACTTCTGGACACTATCAAGGTCCCAGTAGGCATTATCATTTACCAATATATAGATGACATATTAGTGGGTGGGGACAACAAAGACCAGGTGGGCTTAGTAGCAAAAGCCATCTGGGAACTGCTGACCCAGAATGAGTTAGACATCCCCTCTGCCAAGTGCCAAGGTCCAGGACAGGAAATCAAATTCCTTGGGGCCTGGTGAGTAGCAGGAGCAGTGGCAGTGCCAGCTGACACCCTAGAGGAAATTGAAAAGGGCCAAATCCCCAGGAACAAAAAGGAGCTGCAGAAATTATTTGGAACCCTTGGATATTGGAGGAAGCATATTCCCGGCTTCTCAGTGATTGCCAGGCCAATGTATGATCTGTTGAAAAAGCACAGGGCCTGGGATTGGACAGCAAAGCACAGTGAGAGCCTTAAAGGCCTACCAGAAACTGGGCCCATTACACCCACTGGACCCCTTAAGGGCAGAACAGGGCTTCTCTGAACTTGCTTCCTATTGTGGAATCTATCAGGAGGGACTTAAAGGCCCCACTAGAGCCCTGTTGTTTTCCTCTACAGCATTCAAGGACACTGAGAAGAAGTATTCTGAGTGGGAAAAGGGGCTCCTTTCCCTTACAAGGGCTGTTAAGGAAGCAGAGAAGCTTCGCACCACACAGGATATTGCAGTGCAAGGACCTTTCCTCCTGCTTAAACCAATTCTCAAGGGATCCCCTCCACCAGAGGGGATAGCCCAAAAATCCACTGTAAGAAAGTGGTGTGCCTACTTAGAGGGAATTGCCCAGCTCATGCCTCTAAGAGACGGTCCGGCCAAGTTGTCCAAACTCCAGCAACCAGTAAATCCAGATACAACTTTACTGGGGCAGCCCTATAAGCCATCTCCAATAGATGTAGTTCCAGAGATAACCAGAGACTTCGACACTGAGGGAGTGTGGTTCACCGATGCCTCTTCCCAGAGAGTGGGCTCACAGTGGCACTACAAAGCAGCAGCTTTAGAAATCAGTACAGGCAGGACTGTTACTGAGGAGGGTGAAGGAAGTGCTCAAGTGGGTGAACTGCGGGCCCTCATGTTAGCTGTAGAAAATGGTGCCAAAGCCACCTACACAGACTCCTATGCCACCTTTAAGGGAGCTACGGAGTGGATTTGCAATTGGGAGGCAAATCAATGGGAAATTGGCAGCACCAAGGTCTAGAGAGCTGGAGATTGGCAGAGACTGCTGGAGACAGGCCAGTCAAGACCCATCAAGGTGGGATGGGTCAAAGGGCACTCTAAGAAGGAAACCTCTGCTGCAAAATGGAATCAGCAGGCTGACTACCTGGCATGTATCCATGTAGTGAGCAGTGGGGAAAAGGATTGGGAGAGATTAGCTGAATGGTTGCACCTTAAAAGGGGACATTCAGGCAAAGCTGATCTCTACTATGAGTGCAGGTCTCAGGGATGGCCAGTCTCACTCTCAACATGTGAGACCATTATTTCAGCCTGTCCACAATGCCAGATAAGGCTGAAGGCCAACCACCCAAACCTTGCACCAGCCCAGCATATCCGCCAGGACAAAAGTCTCTGGAACACCTGGCAGGTGGATTATGTGGGAACCCTCAAGCCATCACATGGAAAAAAATACATACCGGTTGGCGTAGAAGTGGTCTCTGGTCTAACCATGGCCACTGCCACCAGCGCAGCCTTGGGAGCTCAAACCGTTGAGACTCTCAAACACTGGTTCGGCATCTTGCCAATGCCGGAATGCATCCAGAGCGACAATGGATCGCACTTCACTGCATCCTCAGTGCAAGACTGGGCATGTAGTGAAGGGGTGAAATGGGTGTTTCATACCCCATATCACCCCCAGGCAAATGGCATTGTCGAGAGGGCAAATGGCCTGATAAAAAGACATGCAGATGTGTCTAAAAGTGGCTGGGACTCGTGTTTGGCCCAAGCAGTCTTCACAGTCAATAATTGTTGGGGAAGCTATGGAAGCCCCAAGATTAAGGCCTTCTGCCCAGCTGAGCCAGTAGTGGACAGTGACCTTGTGGCAGGGGGAATTAAGGATAAATCCTTGTCCCAGATACAAGTGGGCCAACCTGTGCTCGTCAGGCTACCCTCTATAGGGGTAGTGCTAATGACACTGGGTAGACTCAGAGGCTTATATGCCTGGGAAGCCCCAGATGCAAATGGAAAAGGCCACCGGATCAGTGCACGGTGGATCGTCCCAAATTATTAATTGTCAAGCCTGGCCTTCATACTCCAAGGCAGGTTTTGTTTCCCTACAGGTTAAGGTCAAAGCCGAGGACCAGTTCCTGACCAGCACCTGGGAAAGGGAGAGCCAGCTACACCAGAGATGGAGTCATATCACCTGGGTGGCTAGTGGATGATGGCATCAGGACCCACAGACTGTGACCTCCAGCCATGGACTCAGAGCATCTAAGGCTCTGCCATGAACTTGGTTGCTCTACCAGGAACAGAGCAATCTTCAAATTGACTGTGTAGCTTTATTTAATACTATTTGGGCTATTGTTAAGCCTTGTTAAGTATTGTTAAATATTGTTGGGGCGATTCATGTGTTGTTATGTATTGTTAATGTTGGAAAGGCTAAGCTATATATATATTAATAGGTCACTACATTGCAAGGGGGATCACCTATCACTATGCTCATTACCACTGGGGTGGGATTGTCCTGGAGTCCTGTATACCCCTAAATTGCTCTCCCTCTGTGGCTTGAAATGGGAGAGGAAAAGCCGCCTGCTTCCCCACTCCCCCTCGCCTGCCCTACAGGCGTGAAGGGGGTGAGCAAAGGGGTCCTGCCCGCATGAGGAGTGCCCCGTGCAGTGCCTGTGCTGGAATTGGGCTGGGATTGGCTGTGCCCTTTCATGCCTAAGGAAGCGGTGATTCTGCTCTTTGTCTAGAGAGGGTATAAATATTGGGGGCTTCCCACCTTTGGAGGTTCCCACCTTGGAGTTTGTTCCCACTTGGAGTTCATTCCTGCCTGAACCTTCGTGCTTGCCTAAGAGTTCTCCCCCCCTTCTCACCTGGCCTGGATACAGAAAGAGCTTCAAAGGACTGTTTCACCCATTGACACCCTTTGCAAGCCTACTGACCCTTAATGACCCACCTGCAGCTGCTGAAAGGGAACAAAAGGGACAGACCACACGATGAAGTCAGCCTGATCGTCAGTTATTTTGGCTCAGCTTTATTATTAAGTGGGAAATGTTATTAATTAATAGCTAAAGCCTTTTCCTACTTCTGACTTCCAAAATAGTCAGATTATCGATGGCATCCCTGTAGATATTCTAAAGCAACTGAATCTGTAAATTAAACTAAATTAATCTTTGCATATATAGTTTTGGGGGTGGGTTTTGGGAAAATAAAATAACTCTAATTTTGTATAAAAATTCCTGCCTCGGCCACATTAATCCCCTGCCTCCACAACACAAAACAGCTGATGAATGGGCAACAAGGAGTCATAGTTAGTTCTGTACTGCCTGTGGTGCATAGCTTGAGTAGCAATTGACAGCTCCAGATCCTCTATATCATGATGTCCCACAGCTGCAGATTCATCTGAAAGTTCAGGCCTAATGGACAATTTTAATTTACCATCACCAATCTCTACAGATGTTATTCCAAAAGCCTATTTGTGACCTTTAAGATCTTTGAAACAACCTCTTGTCAAAAAGCCAATTCCCAGAATGCAAGGCACATCAGGACCAGTTACAACAGTATGTTATTTCCACTCTTTACCAGTTAAACTAATTGCAGCCTGCAACTTAGTCAACTCCTGAGATCCACCAGTGATTCTAGAAAGAGTGACAGACTCTGTCCCTTTGCAATTGGATGGCAAGAAGGTACACTGAGCACCTGTGTCAACTAAAGCTCTGCATTTCTGAACTTTTGAACTGCCAGGCCACCTAATGAATACATTTTAGTAGATTTGGCTTTCTGCACTATCCCTTTCCTCCTGCTAGCTGGAGGCAGGGCACCTCTAATGCTGAATGTGGCTTGTGGGGTGTACACAAGGATTGGTGATGTTGTGAGAGAAATTGCAATTGTTGGAATAATTGCAGTTGCTCTGAGGAGCTGAAGAAATGATAGCTACTTTTCTGTCATTGCTGCCTCTGTTTCTGCCATTCTGCAATTCCCTGACTTCAAAAGAATTGAAGTAGGTTCATGTTCTCACCAAATTGGTCACAAAGAACTGTCCACAGTGACTCATGTGATTGCTGATGTCTAGGTGGAATTTGTGTCCTCCTGGGCTGGAATTGCCTTGCAGGAGGTGGGTGTCTGTTCCTGATGGCAGAAACATGCACCCATTCAGATGATGCAGGGATGGTATCCTTTACCAGACGGAAATGGAGGTTTTAAGATCTTTCAGTTCTCTCATGCTGTTCTTAGTGCCATCTTTCATCCCCTTTATCTCTGTAGTCATAGTTTGTATGGCAGAGACTAGGGCAGAATGTGACAAACTATCATCTATCTGCCTGACCTGGTCAGTGAATTCACCAACAGTGAAAGACCTTCCATCATCACTCCTTGATAGAATCCTGCTAGCCAAGACGTTAGCATAGGATGAAGGAGCAAGCTTAATAAGCTTCTTCATGAGACCTGTTCCAAGAGGAATGTCATCAGGCTCATGTGTGCCATGATCTCCATAGAACACTTCCTTCACAGCAAACTCCTTCAGAAGCTTAATTCCCTGCTTAATGGTGTTCCACTTCTTGGCTGCCCATTGTAGATCATCTCAGGAAGGATATCTCATAGCCATAGCCAACAGGAACGTGTCCATAAGCTTACCTTTCCAAGAAGACTTGTGTGCTAGTTTGAAGCTAGCTAGAATGTTTTGGTGAGAAGAACTAGATAACAGGCTGTGAAAGGAAAGCAATGGTGATGTCTACCTCACTCAGAGGCTTACTTAGAGATACAATAAGAAGAATCAAAACACAGATAACTTACTTCTCCTGCTGGGTTGCCCCAAACTGTATCTCTCTCTCTAACCTCACCCTCCATTTTCCTAATTAATCCACTTTGCCTCTTAACCCCCTGGCCGAACCTCCATTCTTCCTTGGGACTGGGGTAAGGTTGAGGGGGGCAGGGATAAGGTGAAGGGGCAGTTGGGAGCCCCTCCTGGGGACTCAGGTTTCTGTATTACCTTTTACCTGGTCTATTTCCGTATATAATTGTATATACTGTAACTATCTGTGGGAAGCTTTCTCCTGGAGCGAAGTATGGAATGTAAACATCAGACCCTGTGATGAGAAGTGTCCTTGGAGCCTCGCAGGCTCCCAGGGGCCTAGACTGAGAACCATGAGCAACCCACACACTGCTGTCAGGGGGTGGAATCTGCCGGCCCCTGGGGCGGGCACAGCCCAGGGGGCTGACCCTGGACAGCCCCTCTGGGTGGGAGCCTCAAGGTGTTTACTGTAAGCTAACCTATCTCTGCCTTACACTTAACTTGGAGCCAATCTGTACCTCCCACTTGTACCAATCTTAAGCTAAATTAGTTGTCTACACCCCTTTTGGGGGCTACAAAAGTTGTTGCATTGCCCTAATAAAACGTACTGCTGCACAGTAGCCACAGAGTCGACTCTCAGTGTCCTGATCTCTCGCCGCACCAGTCTCTGTCCTCCAACAGATGGCACCTGAACACACCGATTGAACCTCTGGATAGCTACGTGACCAGGTACGAAAAACCCGCGCCCCGGACCACCCGCGGTTGCAGCCCTTCTAGGCCGAAACCCCGGGCCTGCAGGCCGCGAAGATCCAGGCCTAGGCTGCAACTCCGGGCCCCCCACCCCCTAGGCCGCAAAGACCCCCGGCCTGCTAGGCTGCAACCCTGGGCCTGCAGACCGCGAAGAACGGAGCCTTGTGCTCGGCCCCCGGGTTGTTGCAGCCTCAGGGAGGGGCTGAGGCATCGCTTCGCTTCCACATAGAAGGAGCTGGCAGAAACGTGAGAGATCGGACGCTACTATACCCCCTGCTGGGGAAACGCGCTATTTTTCCCTTTTTTTTTTCTTTTTTCTCTTCCCCCTCACTTGACCCATTACTAACCACGGGGGACAGTGTCTGCTAACACAAGCGTGCTATAGAGATAGGCGCTTATTGAAGATTGGAACCGCTCATAGATATGGGAATGCTTTAATAACAGCAGCTGTCATGATGATGCATGCGACCATACAGATGGGCATGTCCTGGGGGCAGTAATCGTGCATAGTCAGGTCCTCCCCAGAGCAGCTGCCACCGGAAAGCAGAAACATCCCCCCCTCTCCTCCCCTCGCTTACGGAATTTTGCCGCCTACTATAATCCCTGCTGAGGAAGCACGCTGTTTTTCCTTTTTTTATTCTCCTTTTCGCTTAACCCATTACTAACCACAGGGGACAGTGTCTGCTAACACGTGCATGCTATAGAGATAGGCGTTTATTGAAGATTGAAACCGCTCATAGATATGGGGGTGCTTTAATAACAGCAGCTGTCGTGACGACGCATGCGACCATAGAGATGGGCATGTCCTGGGGGCGGTAATCATGCATAGTCAGGTCCTCCCCGGAGCAGCTGCCGCCGGAAAGCAGAAACACCCACTCCCCACCCCCCCGCACGCTTACGGAACCTTGCCGTTGACATGGAACCTCCCAGCCGCCCCCCCCTTCTTCCACGGCTTTTTCAAAGTATCGATGACTCCCTCTGGGGGACTTGCGAACTGACCATGCAAGCGTTTTTGGATAAACAAGAAGCAATTTCTCTCCTCTTGAACTTTTTGGAAAAGCGAGGAGTTTCCATGTCGAAGAAAAAATTGACCTCCTTAGTGGCATATGGACTAGTAAGAGGACACTTTCAAACCTCGGACTCTCTTTTCGATGAATCCGAATGGCACCGCTGTGGCGATACTATTTTTGGCCAGGCTATTGACGGTGACAAAACGGCCAAAAGTGTGCAAAAGCAATGGCACGATGTCACCAATTGCTTAAAGAAATATAAAATGGAACAGGCCCTTGCAGCTGCGGCAGCGGCACGGCTTGCTGACGGTTTGGACACTCAGGGGGAGAGACCATTAGAGGCACTGGTTACGCCAGATAGCTCCCTCTTTTCAGAACTGAAAATTTCCCCAGGTACGGTGGTGCCTTTGATGACCCTCCCCAAGTGCGTCTACTGTTCCAATGCTGTCCGCAGTGCCCCAGGAGCTGGTGCCGCCAACTCAAGATGTTCCGATGCAGCCGGCAGTGCCCCAACAGCCAGCGCCGCCGACTCAAAACCCTCCATTATACCCTACGCTGCCTCAACAACCGGCGCCACTTCCCCAAGACGTTCCCGATGTCCCTGCCATTCCGGTGCAACCACCAGTGCCCCCGCTGCCAGCGCCGCCACCCTATTGTGGTCCATTTTCCCCACTCCCACCTTCTGCTACCGTCTCGCCACTTCTGGCACAAACTCCTTGTGCTACATTCCCATCTGCCCCCCCGGCTGCAGCGGTCCTGAGGTGGGCTTCTGCCGCGGAAGCCGGTCCTTCCTCTCAAGCCTGGGAGCTGCCACTCATGATTAACTCGGACGCTTGTGACTCCTCACAGTCCGATGTTGACGACGCTATTGACAACATTGCCGACGGCTTGCAGAAACTCAAAATAATGCCTTCTGGCAATGCCCAGCCCTTGGCGGCACCACAAACTACAGAGATCACAGGAAAGACTCTTCAGCTTACACCCACCGGTCCACAGCATCGGTGGCGTGCCGTTATTCGTGATGCCTTAATACAAGGAGACTGGGAGGCAGCTGCCGCTCTGGAGAGTGCAGTGGCATTCCCAGTTGTGGCAGCACGGACCACAGATGAACAGCCAGGAGCCACTCACACGGCTCTTGATTGGAAGCTTCTTATGCAGTTAAAAACAGCAGTATCTTCCCACGGTTTGCACTCACAACTGACTAAGCAATTGCTGAATTACATCTTCTCTGCCCATGTGCTATGCCCAGCAGATTGTGAGACCGTTGCGAGACTGATTTTAACACCATCCCAGTTCATGTTGTGGGAAAGGGCATGGCGTGATGAGTGCAGGAAAGTGGTGGAGCAGCCATGACAACTTGGCGACCCCTTACTTAATGTTCAAGCAGACATACTACTGGGAAAGGGGGCCTTGAGCTCGCTGGATGCCCAGATACATCATCCCTTTGAGTGGCATCATGCATCCATGACAACTGCCCGAGCAGCTTTTAATATGGTACCTACAGAACCAAGAGCACCTAGCTATACTGCTGTTAAGCAAGGCTTAAGTGAGGACTACAGCCACTTCATCGATAGACTGGCAGCTGCAGTTGAAGCAGCCACTGAGTTAGATGCTGCACCAGACAAGCCTTTTTTTGAACCCTAGCTTTTGAGAATACTAATAATAAAACCAAGCAGCTATTGTCCATTCTGCCTAGGGAGGCCTCAGTGGACGATATGTTGGAGCGAGTTGCTCAAATGCCTACAAACCAGCAGCAGGCATTTGTTGCAATCCAAATGGATCAAGTTCTGGATAAACACACGCGGCTCGTAATGGCAGCACTGCAATCCGTGGATGCAGGGAATTGTGGCCGTTGGACCAACAACCCACGGAAACCCTGCTTCCGCTGCGGCCTAACTGGACACTCATGTGATCATTGCCCACAGGCTGCGGTCTGGTGTGACAACTGCCAGGTTAACACTCATGCAACTGCAGCCTGTAGGCATTCGGGAAACTACCAGTGCAACGTGACAGGCAGCCACGCGAGGACACAAGTCGCTGCCCCAACGATGCTATCTGCACAGTAACCTCCAGCAGCCTTGGGTTGGATCTTACAATAGCAGTGAGCGTCACTTTGATTGACAACCGCCCAGTCCCCATCGCTACCTCCATGAAAGGCCCATTAATAATAAATGGCAAACCCACTGGCGCATTACTCCTGGGAAGGTCCTCTGCAGGGCTGAAGGGACTGATGGTCATTCCTGGGGTGATTGATGAGGACTACACTGGAATCATACAAATCGTTGCGTACACTAACAACCCACCTATCGTGGTGCCAGAAGGCAGTCACATTGCTCAACTGGTACCACTGACTAACCTGCAACAGGACATGGCCCGGGGCCGTGCCTTGCCACAAAGAAGAGAACAAGGTTTTGGATCTACGGGTGGCTTAGCCATACTAACCCTGTCCCTGACTCAATGACCATTTACATCAGCTATCATTAGTAATGGTAAGGACACAATAACTATGGACGTTCTCCTGGATACAGGTGCTGATATGACCATCTTTTCCACACCTGCATGGCCCTCACACGGGTCAGCAAGCCCAGCCAAAGACGTTGTTGAAGGCATTGGTGGAGTATCTCAGACTCTGACAAGTTCACAGCGAATCAGTATAACCATAGATGGGAGGACAGGCCATGTCTTTGCAACCATCGTGCCTCTCCCACGAGGCATGAATGCGCTGATTGGCAGAGATGTCATGACACAGATGGGAGTCATGATAACTACTCCACAGGTAATTTTTCAGCAGCGGCCACTGGACGGCAGCTGCCCATAATCAAACTTCAGTGGCTTTCTAATACACCGATCTGGATAGATCAGTGGCCGCTGCGAAAAGAACGGCTGCAAGAAGCACGCAAGCTCGTCGAGGAACAACTTGCTGCGGGCTATATTGTACCTTCAACCAGCCCATGGAACACCCCAATTTTTGTAATACCAAAAAAGTCAGGAAAATTTCATCCTCTACATGACCTTCGAGCTATTAACGAAAAAATGCAAGCTATGGGTGCTCTTCAACCGGGCCTGCCTTCGCTATCCATGATACCAGAGAACTGGGAATTACTTATCATAGATCTAAAAGACTGTTTCTTTACAATTCCGCTACACCCTGCAGACTGTCAGCATTTTGCCTGTACCTTGCCAGCCATTAATAAGCAGCATCCAGCACACCACTTCCACTGGGTGGTTTTGCCCCAAGGAATGAAGAATAGCCCAACAATGTGCCAACTCTACGTCGACTTTGTGCTGCGTCCCATTTGACAGATGTAGAAAACAGCCATCATCTACCACTATATGGACGATATCCTAATAGCCCAGCCAGAGCCCTTCCTCGATGCTCATCTGCAACAACTTATGATGAAACTCCAGGCTGTGGGACTTCAGATTGCTTCGGAAAAAATCCAGAGGGAAGCTCCATGGAAATATCTAGGCTGGCACATAGCCAAAAACCTCATTCGTCCCCAGAAATTGCAGCTGACGACCAGTATTACCACACTTAAAGATGCTCAGACATTGATGGGGGACTTGCATTGGTCGCGCCCTGTTATAGGGTTTACAAATTGTATAGGGTTAACACTCCTGGGGGAGGGGAGTAACCCTGAACCTGACCCTAGGGGTCTTGGCCCCTCCCCAGGGGTGGGCCACACTCCAGGTGATGGTTAGCCCACTCCCCCCACTTCCTGTGGTATAAAAGAGACAGGAGTTTCCTGTCTCTTTCTCTTTTCCTGCGCTACCTCTTGACCACACACACTCATACTGCATACCAGCACACCACGTGGCAGCCACGAGGCAGAGACACCATCACATTACTCGGGTTGTATCCATCCCTTTTTTTTTAATTTTGCTGTTTTCCCTTCCTAATCCTTTGTAAACTCCCCTACCTCCAATACCTTTTCTAAGTTATTGTTAAACTTTTTTCCTTTTTAACTTCCAAATTGAGTGAGATTGATTTATTGGGGTGTGCTTATCTCTTTTCTCTCTCCCTATCTTTGGGAAAAGGAGGGGGAAAAGGGGAGAGCACTCTATAAATTCTATAAATTGTCATTGGGTCTATTAAATTTATAAGAGTCTCTGGGAACCTGCATTTGAACCCAAGACAATTTATTACCTAAAATGGCAACCTACAACCCTTGAGGCCACAGCTACAAGGCACAGACCCTGCCAAAAGAATCGAACTTTCTGACCTACAGCGGGAGACTATACAGAAGCTCAGTGACATGATCACCAGCAGATGGGTAGAATGAGTGGACCTGAGCGTGCCTATTGACTTAGCTATAATTAAGGGCGAGCACTGTATCTTTGGGGCTATCACACAGTGCAAATCTCGATCAAAGGACCGATTATCTGTTCTGGAGTGGTTGTTTACAACCATGCAGCCACAAAAAACAATAGAGACACAGACATATATGATAGCCCAGTTGATCAAGAAGGGCAGGAGACGGCTATTGGACATTGCCGGAACAGAACCCAATTCCATAAGACTACCTATCAAACGGGACGACCTGGAATGGTTTTTATGCCAATCAGAGGAGCTGCAGACCAGCCTTCTGAGTTTCCCAGGCCACATTTCCATACAGATGGTGAAATCTAACACACTCCGGTGGATAAGTCAGCAAAACTGGATAACTAGGCCAAAGCGGTCTCTTTCTCCCTTGCAGAACGCGGTTAATGCATTTACAGATGCAGGAATGAACTCGCATAAGGCTGCAGTGGTATGGCGCTCAAGGACAGGGTGGCAAAAAAACGTTTTCCAGGGGACGGCCACGGACTCCTTGCAAACCCTGGAATTAACCGCAGTGGTGTGGGCTTTAGTTAACTGGCTCGACGCCCCCTTAAATGTAGTAACTGACTCAATGTACGTAGCTGGAGTGGCACGAAGAATTGAGAACTCTTCTATCAGAGAGGTTAAGAATCAGCGCCTATACCAATTACTACGTTCACTATATGCTGCCATAGCCCAGAGAACGGCTCCATATTGCATTATTCATATAGCCATAAGTGGGAGATAGGTCTGGGGGAAGGCAATGCTAGAGCTGACAGGTTAGTGGCACTGCCTGGATGGCCTGCCCCACTTGATCAATTTTCCCTAGCCAGAGAAGCCCACGCTACCTTTCATCAGAATGCAAAAGGACTGAAACGCCAGTTTCAGATCTCTAACAATGATGCCAAGGGCATTGTATGTTCCTGCCCGGTCTGCAGCCATATGGGGCCGGGATTAGGATTGGGTGTGAATCCCAGAGGACTCAAGGCTTTAGAATTGTGGCAAATGGATGTTACTCATGTTCTCTCCTTTGGCAGACTGCATTACCTCCATGTTACTGTTGATACCTATAGCAAACATATGTGGGCAACGCTGCTGTCAGGAGAGAGAGCCGTTCACGCTATCAAACATCTAACAGGGTGCTTCGCGGTGATGGGTGTGCCAGAAAGAATTAAAACAGACAATGGCCCTCCGTACACTAGTGAGAAGTTTCGGAGGTTTGTGCAGAAATGGGGCGTTACTCACACCACTGGTATACCCAATTCACCCACGAGCCAAGCTATTATCGAGCGTGCCCATTGGGTGATAAAAGGTTACCTTGAAAAGTTTCGGGACATAACTGACCTGGCTGAACGTGTGAGCAAGGCCCTTTTTGTTATTAACCATCTGTGTATTTTTGGTGATGATCCAGGACCACCTGCAGAGGTGCATTTAGATTTGGTACAAAAGGAAACACCTCCAGTGCAAATGGCAGTTATGTATAAAGACCCCAAGACAGGACTATGGGGAGGTCCAGCCTCCGTGATTTATCTGGGACGAGGGTATATGTGTGTCTCTACCCAATCAGGTCCCTTATGGGTTCCTTCACATTGGACCAAGGCTGTACCTGGAAATTGCAATAGCAGCAACCCCCTGCTGAGTCAGCCGGATGGACAGCAAACACAGCCTGTTTAATTCCCCGAGACATAGACTGGGGTCTTGATGACTATATCGGACTCTGGAACCTTACCGTTTTTTCTGACTTTAATTGTAATATATTTTGTACTTTAGGCACTTATTTGGATAAGATAGTGATGCTTATTAATTGTATTGGATTTTTAGGATAACGTTAATAGCACAGTAATTCTTAGGCAATCATGATAGAGTATAACTAGCATTTGATAGATATTATACTGGTATACTATGGTAAGGCATTATATTTTCTATTCATAAGTTCCTGCTTACTTCCCCTATACTAAGGATGATATGGTACCATATTTTCTTTAAACACAAACACACACACCCTCCCCCTTTCTTTTACTAGGCTTATAGGTTAAGACAGTATTATAATTTTAAGATTTTTCCTTGACATATAGAAATGTTGTAGAATTTTGTCTTCTATATAGTCACACAGTAAAAAAAAAAAAAAAAAAAAAAAAAAAAGAGAGCGAGGTGGAAGAGGAGCTAGAAAGATAAGAAGAGAGGTATGGAGAAACACTGCAGTTTCTTTGGACACATCACACAAATAAGATCAGTGGATTTGTGGATTTGTCAGCTTAGGTACTGAATATGCTCGTATTATGTTTCATCACTTGTCCGTACAGACCCTAAGGGGGATACCAGCTTGAGTATGATTGGCCTGTCCTCTCATGAAGTGAGCAGAAAATCTTGCTCAGATGGCAGAGTTGTGGTAAGATCTTGGGAGAATCATTGAGATGATGGTCATAAGTATTTGGATTATAAGGTTTCGGATCTTGGCTCATGAATTTGGATATTTTCATGAGCTTCAGTGATTGTAGCTTAATGGAATAGATTCAGTCTGGTCCCTTTGGTGAAGGCCAAAGCCCACTTTGCAAGGGCCCTGCAAGGGATGAAAAAACACTGCCCTAAATTCTTGAAGCAAATGAAGAGCTGCGGGAAAAGGCCTAAGCAGAATAGCCTGAAAGTAACATCTAAGGTGCACCCTTGTATTGTGTTTAGGGGTTTATAGTTCTTAAGCACAATAGTCAGACGCAGCTCATAGCTGAGGACTGTAATGGGAACATCAAGATCTCTGAGAATTGTGAAGTAAATTCAGAGCTATGGGAGAAATATTGGACAATTCACTCGCCCACAACATCGGCTACCACAGTGAGCTAACGAAGACGTGACAGATTTGCACTCTCCAGAAGCTGTGATGTTCGTCTGGACTTTTGGGTTTTTGAACATTTGGCTCGCTGCCGCTTTCAGAAATATCTTTTGGGATCATTAGCTAAGCTTGGGTGGCCGGTTTGCCAGATTGTTGTTACTAGCAAAAGTTCTTAACAAATGCATTCTCCCCACTTTAGCAGCATTGACCTGCACTCCTACCAAACACAGCTCACATGAGATCAAATGTGGGTTGCTCAAAGAAAAGAAGGGGGTATTGTGGGAAGCTTTCTCCTGCAGTGAAGTATGGAATGTAAACATCAGACCCTGTGATGAGAAGTGTCCTTGGAGCCTCGCAGGCTCCCAGGGGCCTAGACTGAGAACCATGAGCAACCCACACACTGCTGTCAGGGGGTGGAATCTGCCGGCCCCTGGGGCGGGCACAGCCCAGGGGGCTGACCTTGGACAGCCCCTCTGGGTGGGAGCCTCAAGGTGTTTACTGTAAGCTAACCTATCTCTGCCTTACACTTAACTTGGAGCCAATCTGTACCTCCCACTTGTACCAATCTTAAGCTAAATTAGTTGTCTACACCCCTTTTGGGGGCTACAAAAGTTGTTGCATTGCCCTAATAAAATGCACTGCTGCACAGTAGCCACAGAGTCAACTCTCAGTGTCCCGATCTCTCGCCACACCAGTCTCCGTCCTCCAACAAATATCTGCTTGCATATTCTGCTAAGCTGTAAATAATAAGCTTCATTCAATTTCCAGAGCTATCTCGGTCTAGTCTGGGTGATTTCCAGAGTGTGTGTGTGTGGGGGGGAGGGAGGGGATGGGGAACACCCAAACCATCACATGCCCTCATCAAGTAGAGCTAGTGGTGTGACAAAGGTAAAAAATACTTGTACTCCTGACCCCTTTCACCACTTGTCCTGGGGTTTTGAAGTCTTTCTTCATTGCTCTCAAACTTTTTTTTTTTTTTAATTTTATCTTTGTCAATTTGGAAAATTATCAATGGGTAGTAGTCTGTTGGGTGGCCCAGGGTAAGAAGTTTTCTCACTACATCCTTAACCCTGGCCCCAGGGAAACAACATACTCCCCTAGAGAGTGGATCTGGCCTGCATATAGGACCTTCAACACCCTTCAGAAATGAGTCCCTAAAATCATATAAAAGTGAGTCCCCCAACTCCAATGTTCAAAGAGGGTAAGAAGGAGAAACCAGGAAACTATACACCAGCCAGCCTCACCACTTTCCTTGGAAGGACAATGGAGCAACTCATTCTGGAGCACATAGACAAAAAGAAAATTATTAGAAATAGTCACTTTCAATTCATGAAGTGCAAATTTTTCTTGAACAATCTGACATCCTTCTATGATGGTGTGACCAGATAGGTAGATGAAGTGAGAGTAGTGGATGTTGTGTACCTCAACCTCAAAACAGGTTTTGAGACTGTTTCCCACAAGTTCCTCATAGGTAAGCCTAGGAGATATTAGATGAGTAGATAATGAGGTGAATTGAGAACTAGCTGGATGGTGGAACACATAGGATTGAGATCAATGGTGCAGAATTTAGTGGGAGGCTTGTGGTTAGTTGTGTCCCCTAATGGTCAGTCCTTGGTGTTGCGGATGGGTTTCTCAGTGCCTATGCCCGATTTGGCGGAGGGGAGAAATTAATTAATGCGAGAGGATATTTATAAAACTATAAGTATTTATTAACTTCCAATATTTCAACTCTCGCCACCCCCAACCACTGAACTTTGATATTACAGGGTTCTTACACCATTATGAAGACAGTCTAGGATATAAATCTACAGCAAATTTATTAATAACTAGCGAACATTCAACTACGAACAGAGAGATTGTTTCCCCATGGCTCAATGCCACCTGAGGTCTTATACTGTTTGCCTAGCAAAGCTGAGCTGAAACTGCTCTCCACTTTATAGTAGAGGAGATAGAAATGGCAGAGGCATCTACTCAAAATTCTTATCAATTATCAATCACGCTCCGGGGCTGCGTCAGCCTATTGCAAGCGTCCTGTTCTTCAGAATCTCTGTCTGTGGACTGAGGCTGGAATCCTCTGGTGTCAGGGGAAATGGCAAGCTCTGCTCCTTACTACTGCGGGATTCTGCTGGCTGCTCTCGACCTCCAGGTGCAGAGGCAGGATTCCGTGCAGTCTGGCTTCTCAGGCCGATCGAATGCAGGCAAGTGGGTCTGCTCCCGGCAACCCACGGCAGTGTGCACACCAGGCACTCATACAAAGCCAGGCAAGCATGTGGCAGAGCTGCAAGTAATGTGAAGAAGGCCCCCACGTGGCCCTGTGCACCCCTATTTATCAATTGTGGGCCGAGAGTTGATGGTCTCATTGGCCACTCGAATGAACCAATCAGGTTGGTGGTCAGCCGAACCCTACCACGCTGCGTAAAGCCCACAGGCCTGGACTCCAGGTATGGGAATCACATGGGCCAAGCACCAGGCAGGCCCGAGCTGGGCATGTGGGGACTTATACAATCAGAGGTCCCTTTGTGCTCATTTTAACCCTGGTACAGGCAGAGACATGTCCAGGCAGAGCAGGCATATTTATGCCTGCTTTTGGGCCTACAGGCCATCCACAACACTTGTTTCAATCTCATTCAACACCTGGCTGAAGGAACAGTGTACACTTAGCAGGTTTGTTCATGATACAAAACTGGAAGAAGTGTCTCACACACTATAAGTCTGTGCTGCAATTCTGTGAGACCTAGAAAACCTTGAGAGTTGGGCAGAGGTGAACCTCATGAAGTTCAACAAGGCCAAGTGTAGAGTGCTGCATGTGGAGAGGAATAACCCCATCCAGGTTAGAGGCTGACCTGCTGGAAAGAAGATCTGAGGTGAAGGATCTAGGAGGTCTGGTGGGAAAAAATTTTGCCGTGAGTCAGCAATGTCCATAAGACAATAAAATAATTACCCAAGGAGAAATAAAGAGACTATGTTACTAATTTGTAAATATCATGCATAAGTGTGTCTCATTATGCAAGGCAAATTAATGTTCACATCTGACATGGGTTCAGTTGAATTTGCTGCTGTCATTCATACTGTGCTGCAGTACTGCCAGCTTCGGAAATGAAAGTGTTAATCATAGCAAAGGATTATGAGGCTTGAAGTTCAAACTGCCACATGAGAGGATTCCTGTTCCAATTGCTGCTTTTGGGATCTAGATCTTCAGTGTTGCCTCATTTTTCTGTAGGCATGGCAGTGAGAAGGGTGGGAGTCAGGTAGCTGCTAGCTTTGGTTTTCTGTTTTATGCTTTTTTTTTTTCCTTGTATTTCACTGTGCTTCTGCAAATAGGCTAAGCTATTTGTGAATTTTGTTATCAAATTAATTTGAGCATTATCTAAGGTGATTATGCATTGTGATTATGATATCTCATTTTATATTAAACTCTTATCTCTTTGTCTCAACCCTGAGTTTTGCCTGTTACTTTTCCCCTCACTTTTGTGTTGGGGGAACAGACAGGTTAATCCTTGCATTAACCCATTATAGTATCAAAGATTTCAAATACAGATAAATCTTAAAGTAATTATTTTTCTTTAAACCATTGTACTAAAACAATATCATCTAGATCTACCAATCTAGCATGTCATACATGAATTTTTAGTAAGTTGTGCAGATATATATTTATAATCAGCAATGCATTTGGAGGTCACATCTATTTGTCATTTTCCCATAGCACAGAAAAAATGCATGTTGTATTTGAGGAACAGAGAAAGACTGTCTAAACATAATTTTTTATAACCTAGATCCTTCTGAGGTAAATGGGATCTTGCCATTGGATTTAACAATGTTGTTACCACGCAACAGAGAATTAATTTGCTGAGAAGTTGATTCTGATGAAGGAACACAGCAGATGGTGATTTCCATTTTTGGGACAAATGAAATCTCTTGGCTCTATGAATCACTTTTAAAAAAAGGAATATGTGAAGTGTGTGTATAATTTTATATCATTATTTTTGCATGTGAAAAACAGTGGCGTAGTCCAGCTAGCCAGGAAGTGTGAGATCAGGGAAGGCGGGAGTGCTCAGTACTAGGGAGATTGTTTTAGAGAGTTGTTCACTCCAGGTCTGTGCCAAAGTTTAGGAAAAACTTTAATGAGATTAGTATAAGTTCAAGAAGATGTGTAAAGAATTTTTGGAATTAGAACATCACCCATGGTAACATCTTCACTGCTGACTTCTTTTTGATACTCTTTCTAGGTCTTTGAAAGCACTGTTTCACGATATCATTTTAAGAAGAATTTTTGCTTTTTCTCTTAAGTATTTTCTTTCATCTTTTTCTCCTACTTCCACTCCTGGTTATTTTGCTTACTTTGTTTGGTTGTTGGTTGTTTTTTGTTGGTTTTTTTTTCCTTCATTTTGATAGCTCTTTATTTGGTTTTGTGATGTTTTTGATTTGAGGAAACCTGCTTACTTTGAATCACCATTACTTCAACACTATAAAATTCTATTTATTTTCAGTTCCCACTACAAGAGTAAGAGTGCCTCAAGGAGACATCAGAAGTTTTGACAGTGCGGTTGCTGATGGCAGTTCATGTTTGTATCTTTATAGAATAGATGAAAGAGTCATCTTTTCGGCATCTTGAAAAGTCCTTTCCTCATTCACTTTACAATTTGACTTTTATTATAAACTTTCAATCACAACATGTCCAAGATTCATAGACCTCCTTAATCATCAGTCATTCCAAGGCTGAAATAATAAATTAGATGAACAATCTTACAATATCTAGACCATGAGGAAACCTGTGTTTAAATTTCATTTGTGTCTGAGAGCAGAGTCATATTTAAAACAGGATTCTTCTAATCTACTTGGGGTTGAATCTTACCACAGTGAGCACATGGCAAACAAACCCATCTTAATTATATTTGTTGAGCAGCTGCTATGACTAAAGAAATTATGTAAATGTACTGAGTCCTTATTATTAACATAAGATTACATTTATAACTTCATATGATTAAAAATATTATTTTTTAAATATTTAATGAAATGAGTCACCTTATTAAAAAAAAAAAAGTCATAGTAAATGTGAACAGTTCATGATTTAGTATCTTGGTCCCACATAATTAATATAACACTTCAAATCCCTCTAACTTCAGGTTGTGTATATGAATACATTAATATGAGTTAATGTGAAATAATTTTCTAGGCAAGATGTCATATAGGTTAGGGAAAATTTAGAGAGTTAAGATCATGTGATGTAAAGAGACAGTAGAACATTGCAAGTTACAAAGTGAAATAAATGATACACAAACAAAAAGGAAATACCCAAAAAAATCTAGACTAAGTAGAATGTGGCTGTAGATCAGTGGAGACATATTCAAGTGAAAAAATCGTGGTCAGACTTTCCTTTTTAAAGTTTTTTGTTTGTGTGTGTATATGTTTAGAACATGTATTGAGCCTTTTTTTCTTCTGTTTGCACATGGAGCTATGCACAGGACAAGTACAATGAAACATTATCCACAAAGAACAACAGTTCTTTAAATACTTGAAATGATAAGAGTCTGAGAATTCAATTGCCATCTTTATTTCAGGTAAGAGGTAGAAACACTCATATCTCAGAGCTTAAAAAAATTATAAAATTTCTAGACTGTAATAACTTTTCAATAGTAGCTTTAGAGTCATACACAAAAAAAAAAACCCAACATACCAAACCAAAAAGGAAACAAACCCCCAAAATTCAATCAACAACAGGAAAAAAAAAAGGAAGTTTTTTGTTTTCTTCTTTTTTAATTGTTTTTCTTATTTTTGTTTTTTTTTGGGGGGAGTTTTTGGGAGTTGGGGTTTGAGTTTTGTGGTTTTTTTTTTCTTGTTTTTGTTTTAACAATGAATTATGCATTGAATAGAATTTTTTAAGAATTTTTGTTTTGTCTTATCTTTGGTGTTTTCTTTGAGATGTGCAGGTTGACAAAACAATTTTAGACAAGACTGACACTTGATCTGTCCAAATATATGATGAAATTCTAAACTAAACATAAGTCAAAAAATAATGTCAGCTTATTTTAAGGCAAAATCTGTCCTCTAACAACAATCTGTAATAACTAATAATTAATTTGAAATGTAAGTATTAAATAAATCCAAGATGTAGGAATTGTGAATTTATAGTAAAGAGAAGACAGTGCTCCTGCATTCTCATGCAATTAAGAAATGAGTCAGACCAACAAAAGCAACAATAAATTTTCCTTATCTAGTCTGCAAAATTTGATACAGAAAGCCAGCTACCTCAAAGGTGTATATGATTACAATGCATCTTCCTGAATCCCTCTAGAGGAACATTCTTACATAACCCCTATGAATGCCTGTACAGCAATCCATGCAGCATGGGGAATAATGAGACAAAACTGGAGACAAGGGTTGTCATGGATAATGGTGACATATTAAAGAAAGACAGAATATCAAGACAAGGTGATGGAGTTGCTCCTTATGTGAGAGAGAAAGTATAATGTATTGAGCACTGCCTAGGCAGAGAAAAGAATAATGTGTTGAAAGTTTATGAGTAAGATGATCTTTTGAGGTCTCTTCCACCCCTTAATATTCTGTAATTCTGTGAAGAATTAAGGAATAGGTTTAATGGTTTGGGTGTTACCTGCCCCCCACACTTTGAAAAATCACACAGCCTATACTCAGCCAATCTGGAAATTGAATGAAACTTTATATTTACAGCTTAGCACAATATACAAGCAGATCTTTACAATATTGTGATGGTTGGGATGTTATCTGCCCCCCCACACTTTTGAATTTGCCTCAGCTAACTCAGAAGGCCTCCAGGAATATAAATGAAGCTATTTATTTATAAGCAGCACAATATACAAGCAGATATTTACAATATATACAGTTATATACAGAAATATACAAAGGATAAGTAATACAGAAGCACAACTCCCCTCCCAGAAACCTGAGTCCCCAGGAGGGGCTCTCAAACCACCCCAACACCTCCCCTTGCCCTCTCAACCTTACCCCAATCCTGAGAAAAGAATAAAGGTACAGCCAAGAGGTTAAGAAGGAAGGTTAGTGGCAGTGAGGTTAAGGAGATGTGGCTAGGTCTGAAGACAAAGGCAGAGTGAGAGACAAAATGGAAAATGTTATCTAATATTTTATTTCTTCTTCCCAGACTTCTCATCAGGACTGTGAGAGAAGAGACACAACCATGTTTACCTTTCATAGCCAATTATCTAGTTCTTTTCACCAAAACATTCTAGCTTGCTTCAAACTAGCACATATATACAGTTATATACAGAAATATACAAGGTAAAAGGTAATACAGAAACACAACACCCCTTCCAGAAACCTGAGTCCCCAGGAGGGGCTCACAACCACCCTTCCACCATCCCCCTATCCCATTACCCTACCCAAGATCTTGCCTTATGCTTAATGCAGTTTTGAGGATTGGCCAGGGGAGTTAGGAAGCAGATGGATTAGTCACATAGATGGCAGGTTAGGTAAGAGAAATAGAGAAGTTCAGCCCAAA
Source organism: Pogoniulus pusillus (assembly GCF_015220805.1). Lineage (NCBI taxonomy): Eukaryota > Metazoa > Chordata > Aves > Piciformes > Lybiidae > Pogoniulus > Pogoniulus pusillus. The sequence continues at coordinate 60,568,642 of NC_087309.1, read as the reverse complement.
GCTCAGACAGCAACTCTGTTATCTATGTTTGTGTTCTTGTTCTTATACTTCCCAGCAAGCCTATGAGTGAAGTAGACATCACCATTGTTTCCCTTTTACAGCCTGTAATCTAACTCTTCTCACCAAAACATTCTAGCTAGCCTCAAGCTAGTGCAATCTACCAGTGTTATTTCACTCGGAGTATTGCTAAGAACTATGTGTTTAACCTAAACCAATATTTACACTAATGAATATTACAAGTTCAGTTCACACTTCATTCCACCTATCTGAGATGCAGGTGATTCAAAAGCTCAGTGTGATGGTTTGGGGGTTACCCCGCCCCTCCCACACTTTGTATTTGCCCCAGCTAACTCAGACGGACCCTGGGAATATAGATGAAGCAATTTATTTACAGCTAGCAGAATTTACAAGCAGCTATTTACAATATATACAGTTATATACAATTATATACAGAAATATACAAAGGATAAACGATATGAAAGCACAACTCCCCTCCCAGAAACCTGAGTCCCCAGGAGGGGCTCTCAAACCACCCCAACACCTCCCCCCGGCCCTCTCAACCTTACCCCAGTTCTCAGGAAGAAGAGAGGTGCAGCCAAGAGGTTAGGGAGCAAGGTTAGTAGGAGCAGGGTTAATGAGATGTGACCAGGTCTAAGGCAAAAGTAAGAGTGAGAAAACAAAATGGAGAAAAAGTCTTTCTTCTTCCCAGAGTTCTCAGCGTGACTGTGAGAGAAGTAGACACAATTGTTTTTCATTTCACTGCCCGTTATCTAGTTCTTTTACCAAAACATTCCAGCTTGCTTCAAACTAGCACAATCCACCCCTTGTCTACTTCGCTCAAAGTATCGCTGAGAATTATCCAATCTAATCTAAACCAATATTTACACTAAAACAATATATACAAGTTCAGTTCACACTTCAATCAGATGTAGGTGATTCAAAAGCTCAGAACAGGGACTCCCAGGTGACGTTGGGTTCGTGCTCACGTACTGTAGATTCTATTGTAGATTCTCTCAGTGTTGGGCGCCGATGTTACCTAGAGCAGAAAACTCCTAACAACTTGGATTTAAACTCTCTCAGCTAAGGTTAGATTTCTCTGTGGAATACACTGGATTTCACCATTCTCCTGCATTACCCAGTATGTATGACCAGGACCTTCAGCAGATACCACCCCTCGGACAGGTTTCCCTTCGCCCGAAGGAGAAAATACCCAAACAGTTTTCCCTAACAGATTCTTCTCACGTACAACAGGAACTTTATCACCGTCTACTGTTTGAACCAAATCTGATTGTGCAGGTCCTGCTCTGTTTACTGAACCTCTACTATTTACCAACCAGGTAGCTTGTGCTAAATGTTTGTCCCAGTTTTTCAGAGTTCCACCCCCCATGGCTTTTAGGGTGGTTTTCAGCAAACCATTGTAGCGTTCAATCTTCCCTGAAGCTGGTGCATAGTAGGGTATGTGATAGATCCATTCAATACCATGCTCTTTGGCCCAGTTTTTCACAAGATTGTTCTTGAAATGAGTACCATTGTCTGACTCAATTCTTTCTGGAGTTCCATGTCTCCACAAGATCTGTCTCTCCAAACCAACAATGGTGTTACGTGCAGTAGCATGTGGAACTGGATAGGTTTCCAACCATCCGGTGCTGGCTTCTACCATCGTTAGCACATACTGCTTGCCAGAACGAGATCGAGGTAAAGTGATGTAGTCAATCTGCCAGGCTTCTCCATACTTGTACTTTGACCATCTCTCACCATACCATAAGGGCTTGATTCGCTTAGCCTGCTTAATAGCAGCACAAATGTCACAGTCATAGATGACTTGGGTGATAGCGTCCATGGACAAGTCAATTGACCTATCACGAGCCCATCGGTATGTTCCATCTCTGCCTTGATGTCCAGATGAGTCATGGGCCCACCGAGCTAAGAACAACTCACCTCGATGTTTCCAATCAAGGTCAATGTCAAGTTCAGAGTTGGTATCAACTTGAGCAATCTTAGCAGCTTGATCTGCCTTCTGGTTATGTTGATGTTCCTCAGTTGCTCTGCTCTTAGGCATGTGTGCATCTACGTGCCGCACCTTCACTGGAGTTTTCTCCAGCCGTGCATCAATGTCCTGCCATAGATCAGCACACCAAATAGGCTTTCCTTTCCTCTGCCAACCATTCTTCTTCCAGTCCTTTAGCCAACCCCATAGAGCATTGGCTACCATCCACGAGTCGGTGTAGAGGTAAAGGAGAGGCCAATTCTCACGTTCAGCCACATCAAGAGCAAGTTGGACAGCTTTTACCTCAGCGAACTGACTGGATTCTCCTTCGCCATCTTTCGTTTCGGTAACTCTCCTGGTTGGACTCCAAACTGCTGACTTCCATATTCGCTTGTTCCCAACAAGACGACAGGAACCATCTGTGAACAAAGCATAGTTCTTTTCCTGATCAGAGAGATCACCATAGGGAGGAGCTTCCTCAGCACGAGTTATTTTCTCCTCTGGAGGTTTGGAACAGTCTGTGCCTTCCGGCCAGTTGGTGATCACCTCCACCAGACCAGGTCGGTCAAGATTACCCATTCGTGCTCGTTGGGTTATCAAAGCCATCCATTTAGACCAGGTTGCATCTGTGGCATGATGTGGTGATGAACCTTTGCCCTTGAACATCCAGTTAAGAACTGGCAGTCTAGGAGCTAAAAGCAATTGTGACTCAGTTCCAATTACTTCAGAAGCTGCTTTCACTCCTTCATAGGCTGCTAGAATCTCTTTCTCAGTTGCAGTGTAATTTGTCTCTGAACCTCTGTAACAACGTCCCCAGAAACCAAGTGGACGACCACGTGTCTCGTTTGGAGCTCTCTGCCAAAGACTCCAAGTTGGACCATTGTCACTGGCAGCCGTGTACAGAATGTTCTTAATGTCCGGACCAGATCTCACAGGACCCAAGCCCACTGCATGGACTACTTCTCGCTTAATTTGATCAAAGGCTGCTTGTTGTTCAGGTCCCCACTCAAAATTGTTTCTCTTACGAGTCACATCATGCAGAGGTTTGACAATCTGACTGAAACCAGGAATGTGTAGTCTCCAAAATCCCACCACACTAAGAAAAGAAAGTGTGTCCTTACTGGTGGGAACTGCCATGGTAGAGACTTTGTTGATCACATCCTGAGGAATGTAACGGCGACCATCCTGCCACCGCACTCCCAGAAACTGAATTTCTCTGGCAGGTCCTTTGACCTTGTCTCTCTTAATGGCAAAACCTGCTTGCAACAGAATGTCAATGATTTTGTTACCTTTCTCGAAGACTTCCTCAGCAGTTTGGCCCCACACAATGATGTCGTCGATGTACTGGATGTGCTCTGGAGCTTTACCTTTCTCCAGTGCATTGTGGATGACTGAGTGACAGATGGTTGAGCTGTGTTTCCACCCCTGAGGCAAACGGTTGAACTGGTACTGGATTCCTCTCCAGGTGAATGCAAACTGAGGCCTGCACTCCCTTGCTATGGGAATAGAGAAGAAAGCATTAGCAATGTCTATGGTTGCATACCATTTAGCCTCCTTCGATTCCAGCTCGTACTGGAGTTCCAGCATGTCCGGCACAGCTGCACTCATGGGTGGAGTCACCTCGTTGAGGGCACGAAAGTCAACTGTCAGTCTCCAGTCGCCCATAGGTTTACGCACAGGCCAGATGGGACTGTTGAAAGGTGAATGAGCTTTCTCGATGACAGCCTGACTCTCCAATTGACGAATCAGCTGATGAATGGGCAACAAAGAGTCACGGTTAGTTCTGTACTGCCTATGATGAACAGTTTGAGTTGCAATTGGCACTTCCAGGTCCTCTATGTCATGATGTCCCACAACTGCAGATTCATCTGAAAGTTCAGGTCTAATAGACAATTTCAATTTATCATCCTCAATCTCTACAGATGCTATTCCAAAAGCCCATTTATGACCCTTAGGATCTTTGAAACAACCTTGTCTCAAAAAGTCAATTCCCAAAATGCAAGGCGCATCAGGACCAGTTACAATAGTATGTGTCTTCCACTCTTTACCAGTTAAACTGATCTCAGCCTGTACCTTAGTTAACTCTTGAGATCCACCAGTGATTCCAAAGATAGAAATGGACTCTGTCCCTTTACAATTAGATGGCAATAAAGTACACTGAGCACCTGTGTCAACTAAAGCCCTGTATTTCCGAACTCTTGAACTGCCAGGCCACCTAATGAATACATTCCAATAGATTCGGTTCTCTCCACTATCCCTTTCCTCCTCCTGGCTGGAGGCAGGGCACCCCTAATGCTGAACATGGCATGTGGGGTGTACACAATGATTGGTGTTGTTGTGAGAGGAACTGCAACTGTTGGAACAATTGCAGTTGCCCTCAGGAGCTGAAGAAGTGACAGCTACTTTCCTGGCATTATTGCCTCTGTTTCTGCCACTCTGCAGATCCCTGACCCTCTTTGAAAGAGCTGAAGTAGGTTTACCATCCCATTTGTTCATGTTCTCACCGTATGTGTCACGCAGAAGTATCCACAGTGAAGCACGTGATTGCTGCTGTCTGGGTGGAATTTGTCTCCTCCTGGGCTGGAATTGCCTTGCAGGAGGTGGGCGTCTGTTCCTGACTGCAGAAACATGCACCCATTCAGATGATGCAGGAATGGTATCCTTTACCAGATTGGTAATGTTTTTGAGATCCTCCTTCAGTTCTTTCATGCTCTCCTTAATGCCATCTCTAATACCATCTTTAAGCTCTGTAGTCATAGTCTTTATGGCACAGATTATACCAGAATGTGACAAGCTGTCCTCAATCTGCCTGAGCTGATCAGTGAATTCACCAACAGTGAAAGATCTTCCATTATCACTCCTTGCTAGAAACTTACTGGCCAAGATGTTAGCATAGGATGAAGGAGCAAGCTTAATCAGCTTCTTCATGAGACCTGTTCCCAAAGGAATATCATCAGGCTCATGAGTGCCATGATCTCCATAAAGCACTTCCTTCACAGCAAACTCCTTCAGAAGCTTAATTCCCTGCTCAACGGTGTTCCACTTCTTGGCAGCCCATGGCAAATCATCCCGGGAAGGATATCTCATAGCCACAGCCAATAGAAGGCGTGTCCACAAGCTAACCCTACCAAGAGGACTTGCTAGGTGTTTGTCCACTCCACTCTCCTTAGTGAGTGGTCCCAGCTGCTTGGCAGACTTGTCTCCTACCTGCAGGGCATTAGCACCAATGCCACGGCATCTCACTAGCCAGCTTAAGATTGGCTCACCTGATTCTCTTGTGTATTCCTTCCTAACTTCCCTGACCTCTCTGAGTGGATCCTTGGAGCCTTGGATGTCATCTTCCTCCTCTTCCTCCTGTTGTTCTGGTGGTGCCGGGCCTAACACAATCTTCCTCATAGCATTCCTAAACTCATGGGAACCATCCTCTCTCCTGGCAGCTAACCTCACAGCACTCCTCTCACTTGAGTATTGTTGTCTCAGCACATCTACAAGGTCTCGCAGACTAACTGCCTCCTCTTCCTCCTCTTGCTGCTGATCACCAGATGTCCCCTGTCTTACATCCTCCTGCGAACCACTCTGTGTTTTAGCTTTTGCCTTAGCAGGTGCCAGAAGGGCCTGAGCAGCAACAGACTTGGATGTGTCTGCTGGAGGATTTGAATCTTTAGGAGTCTGACTTGGAGGGTTTGAATCCTTAGGGGTCTGACTTGGAGCTTGTGAGTTCAAATCTGCCTTGCTTTTAACAGGAGGATTTTGGTTCTGGTCTGCTGGCTGGGGGTTCAAATTGGCTGAGCTGGTGTCATTAGGATTTGGACTGACTGGGCTAGCGTTACCAGCATTAGTATTAGCATTAGTGGGATTATTTGCCTGTCCTCCTGGGATGCCTGCCAACCCCGATGTGTTTTCATTTTTGCTAGGAACATTCTGATTTTGGGTACCTGCCTGTCCTCCTGAGGCTCTTACCGAACTCTGCCCATTGTTTTTGTTTTTGTTATCAGTGTTTATGTTAGTGGCAGGAACACTGGCTGTGTTCCCAGCACTTGGAGAAGGAGGGGCAGAGGCTGGCAAGGGGGAAGCCGACAACTGTGTTCCCTTGTTTTGCTGTGAAAGAGACTGCTTCTGAGACACAGAATTTTTCCTAGCTCTTACAGAAACTGGTTTTGAATTTTTCACAAATAATGCCAAAATTAATATGAAATTTAAAACTACAAGAGCCAGTATAATGCCCAGCAACCATGCCATGCTCTGTTTCGAGTAGCAATCCTTGCAGGGATTTGGCATTTCAGTTTGGGGCTGGATGACCCTCATGAGAGCAGTAGATAAAGCAGACTCTCGATTGATTGTAACATTATTGACAAAAACTCTTGTAATATCACTAGTAATATTCTCAGTGACACTAAAACCAGCATAACCAAGAATAAAATCACCCCAGCTCCAGAACATGTTTGAAAGCTTAACTTTAGCCTTCTTAAAAACTACATGAAGCAAGAAATAACCAATTTGATCTTTGATCCAGTTGTACACAAAAAACCAGAAAACAGGCCACACAGCAATCCCCACCAAGTACAATAGCTGCTTGATTAGCTTCATCTTAATTCCCAGAGCTAATTTCCACTCACTGAAATCTCTAGCCCCACGTTGGGAAAGCCAATTAAAAAATGTGATGGTTTGGGGGTTACCCCGCCCCTCCCACACTTTGTATTTGCCCCAGCTAACTCAGACGGACCCTGGGAATATAGATGAAGCAATTTATTTACAGCTAGCAGAATTTACAAGCAGCTATTTACAATATATACAGTTATATACAATTATATACAGAAATATACAAAGGATAAACGATATGAAAGCACAACTCCCCTCCCAGAAACCTGAGTCCCCAGGAGGGGCTCTCAAACCACCCCAACACCTCCCCCCGGCCCTCTCAACCTTACCCCAGTTCTCAGGAAGAAGAGAGGTGCAGCCAAGAGGTTAGGGAGCAAGGTTAGTAGGAGCAGGGTTAATGAGATGTGACCAGGTCTAAGGCAAAAGTAAGAGTGAGAAAACAAAATGGAGAAAAAGTCTTTCTTCTTCCCAGAGTTCTCAGCGTGACTGTGAGAGAAGTAGACACAATTGTTTTTCATTTCACTGCCCGTTATCTAGTTCTTTTACCAAAACATTCCAGCTTGCTTCAAACTAGCACACTCAGCAAATAGTTCGTCTCCTCACAGATGAGTTGAAAACAGGGACTCCCAGGTGACATTGGATTTGTGCTCACATACTGTAGATTCTCTCATAGATTCTTTCTTTTTGGATGCCGATGGTACCTAGAACAGAAAACTCCTAACAGCTTGCATTACACACTCTGAATTTAAACTCTCTCAGCTAAAGTTAGATTTCTCTGTGGAATACACTGGATTTCACCATTCTCCTGCATTACCCAGTAGGTGTGACCAGGACTTTCAGCAAACACCACCCCTTGGACAGGTTTCCCTTCACCCAAAGGAGAAACATTCTTTTCACAGAAATGTCACAGTCATGGATGACTTGCATGATACTGCCCATGAATAAGTCAACTGACCTATGATATGCCCATAGGTATGTTGCATCTCTGTATGGATGTCCAGACAAATCATGGGCTCACCGAGCTAAGAACAGTTCACCTCGGTGTTTACAATCAAGGTCAAGATTGTCTATCAACTTGAGAAATTTTATCAGCTTGGTCTGCTTGCTGGTTGTGTTGGTGTTCCTCGGTGGCTCTACTCTTAGGCATGTGTGCATCTATATGCCGCACCTTCACTGGAATTCTCTCCAGTCGTGCATCAATGTCCTGACATAGATCAGCACACCAAATAGCCTTTCCTTTCCTCTGCCAACCATGCTTCTTTCAGTCCTTTAGCCAAACCCATAAAGCACTGGCTACCATCCATGAGTTGGTGTAGAGGTAAAGGATAGGCCAATATACACATTCAGCCACATCAAGAGCAAGTTGGGCAGCTTTTACCTCAGCAAACTGACTGGATTCTCCTTCTCCATCTCTTGCTTCAGTAACTCTCCTGGTAGGACTCCAGACTCCTGACTTCCATCTTCACTTGTTTCCAACAAGAAAACAGGAACCATCTGTGACCAAAGCATAGTTCTTTTCCTTCTTCAGCATGGAGTACTCTCTCCTCTGGAGGTTTTGTACAGTCTGTGCCTTCCGGCCAGTGGGTGATCACCTCCACCAGATAATAATAGTGTGTCCTTCTTATTGGTGGGAACTGCCATGGTGAAGACTTTGTTTATCACATCCTATGGAATGTGATGGTGACCATCCTGCCACCGCACTCCCAGAAACTGCATTTCTCTGACAGGTCCTTTGACCTTGTCTCTCTTCATGGCAAAACCTCCTTGCAGCAGAATGTCAATCATTTTATTACCTTTCTTGAAGACTTCCTCAGCAGTTTGGCCCCACATGGTGATGTTGTCGATGAATTGTTTGTGCTCAGGACCCCTTTCTCCAGTGCATTGTGGATGACTGAGTGATAGATTGTTGAACTGTGTTTCCACCCCTGAGGCAAACGGTTCAACTGGTTTGTACTGGATTCCTCTCCAGGTGAATGCAAACTGAGGCCTGCACTCCTTTGCTATGGGAATAGAGAAGAAAGCATTAGCAATGTCTATGGTAGCATACCATTTAGCCTCCTTGGATTCCAGCTTGTACTGGAGTTCCAGCATGTCTGGCACAGCTGCGCTCATGTGTGGAGTCACGTCGTTGAGATCATAAAAGTCTACTATCAGAAGCCACAGCCATTAAGGATAATGAAGAATGTTTCTATAAATCAATTAATAATAAAAGGAGGACTGGGTAAAATCTCCATTTTGTATTGGAGAATTGTAGGGGCTGAAAGAGTGTGAGAGCAAATGCAGGAAAACTTCAGTACCATCTAGCTGAGGTGTGCTTTAATTTGGGTTTATTCTTTGGGCTTTCTGAGTTTGTTTAGGGCATTCTGAGGGAGAAAGGATCCCGGGGAACGTGCAGGGTGGGCAGCAGATGTCCTCAGCATGCCTGTTCGGAAAGTGACATGGCTGGGGTGTGTTGCCAGGGAACAATTAATTACCAATTAGTGTGAGACCCTCATTTCAGCATGAGAGCAGCTGCAGAAAATATAGTCTTCTCACTGGAAAGTGACAAATAGCATTGAGGGGTTGGGAAAAAACAAACACACCACAAAAGAAACCAAGATCTCAAAACCTAACCTACTAACCTACAAACCACAATATAATGATCCTAACCCAGTAGAAGAAGGGCAAGCTTCTGGTACCAGCTAAGGTGGAGATAAAAACAAAATGGATGAAATGAAGAAGGATATGATTCAGATCAGTGGCTGCAGTGAATGCCTCAGTCTCTCCTCAGTACCAGGAAGTTGCATGCGCTGTGAGCAGGTAGATTTTCTATTCAAACAAGGAGCACAGCTAGAAGATGAGATTGAAAGATTGAAGTATGAATTCACAGGCTTAGTAGAATCAGGAAAACAGATGAGATAGACAGGTGGTGTCAGGCTCTGACCACCTTGATAGAGAGACAGGATTACCCATTAAAGGATATTGAGGGTCAAGTACCCCTGGCAGCCACTCCCTGCCAGATTGAGGCCCGTAACCCAAAGGAAAAGAGGGAGTGGAGGCAAGTTCATGGTCAAGGCAGCAAATAAACTCCTGCCTTGTCCACCTCCTACCCCACAAGCTCCCCCCAACCCCTCAGCATGGGGCTGTGGCAACAAGTTCCCACCTACTGTGGTGAGAGTGTTGATTCAGTTATTAACAGTGTCCCCCCAGGTGTCCTTGCAGAACAGGTTTGATGTCCTGCAAGTGCAGCTGGCCAGTAAGGAAGGTGAATCATCTGGCTTGCAGGATTTCCAAAATTAAGGAAGCCTAAGCCCACCATACAAACACCTTATATCAAAAATAAGAGTCATTGTTACAGAAGACACCCTTTGAAAGGGAATGGAAAGCCCAAAATGGAGACCTCACCCATTCCAAAGGGAGGTCTGCTGTCTACTGAGGGCCCAGGTCAAGGATGTGATAAGAAATTTTCCCTCCCTGATACTGCCAACAGATTATTACCCTCTGTTAACCTTCCAGATGGACAATGACAACCTTGGAATAAGAAAATTGAAGGCTATCAAGAGAGACTTCAGGGTCTTGGGTCAACTGGTCAAGGGAGTGGGAGCACAGGTTGTATTCTCTTCTATCCTCTCTGTTGAAGGGACTAACCCAGAAAGAATGAGGAAAAACTCACCTGCTCAACTGTCGACTTTGAGCCTGGTGTCTCCAGAAGGACTTTGGATTTTTTGACCATGGGTCACCCCATATGATGCAAGGTCTGTGTGGTGGAGGGCCCGTGGGCCTGTACAGAGGCCTCCCTATGCCTCTACATGCCTGGACATGTTTTTCTGCCAGGACCCATGGTAGTGAATAGGGTTGTGTAACACACACATACCCAGTCCGTGTACCCCTGGGGTCTGCCCAGGTGATCCCCATATTTGGGAGGGTCCAGGCAAACAGCTCCTGCCTGTTAAGGTAAAGTTGGGCTTGCTGCCAACCTGATTGTTCACTTTGGATGGCCAAAGGGCCGTGAATCTCAGCCCATAGTCTATAAAGAGGGGTGCAGAGGTGCACCACGTGTTCAGACTCAGCTGTTCAGACTCAGCTCTTGTCAGATCTGTTCAGATTCAGCTCTCTGACCCTGCCTGCAGCACAGCTCAGCTCTCCAATCCACATTGCAGTGTCCTGCTGCCTGACTTGCTTGCAAGGCCTAGACACAGAGTCTGGCCCTCACCTACATGCTCACTGAGGCTTAGACCTCATGCATTGATTTCAATTTGCAGTTAACCTGTCTGCATACCTTAGAAGCAGAGCACATTCAAGCCTGCACCCATTTATACATATGGGGAGCCGATAGCCCCCTAAGCCTAGAGCCACTTGTGTATACCAGCCAGCTGCTTTGCTTTATCTACAGAACTCAGACTCTCAGCTTTGCCTGGTAAGAGGACCAGGACCAGACCTTTTGGATTGTGTGCCAATACACATAAACAAACAGCCTGCTAGCTGTGCAAAGGACTGTGCCAGAAACTGCATGGACATCCTTCTCCTGTTTCTGGAATCCTGCCAGCTGGTCACCCCTGGACACACAATATCCAGAAGCAACAGCATCAAGGCAGAGACCATCTCACACCAGGAGAACAAAAGGTCAGAGAAACCTGTTTACCCCAGAGACTGGGAAGATTTATCATCCTCTCTCAAGCTGGGAGGATTCACCTAGTTTCCCTCTCAAGCCAGGAAGATTCCAGCCCACAGAATCCCCAGGCAGAGCCCCTGGAAATCCGGACACTGGGCACAGGCTGTGATGCAACCCCAGGAGGGTGATTAATAATTAATAACAACATTCACAGTATCACACAGTATCACAGTATCACTAAAGTTGGAAGAGACCTCATAGATCATCAAGTCCAACCTTTTACCACAGAGCTCAGGGCTAGACCATGGCACCAAGTGCCACGTCCAATCTTGCCTTGAACAGCTCCATAATTAAAGCTTTAATTCCTCAGTAATATAAGTTACCTCTGCCTTAGAACAGACAGTTTTCAGCCCCTGCTGGGCAGACAGCATAGTTCGCAAGTGGCACTAAGCCTGAGAGAAATCTCTCTCCCTGTCTATAGTTGATAATTTCCAGTTATTGACCAAATCCCTGTATATATATCATATCCTAATTGTTTTCATAAGTTTGCACTAGAACTACATATTATTACACAGTGGTTGGGGGTGGCAAGAGTTTGTAAATATTAATTTTAATAAATATATTTTTATGAAAAATTAATACCACCTCAAATTAATTTCTCAACTCCCCCAGATAAGGGAGGATTAGAGAAACCCCCTTCGCAACAGTCTGCTGGTAGCAGATGGGGTGCATCTCTCTCAAAGTAGAGGAAGGTTTATATCACAGGGGTTGGCTGAGCTCATTAATCATTCTTTAAATTAGGCTGGAAGGAGGAGAAGCTTATTATGAGCAAGACTGAGACAATTGTAAGGTGATGTGTCAGCTCCACTGCCATCTCGGGGAGAAGATAACAATGATTTGTGTGTTGGAGAAGATGCAAGGGCTAGCAATGAGTATAAGCTAAGAGATATGGCACACCAGGGTGGGAGGCTTATAAAAGCCTTCAGCTTGTTACCTTGCAGCATGATGGGGACACATAAGAATGATATAATCATAGAATCATAGAATCAATCAGGTTGGAAGAGACCACCAAGGTCATCCAGTCTAACCTATCACCCAACTGTGTCCAGTCAACTAGACCATGATACTGAGTGCCTTATCTGGTCTTTTCTTGAACACCTCCAGGGACAGTGACTCCAACACCTCCCTGGGCAGCCCATTCCAATGGCAAATCACTCTCTCGGGCAAGAACTTCCTCCTAATATCCAGCCTATACCTCTCCTGACACAACTTGAGACTGTGTCCCCTTGTTCTGTTGCTGGTTGCCTGGCAGAAGAGACTGACCCCCACCTGGCTATAACTGCCCTTAAGGTAGTTGTAGACAGTGAAGTGGTCACCCTGAGTCTTATTTTCTCCAGGCTAAACAACCACAGCTCCCTCAGTCTCTTCTCATAGGGCTTGTGTTCCAGAACTCTCATCAGCTTTGTTGCCTTTCTCGGGACACATTCCAGCACCTCAACATCTCTCTTGAATTGAGGAGCCCTGAACTGGACACAGTACTCAAGATGTGGCCTGACCAGTGTTGAGTACAGGGGAAGAATAACTTCCCTTGTCCTACACTGTTCCTGATACAGGGCAGGATGCCACTGGCTCACCTGGCCACCTGGGCACACTGCTGGCTCATAATCAGCCTTCTATCTATCAATACTGCCAGGTTCCTTTCCTTCTGGCTGCTCTTCAGAAACTCTATTTCCAGTCCATAGGGCTGCTTGGAGTTGCTGTAGTGAAAGTGTAGAACTCTGCACTTGGCCTTGTTTAATCTCATCCCATTGGCCTCTGCTGACCCATCCACCCTCCAACAGATTGACATCTGCTCCTAGCTTGGTGCCATCTACAAACCTACTGAAACTGGACTCAATCCCCTGGTCCAGATCATTAGTAAAGATATTGCAGAAGTGTACCATGGTGCATAGGGTTAACACTCCAGGGGGAGTAACCCTGAACCTCACCCTAGGGGTCTTGACCCCTCCCCAGGGGTGGGTCACACCACCAGGTGATGATTATCCCACTCCCCCCAGTTGCAGAGGGGGTTTCTCTACTCCTCCCTTATTAGGGGGAGGTGAGAAATTAATTTGAGGTGGTATTAATTTTTTATAAAAATATATTTATTAAAATTAATATTTACAAACTTGTGCCACCCCCAACCACTGAATAATTCTATTGCAAAGTTATGAAAACAATTAGGATATGATATATTTATGTACAGGGATTTGATTATTAACTATCAAATTATCAACTATAGATAGAGAGAGATTTTCCTCAGGCTTAATGCCTCTTATCAACTATGCTGTCTGCCCAGCAGGGGCTGAAACTGTGTCTGCTCTAAGGCAGAGATAACTTATATTACAAAGGAATTAAAGCTTACTTAGAGGTGTTGCCCTTAATTATTAATCACTCTCCCGGGGTTGTATCACAGCCTGTGCTCAGTGTCCAGATCTCTGCGAGGCTGGAATCTTCCTGGCTTGAGAGGAGAAAAGATAAATCTTCCCAGTCTCTGGGGTAAACAGGTTTTCTCTAACCATTTGTTCTCCTGGTGTGAGGTGGTCTCTGCCTTGACGCTGCTGGTTTTCTGGATGCTGCGTGTCCAGGGACGGTCAGCTGGCAGGATTCCAGGTACAGGAGAAGGATTTGTCAGTGCAGCTTCTGGCACGGTCCTTTGTACAGCTAGCAGGCTGTTTTAATGTGTTTGCAGACAATTCCAAGGTCTGCTGTCCTGGTTCTCCAGGCTATAGCAGTGGGCATGCAGTGTGTGCCTGGCTGCTGGGAGACTGAGCTCCATAGATAAATCGAGATAGCAGGCCAGTATGTGTGGTTGGCTCTTGGCTTAGGGGGCCATCGGTTCCCCGTATGCATCAAGTGCAGGCCTGAATGTGCTCTGCTTCTAAAGGTATGCAGACAGGTTAACTATGCCTTGAGATCACAGTAAGAGATCTGAGCCTCGGAAAGTATGCAAGTGAGGGCCAGACTCTATGTCTAGGCCTTGCAAGCAGGTCAGGGCAGCAGGACACTGCTGTGTGGATCAGAAAGCTGAGCTTGCACAGCTAAGTCTGAATACTCTGAACACTCTGAACACATGGTGCTCCTTTGCACCCTGCTTTATAGACTGTGGGCCAAGATTCGTGGCCCTTCTGGCCATCTAAAGTGACCAATCAGGCTGGCAGTAAGCCAAACCTTACCTTAATAGGTAGGAGCTGTTTGCCTGGACCCTCTCAAATATGGGGAATCACCTGGGCGGACCCCAGGGATACACGGACTCTGTGTGTGTGTTACACAACCTGTTTACTACCATGGGTCCTGGCAGAAAAAACATGTCCAGGCATGTAGAGACACAGGGAGGCCTCTGTTTTGGAGCTGCAGCCCCTCCACCACACCCCACAACCCCCCTACTTCCTGTTCTATAAAGGAGAGGGGCTTTCTGTTCCTCTCACTCTCTCTCTCGCCACACACTTCACTCTACACATCTCTGCCTGCATACCACCATACCACTTGGCAGACACGAGGCAGACAAAGCCACCATCACGCAACTAGGGTTGTATTTATACATTTTGTATTTTGCTATTTTCCCCTTCCTTATCCTTTGTAAACCTCCCTACCTCAGATACCTCTTTCTAAGTTATTGTTAAACTTTTCCTTTTTACTTCTAAATCGAGTGAGATTGATTTATTCGGGTGTGCTTACCTCCCTCTCTATATATATCTAATCCCTCTCTTTAGTAAAGGAGGGGAAGAGGGCAAGGCACGCTACAAATTGTTATTGGGTCTATGAAATTTATTAGAGTCTCTGGGAATTTGAATTAAAACCCAAGTCACATGGGGATCAAGTAATAAGGAATCAGCACATGCAGAGCTTACTGCTAGGTTGGTGACCATGGAGTGGCTGGGAATGGTCAGACTGCAAGAGTGAAAGCCAGCAGGTTAACTCCCTTCCTGAAATACTTACATACCAGTGCATGGAACATGGGAAATAAGCAGGTGAAGATAGAGATCTGCTTTAGGCTGAATAACTATGATATAATTGCTATCACTGAAACATGGTGGGACATCTCCCACAACTGGAATGTTGTCATGGATTGCTCTGTACTGTTCAGGAAGGATAGACCAGCAAGATGAGGTGGTGGAGTTGCCCCCTATGTGTGAGAGCAACTGAAATGTGCTGAGTTCTATCCAAGGGGGGAGGCAGAACGGGTTGAAATCTTATGAGTAAGAATTAATGGATGTGGGAAAGGAGATGACATTGTTTTAAGCATCTACTATAGATGACCAAACCAAGAGGAAGATGTTGATGAGGCCTTCTACAGACAATTGGAGGTGCCCTCTAGAGCTAACTCTTTGGTGCTCATGGGTGACTTCAATCGCCATGATATTTGCTGGGAAGCTCATACAGCCAGGCACAGTCAGTCCAAAAGCCTCTTGCAATGTATCAATGGTAACTTCTTAATGCAGCTAGTGGAAGAATCAACAAGGAGAGATGCACTGATGGATCTTGTATTAACTATTAAGGTGAAACTGGTTGAGAAAATTGAGGCTGGGAACAGCCTTGGGGACAGTGGTTGTGACATGGTGGAGTTTAATATTATACAAGGTAGAAGCAGACCAACAAATAGAATTACAACCCTGAATTTATGCAGAGCTTACTTTGTGCTCTTTCAGAGACATGTTTTCAGAAATCCCTTGGGCTAAGGCTTTAGAGCAGGGGTCCTCAAACTACGGGCCATGGGCTGGATACAGCCCCTCAGGGTCCTCCAGCCAGCCTGCTGATATTTACAGAACCCCCCACCCCCTCCCTCCTCCCACTGAGGGTTGGGGGGAAAACCAAGCAGCCACTTCCTGCAACTTAATCCACATGCCAGCCACCACAGCCCCCAGGCACCCACTGGGACTGGGCTGGAATCAGTGTCTTGTCCTCAACCTGCACCCACCACGGGGTGCCTCTCAGCTACAAACCACACCGCCACTGCCCTGTCCTTCTCCTTCTCCTCCCATTTCTTATTGGCACTCAACAAAAGCAATGATGTTTGTGATTCTGCACAAATTCTCATTTTCATTTGTGGGACAAATGATTCTTTAAAAGCCACAGAGGAGCTTGCTAAACTGAAGAGCATAAATGGAACAGCTACAGAAGAGGATATCTATGAGAAAGTTTGCCAAACTGTGAATGATTTTGAGCTGGACTGGGGTAACCTATTCAGTGTGATAACTGATGGTGCTCCTACCATGGTGGGGTCCATGAAAGGAGTGGTCGCATGTATTAACAAAGAGATGGACAAACACAACCGTTCACGTCCAATAGCCATACACTGCATCATCCACCAACAAGCACTGTGCTGTAAGTCACTGAAGTTGGACTCTGTCGAGAAAATTGTGGTTTCTTGTGTTAACTTCATTAGAGCTCATGCACTAAACCACAGACAGTTTCAGAAATTTCTGTCTGAGCTAAATGTTTGTGTTAGTTTGAAGCAAGGGTAGAATGTTTTGGTGAGAACAACTAGATCATAGGCTGTGAAAGGAAAACAGTGGTGATGTCCACTTCCCTCAGAAGTCTTGCTGAGGAGTTCGGGAAGAAGAAATGAAAACATTAGATGACACTCTTGCCATTGTCACCGCCTTGGGCTGCTGACTGAGCTGCATCTCCCTAACTTCACCTTCCATTTGGACTAACCCACCTTTGCTTCATAACCTCTTGGCTGAACCTCTATTCTTCTTTAGGACTGGGGTAAGGTTGAGACGGGCAAGGGGAAGGTGCAGGGGTGATTGAGAGCCCCTCCTGGGGACTCAGGTTTCTGGGAGGGGAGTTGTGTCTCTCTATTACCTTTTACCTTGTATATTTCTGTATATAAATGTATATACTGTAAATAACTGCTTGTATATTGTGCTAGCTGTAAATAAATAGCTTCATTTTATATTCCCAGAGCCGTCTGAGTCTAGTCTGGGTATTTCTAAAGTGTGGGGGGTCGGAGAACACCCAAACCATCACAATGTTGCCTGTGAAGATATTCTGTACCATGCAGCAGTCCATTGGCTGAGTCAAGGGAGAGTTTTGAAGTGATTTTATGACTTACTTCCGCTTTCTAAAAAACAAAGAAGTACCAGAGCTCAAAGATGCAGAATGAAAATGGCACCTTGTGTTTCTGACAGATGTAACAGAGCTACTCAATACTTTCAATGTCCAACATCTAGGAAATGGGAAGCTCATCTGTGATACATATTCACGTGTGAAAGCATTTCAAGTTGAATAAGACCTGCCCATTTGTGCTAGTTTGAAGCAAGCTGGAATATTCTGGTAGAAGAACTAGATAACAGGCAGTGAAATGAAAACAATTGATGTCAACTTCTCTCATAGTCACGCTGAGAACTCTGGGAAGAAGAAAGACTTTTTCTCCATTTTGTCACGCACTCTTGCTTTGGCCTTAGACCTGGTCACATCTCATTAACCCTGCTCCTACTAGCCTTGCTCCCTAACCTCTTGGCTGCACCTCTCTTCTTCCTGAGAACTGGGGTAAGGTTGAGAGGGCCGGGTGGGAGGTGTTGGGGTGGTTTGAGAGCCCCTCCTGGGGACTCAGGTTTCTGGGAGGGGAGTTGTGCTTTTGTATTGTTTATCCTTTGTATATTTCTGTATATAATTGTATATAACTGTATATATTGTAAATAGCTGCTTGTAAATTCTGCTAGCTGTAAATAAATTGCTTCATCTTAATCCCAGGGTCCGTCTGAGTTAGCTGGGGTAAATACAAAAGTTTGGGGGGGTGGGGTAACCTCCAAACTATCACATTTTTTATTGGCTTTCCCAACGTGGGGCTAGATATTTTTGAGTGACTGGAAATTAGCTCTGGGAATTAATATGAAGCTAATCAAGCAGCTATTGTATTTGGTTGGGG
Organism: Pogoniulus pusillus; assembly: GCF_015220805.1. Classification (NCBI taxonomy): domain Eukaryota; kingdom Metazoa; phylum Chordata; class Aves; order Piciformes; family Lybiidae; genus Pogoniulus; species Pogoniulus pusillus. The sequence continues at coordinate 60,550,552 of NC_087309.1, read as the reverse complement.
CATTGCTCTGGTCTGGTTTTGTTTTCATGGCATTTAATTGGATAAAAGCTCAAATTGTTGCTTATTTTATTGATCTGGCTTATAAGAAGGCTAAAGCTAAGGTTTCAAACATGTTCTGGAGCTAGGGTGATTCTATTCTTGGTTATGCTGGTTTTAATATCTCTGACAATATTACCAAGGACATTACAGGAGCTCTGGTCAATAATGTGACAATCAATGGAAATTCTGCTTTAAATATGGCTCTAATGAGAGTTATTCAGCCTAAGACAGGAATCTCAACTGTTTGTATAGGCACATGCTCGTGTAAAACTGTTTTTCTTCTCACAATTTTTAATATTTGCCTCATGATTTTAATATTCATATTAATTTTGGCATTATTGGTGAAAAATTCAAAACCAGCTTCTGTAAGAACTAGGAAAAATTCTGTGTCTCAGAAGCAATCTCTTTCACAGCAAAACAAGGGAACACAGTTATCGGCTTCCCCCTTGCCAGCCTCTGCTCCTCCTTCTCCAAGTGCTGGGAACACAGCCAGTGTTCCCGCCACTAACATAAACAATAATGATAACGGACAGAGTTCGGCAGGAGCCCCAGGAGCACAGGCAAATACCCAAAATCAGAATGTCCCTAGCAACAATCAAAACACCTCAGGATTGGCAGGCATCCCAGGAGGACAGGCAAATAATCCAACTAATAATAATACTACCAATGCTGGTAACGCTAGCCCAGTCAGTCCAAATCCTAATGACACCAGCTCAACCAATTCGAACCCCCAGCCAGCAGACCAAAACCAAAATCCTCCTGTTAAAAGCAAGGCAGATTTGAACTCACAAGCTCCAAGTCAGACCTCCAATAATTCAAACCCTCCAGGTCAGACCCCTAATGGTTCAAATGCTCCACCAGACACATCCAAGTCTGTTGCTGTTCAGGCCTTTCTGGCACCTGCTAAGGCAAAAGCTAAGACAAAGAGTGGTCCACAGGAGGATGTAAGAGAGGGGACCTCTGGTGATCAGCAAGGAGAAGAGGAGGAGGAGATAGTTAGTCTGCGAGACCTTGTAGATGTGCTGAGACAACAACACTCAAGTGAGAGGAGTGCTGTGAGGTTAGCTGCCAAGAGAGAGGATGGTTCCAATGAGTTTAGGAGTGTTATGAGGAAGGTTCTGTTAGGCCCAGTACCATCAGATCAACAACAGGAAGAGGAGGTGGAAGATGACATCCAAGGCTCCAAGGATCCACTCAGAGAGGTCAGGGAAGTTAGGAAGGAATACACAAGGGAATCAGGTGAGCCAATCTTAAGCTGGCTAGTGAGATGCCGTGGCACTGGTGCTAATTCCCTGCAGGTAGGAGACAAGTCTGCCAAGCAGCTGGGACCACTCACTAAGGAGAGTGGAGTGGACAAACACCTAGCAAGTCCTCTTGGTAGGGTTAGCTTGTGGACACGCCTTCTGTTGGCTGTGGCTATGAGATATCCTTCCCGAGATGATTTGCCATGGGCTGCCAAGAAGTGGAACACCGTTGAGCAGGGAATTAAGCTTCTGAAGGAGTTTGCTGTGAAGGAAGTGCTTTATGGAGATCATGGTACTCATGAGCCTGATGATATTCCTTTGGGAACAGGTCTCATGAAGAAGCTGATTAAACTTGCTCCTTCATCCTATGCTAACATCTTGGCCAGTAAGTTCCTATCAAGGAGTGATAATGGAAGATCTTTCACTGTTGGTGAGTTCACTGACCAGCTCAGGCAGATTGAGGACAGCTTGTCACATTCTGGCCTAATCTCTGCCATACAAACTATGACCACAGAGATTAAAGATACTATGAAAGAACTGAAGGAGAATCTTAAAACCTCAATTTCCAATCTGGTAAAGGATACCATTCCTGCATCATCTGAATGGGTGCATGTTTCTGCAATCAGGAACAGACGCCCACCTCCTGCAAGGCAATTCCAGTCCAGGAGGAGACAAATTCCACCCCGACAGCAGCAATCATGTGCGTCACTGTGGATACTTCTGCGTGACACATACGGGGAGAACATGAACAAATGGGATGGTAAACCTACTTCAGCTCTTTCAAAGAGGGTCAGGGAATTGCAGAGTGGCAGAAACAGAGGCAATAATGCCAGGAAAGTAGCTGTCACTTCTTCAGCTCCTGAGAGCAATTGCAATTGTTCCAACAGTCGCAGTTCCTCTCACAACAACACCAATCATTGTGTACACCCTACATGCCATGTTCAGCATTAGGGGTGCCCTGCCTCCAGCCAGGAGGAGGAAAGGGATAGTGGAGAGAACCGAATCTATTGGAATGTGTTCATTAGGTGGCCTGGCAGTTCAAGAGTTCAGAAATACAGGGCTTTAGTTGACACAGGTGCTCAGTGTACTTTATTGCCATCTAATTGCAAAGGGACAGAGTCCATTTCTATCTTTGGAATCACTGGTGGATGTCAAGAGTTAACTAAGATACAGGCTGAGATCAGTTTAACTGGTAAAGAGTGGAAGACACATACTATTGTAACTGGTCCTGATGCGCCTTGCATTCTGGGAATTGACTTTTTGAGACAAGGTTGTTTCCAAGCTCCTAAGGGTCACAAATGGGCTTTTGGAATAGCATCTGTAGAGATTGAGGATGATAAATTGAAATTGTCTATTAGACCTGAACTTTCAGATGAATCTGCAGTTGTGGGACATCATGACATAGAGAACCTGGAAGTGCCAATTGCAACTCAAACTGTTCATCATAGGCAGTACAGAACTAACCGTGACTCTTTGTTGCCCATTCATCAGCTGATTCGTCAACTGGAGAGTCAGGCTGTCATTGAGAAAGCTCATTCACCTTTCAACAGTCCCATCTGGCCTGTGTGCAAACCTACGGGTGACTGGAGACTGACAGTTGACTTTCGTGCCCTGAATGAGGTGATGCCACCCATGAGTGCAGCTGTGCCGGACATGCTGGAACTCCAGTACGAGCTGGAATCGAAGGAGGCTAAATGGTATGCAACCATAGACATTGCTAATGCTTTCTTCTCTATTCCCATAGCAAAGGAGTGCAGGCCTCAGTTTGCATTCACCTAGAGAGGAATCCAGTACCAGTTCAATCGTTTGCCTCAGGGGTGGAAACACCGCTCAACCATCTGTCACTCAGTCATCCACAATGCACTGGAGAAAGGTAAAGCTCCAGAGCACATCCAGTACATCGACGACATCATTGTGTGGGGACAAACTGCTGAGGAAGTCTTCGAGAAAGGTAACAAAATCATTGACATTCTGTTGCAAACAAGTTTTGCCATTAAGAGAGACAAAGTCAAAGGACCTGCCAGAGAAATTCAGTTTCTGGGAGTGCAGTGGCAGGATGGTCGCCGTTACATTCCTCAGGATGTGATCAACAAAGTCTCCACCATGGCAGTTCCCACCAGTAAGAAGGACACACTTTCTTTCCTTGGTGTGGTGGGATTTTGGAGACTACACATTCCTGGTTTCAGTCAGATTGTCAAACCTCTGCATGATGTAACTCGTAAGAGAAACAATTTCGAGTGGGGACCTGAACAGCAAGCAGCCTTTGATCAGATTAAGCGAGAAATAGTCCATGCAGTGGGCTTGGGACCTGTGCGATCTGGTCTGGACATTAAAAACATTCTGTACACGGCTGCCAGTGAAAATGGTCCAACTTGAAGTCTTTGGCAGAGAGCTCCAAATGAGACACGTGGTCGTCCACTTGGTTTCTGGGGACGTTGTTACAGTGGTTCAGAGACAAATTACACTGCAACTGAGAAAGAGGTTCTAGCAGCCTATGAGGGAGTGAAAGCAGCTTCTGAAGTGATTGGAACTGAGTCACAATTGCTTTTAGCTCCTAGACTGCCAGTTCTTAACTGGATGTTCAAAGGCAAAGGTTCATCACCACATCATGCCACAGATGCAACCTGGTCTAAATGTATGGCTTTGATAACCCAACGAGCACGAATGGGTAATCTTGACCGACCTGGTCTGGTGGAGGTGATCACCAACTGGCCAGAAGGCATAGACTGTTCCAAACCTCTGGAGGAGAAAATAACTCGTGCTGAGGAAGCTCCTCCCAATGGTGATCTCTCTGATCAGGAAAAGAACTATGCTTTGTTCACAGATGGTTCCTGTCGTCTTGTTGGGAACAAGCGAATATGGAAGTCAGCAGTTTGGAGTCCAACCAGGAGAGTTACCGAAACGAAAGATGGCGAAGGAGAATCCAGTCAGTTCGCTGAGGTAAAAGCTGTTCAACTTGCTCTTGATGTAGCTGAACGTGAGAACTGGCCTATCCTTTACCTCTACACCGACTCATGGATGGTAGCCAATGTTCTTTGGGGTTGGCTGAAGGACTGGAAGAAGCATGGTTGGCAGAGGAAAGGAAAGCCTATTTGGTGTGCTGATCTATGGCAGGACATTGATGCATGGCTGGAGAGAATTCCAGTGAAGGTGTGGCACGTAGATGCACACATGCCTAAGAGCAGAGCCACTGAGGAACATCAACATAACCAGAAGGCAGATCAAGCTGCTAAGATTGCTCAAGTTGATACCAACTCTGAACTTGACATTGACCTTGATTGGAAACACCGAGGTGAGCTGTTCTTAGCTCGGTGGGCCCATGACTCATCTGGACATCAAGGCAGAGATGGAACATACCGATGGGCTCGCGATAGGTCAGTTGACTTGTCCATGGACGCTATCACCCAAGTCATCTATGACTGTGACATTTGTGCTGCATTAAGCAGGCTAAGCGAATCAAGCCCTTATGGTATGGTGAGAGATGGTCAAAGTACAAGTATGGTGAAGCCTGGCAGATTGACTACATCACTTTACCTCGATCTGGTTCCGGCAAGCAGTATGTGCTAACGATGGTAGAAGCCAGCACTGGATGGTTGGAAACCTATCCAGTTCCACATGCTACTGCACGTAACACCATTCTTGGTTTGGAGAGACAGATCTTGTGGAGACATGGAACTCCAGAGAGAATCGAGTCAGACAATGGCACTCATTTCAAGATCAATCTTGTGAAAAACTGGGCCAAAGAGCATGGTATTGAATGGATCTATCACATACCCTACTATGCACCAGCTTCAGGGAAGATTGAACGCTACAACGGTTTGCTGAAAACCACCCTAAAAGCCATGGGGGGTGGAACTCTGAAAAACTGGGACAAACATTTAGCACAAGCTACCTGGTTGGTAAATAGTAGAGGTTCAGTAAACAGAGCAGGACTTGCACAATCAGATTTGGTCCAAACAGTAGACGGTGATAAAGTTCCTGTTGTACGTGAAAAGAATCTGTTAGGGAAAACTGTTTGGGTATTTTCTCCTTCGGGCGAAGGGAAACCTGTCCGAGGGGTGGTGTCTGCTGAAGGTCCTGGTCATACATACTGGGTAATGCAGGAGAATGGTGAAATCCAGTGTATTCCACAGAGAAGTTTAACTTTAGCTGAGAGAGTTTAAATTCAAGTTGTTAGGAGTTTTCTGTTCTAGGTAACATCGGCGTCCAACACTGAGAGAATCTACGATAGAATCTACAGCACGTGAGCACGAACCCAACGTCACCTGGGAGTCCCTGTTCTGAGCTTTTGAATCACCTACATCTGATTGAAGTGTGAACTGAACTTGTATATATTGTCTTAGTGTAAATATTGGTTTAGATTAGATTGGATAATTCTCAGCGGTACTCTGAGCGAAGTAGACAGGGGTGGATTGTGCTAGTTTGAAGCAAGCTGGAATATTTTGTTAGAAGAACTAGATAACAGGCAGTGAAATGAAAACAATTGATGTCAACTTCTCTCATAGTCACGCTGAGAACTCTGGGAAGAAGAAAGACTTTTTCTCCATTTTGTCACGCACTCTTGCTTTGGCCTTAGACCTGGTCACATCTCATTAACCCTGCTCCTACTAACCTTGCTCCCTAACCTCTTGGCTGCACCTCTCTTCTTCCTGAGAACTGGTGTAAGGTTAAGAGGGCCGGGGGGAGGTGTTGGGGTGGTTTGAGAACCCCTCCTGGGGACTCAGGTTTCTGGGAGGGGAGTTGTACTTTTGTATTGTTTATCCTTTGTATATTTCTGTATATAATTGTATATAACTGTATATATTGTAAATAGCTGCTTGTAAATTCTGCTAGCTGTAAATAAATTGCTTCATCTTAATCCCAGGGTCCGTCTGTGTTAGCTGGGGTAAATACAAAAGTGTGGGGGGGTGGGGTAACCCCCAAACCATCACACCATTAACCACGTAAAGGAGGAAAACTTCTGCCATCTCCCCACAACTCAAAACCGGTCTGCAGAAAAATCAACAGTTGCATTCCGAAATAAAACAGGTATGGATGTATTAAAAATGCTGCAAAAGGAGTTTCAGATTAGATTTAAAGGTCTTCGTCTCCATGAACAGGACATACAGCTTTTCCAGAACCCATTTTCTGTTGATATTGAAACTGTTGATCTGATTTACCAAATGGAATTGATCTAACTATAGACTTGTGACTCGCTGAAAGATGCATTCAAATCAAGCAGCCTTACTAATTTCTATGCATCTCACCCCTGAGACACATCAGAATCTCAGGAACCACACACTCAAAATTGCAGCCATCTTTGGCATCATCTATGTCTGTGAGCAGACTTTTTCTTGAATGAATGCTGTTCCACATCTTCATCATCATTGATGAGGGGACAGAGTCTCTGATCAGCAAGTTTGCTGATGACATCAAACTGGAAGGCTTGGCTGATACAGCTGAAGGCTGTGCAGCCATTCAGAGAGACCTGGACAGACTGGAGAGCTGGGAACAGAGGAACCAAATGAGGTTCAACAAGTACAAGTGCAGAGTCCTGCACCTGGGGAGGAATAATAAACCGCACCAGTACAGACTGGGAGGTTATCTGCTGGAGAGCAGCCCTGTGGAGAGGGACCTGTGAGTCCTGGTGGATAACAAGTTAATCATGGCACAGCAATGTGCCCTTGTGGCCAGGAAGGCCAATGGGATCTTGAGGTGTACTAAGAAGAGTGCATTCATCAAATCAAGGGAGGTTCTCCTTTCCCTCTACTCTGCCCTGGTGAGACCCCATCTTGAATACTGTGTTCAGTTTTGGGCTTCCCAGTTTAAGAAGGACAGGGATCTGCTCGAGATGGTCCAGTGATGAGCTATGAGGATGATTAGGGGACTGGAGGGCATGTCTTATGAGGAGAGGCTGAGGGACCTGGGGCTTTTTAGTCTGGAGAAAAGAAGATTTAGAGGGGTTTTGATAAATGTCTCTAATTATCTGAGGGGTGTGTGTCAGGAGAGGGGGGACAGGCTTTTCTCACTTGCTTTCTATGATAAGACAAGAAGCAAAGAATTTAAGTTGCAGCACAAGAGGTTCTACTCCAATGCAGGGTTGTTCCACCTCCACAACTTCTTTACCATGAGGGTCACAGAACACTGGAATAGAGGGGCTGTGGAGTCCCCTTCTCTGGAGACTTTCAATGTCTGTCTGGATGTGTTGCTCTGTGAATTGAGCTGGATTGTATAGACCTGCTCTTGCAGGGGTGTTGGATTGAATGATTTCTTCGGTTGCAGCCCCTGGCATCCTATGATCCTGTGATGAAGTACTGGATTTGAAGTTGATAAATATCTGCTATTTGGTAAAGAAATCACATTGTTTAATAGTGGCTATGAATCTAGGTTTTTAATTTGCCTTTTTTTTCTTGCCTTTTTTCTTTCTTTTTCATTTGCTTTCAGTTTTATTACAATTATGCATAATAATTCACAAATTATATCAATACTCAGTCAGCCTCCTGAGGCATTCATCAAGAGCTCAATCTAAGCAATTATTCAATACCTGAAGGTAGTCTATCATATGAAATGGAAAAGGATTGAAATTATTTATTATTTTTAAAATATTGATAAAAGAATATTTAAGTAGTCTGGAAGAGTAATAATGAGTAATGGATACTCGGTTAGCATTCTTTTAAATAAAGAACAGAGATAATATTTAGGTAGGAGTGAGACAGAGTGACCCAGATCAAGATCACAGGATCACAGGTTATTAGGGGTTGGAAGGGACCGAAGGAGGTTCAACTCCGCTGTCAGAGCAGGACCACATGATCTAGCACAAATCACAGTGGAATACATCCAGACAGGCCTGGAAAATCTCCAGAGAAGGAGACTCTACAACCTCTCTGAGGAGCCTGTTCCAGCGACCGTTACAGTAAAGAAGTTCTCCCTTGTGTTGAGGTGGAACCTCTTGTGTTGCAACTTACACCCATTGCTCCTTGTCCTGTAACAGTGAGCAAGAACAGCCTGTCCCTCCTCCTCCTGATCAGCCCTCATAGTTTCACAAACATTTATTAAATCCCCTCTCATTCTCCTCTTCTCCAGACTAAGAAGTTCCAGGTCTCTCAGCCTCTCCATGAGCTGCTACCATCACACTTTTGGCTATTACTGTAATTCTTCAGAATGGATTCTATAGCAGTATGTTCAGGAAATCACCAGAAACAAGCCAGAGATGGTGCTGTAAGTTACTATGGGTAACACATTTGTCTCTTTCTGTCTTTTTTAATAAACTCTTTTCATAGAATCATAGAATCAACCAGGTTGGAAGAGACCTCCAAGATCATCCAGTCCAACCTATCACCCAGCCCTATCCAGTCATCTAGACCATGGCACTGAAGGCCTTTTTCCAGAAAGACAGTCCAGTGGTGGAGCGGCAGCCTGGAGAAGGTAGGCTTTTCCCTGGCTCTGGTGGTGACACTCTCTGTATGAGTGAAGTCTTGAGGAGCCCTGACAGCTGAGCCTGCTTCAAACAGAGACTGGGGCTGGAGACCTCCACAAGTGCCTGCTGAGTTACCCTGTGCTCCTATTTATACATCACACAGATTGATTCAAAACATTTTTGCAATGACTTTAATTTCCTCACCTCGAAGGCCCACTAAGCTACTGGTGAAGGAGGGAGCAATGTCAGTAAAACAAAAGTAAGCTCTGGTTAAGTCACATTTCGAGCAACAAGGTGATATCTGGAGAGTCAGCACTGAGGTGAAAGTAAACATAGTAGCTAGATTTCAAAATCTAGTGCTTTAGCAGGCTGCACTTTAGAAAATGTGTCCACAAAATACATCTAAAAGGTCAGATACAGAGACAATCTGTGAGAACATTCCAGATGTGAAAGGATGCACAAGTTTGGCACCATGTTCCCAAATATTTGGGAAGTGAGATTGACCTAGGTGTTTTCTGGGATGTGCTGGTGAGCACTGTACTGGAGAGTACATAGATGTCACTTCAACACACTAGGGAGAAAATAAATTTAATTAGCTACTACTGAACAGAGTTATTTTACTTAGAAGTAGCAAATAGTTGCATAACTTACTCAAACTGTTTGCAAACCTTGGACATTCCCTGCAAGTAAGAAATCATTAAGAGATTTCATTTGCCTACAATATTAAGTCAAATTATAGTAGGCATCAAGTACATTCACGTGATTTTTGGACTGTCATGGAAAATTATAGACCTCAGGAGGACCCAAACTGGTTTCACTGATGATCTGATGAATACAATTGTACAGCTGTAACACTCATGTAAAAATTATTTCCCCTTCTTAGGAATAGAAAAATTATGCTAGAACAAATTTCTGTGTACATGAGAGGACAGGAACAGTTAACATTCAGGAAAATGTTGCAAGATAATGGCTGACTAAAATGAACATCCAACACTGACACACATTCTGCATATGATAGACCAATAAATAGGATTTACATTCATTTAAATGGCATGAAAATACTGAATAAAAAGTGAAAGAACAACTACCAGAAAGAAACAAATCCACCTTGTGGGTTGTACATTCGCAGCTTCTCTTCCTCTCCCATTGTAGTCTCATTTATGCAGCTAAACAGTGGTTATGAGGCTGATGCGTTGGAAAGCTAGTCTTAGTTTTCCACAACCTCAGGTTGTGTTCATACCAGTGACCTTTCCAGATGAAACAGTAACACAGTCACTGTGAGATGTGTGTGGGAGGTCTGGAGGACTGTTTTAATCTCAGTTTACATAGAATTAAACCACTAGATTTTGAAACAAAAATTAACTTAAATTTAGATGCCTACTGGGCTATCCACAAGTTAGCAGAAAGCATTAAAAGTCTCCTTGCTTTTCTACTTCCAGAATACCTGCAAAAATCTTTGAATCTCTCTTTATCTTCTCTAAAGCAAAATATACACAGGACCATTCCCTCAGCCAGAACTGACCTTTTCTGAAGACTATTTGTCTTACAAAGCCAACACCATTCTGTGTATATAGACCTTTACAGTGTTCTGATTTCAAGTCACTTATTTCCTAATATAATGAAAAAGCAAATAATCCCACTCATGGATGTGACAGGACTATTTTGCATCAGCTTGCTAATCACTATCTGTCACAAATTCTTTGTTTTCTGTTCCTCCAGCCTTCAAAAGCTTATGACAGAAAACCTATGTCAAGGAAACTTAAAATTTTATTCCTACAACTGATAATTCATTATCACAATGATATAGGATTGAAGCCTGATATACAGTGCCAGATGTGCAATAATATCTTATTGAAAAGCAAACCAAAATAAAACAATTAATGCAAGCCACAAAATACTCCACGTCTGAAACACCCGCATGACAAAAACACCAAAGGGATGTAATTGCTGTTCTTTGACTCCCCAAAAACATACACTCAAAATACTTACTAGAAAGAAGGTAGAAAAATTCTCAGAAAGCCTGTCAACAGGGATATTTCTATTACCCTCTTTCACAGTCAATAGTGTCACAAGTGAAACTTACTTTACACAGTGAATTAATATAAATGATATAATTTCCACCAAGGCTGGAAAATACCTTGAAGATCATCAAGTCTCACCATTAAACTATCATTGACTAGTCCACACTATGTCCCTAAGTGCTTCTAAATACATCCAAAGATGGTTAAACAACCATTTCCATGAGCAGCCTGTTCCAATGCTTGACAATACTTTCGATAAAGAGATTTTTCCTAATCTCCAACCTAAATCCTTGCTGGTGCAATCTGAGGCTGTTTCCTCTCATTCTATCACTTTTTCCTTGTGAGAAGAGACCAACACCAAACAGTCTACAACCTCCTCTCACGTAATTTTAAAGAGCAATACAGTTACTCCTCAATCTCATTTTCTTGCATTGCTGAACACTCCCAGATACCTTCCTGGAGGGGGGCTTTCCAGCCACTCTTCCCCAGACCTGTAGTATTTCATAGGGTTGTTGTGATCCAAGTGTAGGGTATGGCCTTTAGCCTTGCTCAATGTCATACCAGTTGCCTCAGCACTTTCATCCAGCCTGCCCAGACTGCTCTCTAAAGCGTCCTTAACCTCAAGCAGATCAGTACTCCTGCCCATCTTGGTGTCACCTTCAAACTTATTGAGGGAACACTCAATCTCCAACCCAGAAAATTGATAAAAGTGATATACAGAACTAGACTTTATACAGAGTCATAGAACTCCACTTGTGTATAGTCTCCAACTGGACTGAACTTCGTTCCTCACAACTTACTGGGCCCAGCCATCCACCCAGGCTTTCTCCATCATAGAGGATACCTGTCCAAGCCAAGAGCAGCCAATTTCTCCAGGAGAATGCTGTGAGAAATGGTATCAAAAGAATTACTAAAATCCAGAAAAACAACATCTATAGCCTTTCCCTCATCCACTAATCATGTCACCTTGTCACAGACAAACACTGGTGTGCTACTCCAAGTGAGCCAGGTTTTACTCATTTCACTCTTCAAATCTAGTTTAAAGCTCATTTAATGAGTACTTATAATTCCTATACAAAGATCCCTTTACCCCTTTGAGACTCCACTTGTTGCCAGCAGGCCTAGTATTGTTTAAACTGACCCTTGATCAAAAAATCTGAAGTGCTGACAGAGACATGAGACTCAGAGCGGTCTCTGCCCATTTCTTACCTTATTGTTTCCTTCAACTAGAAGAACAGAGGAGAACACTACTTGTGCTCCTGATCCCTCAACCAGTCATCCCAAGGCCAAGTCTCTCTTGATTGTCCTCAAATTCTTTTTTCAATTTAATTTCTGCCTACCTGAAATATTAATGTGGATTGTAATCTGAGGGCTGTATCAGCATAGGAAGCTTTCTCTTCTTTAACCTGGGCTCCAGTGAAGTGCCAGACTTCCTAATAAAGTGGCTCCACTCTGCATATTGGGCCTTCTCTTCCCTTCAGTAGAGTCTCCTGTAGCAATACCTTGTCCTTTTTGAATCAAGAAAGTGCCTCTGATGCAGCGCACCTCAGAAACACTTCCACGCTAGATGAACCATTGTCCTTCATTATTGTTCATTTCTACTTGCAGAGCCTTATATCTGTTATGCAAGAGCACCCGGGAAGGTGGGGTCATCACAGAGGACACATGACTGCTGTGATGGGCAGGAACTTGCTGCCATTGCCCCCTGTCCTTCAAATCATTGTGTTCAGCTAAATGAAGAGAGGATAGGATACAGAATCCTCTGTGTTGTGCATCCTGTCCACCTACTGAATGTGTCCAAGAGAAGGCAGAATAAAATTCAAGTACTCTATCTCTTTTTTTCACACACCTGAAACTTCACAGGTTAGTGGCCTCCTCCCAGAGATCTGTAACTGAGCAGAGGAGTTCCACCACCTATGCGCACCTCCCACAGATATGCTCAGGCTGCTGGCCTGTACTGGTGTAGGAACAGAGCACAGCCTGCACCCTGACACCTGGAGCTGTGCCAATTTCTGTCACACCATGTTTAAATCTGCCATTGCTGCTGGCCCTGCCCAGATTCCAACATCCAGTTGCTGTGATGTGAGATGCTGGCAGCTCCCTAGTCTTCCCCAAGGTTACTTTGTTTCGGAAAACAGCCCTGTGCACCATGCCAGAGTGCTCTGCTGCAGATCATGCCAGCATCAGAGCTGTTCATCTCAGCTACTGCTTCATTCAGTTACACTATGTTATTCACCTCTTACTTTCATCCTCCTCTTTCCATAGTTGTCACTGTTCACCACTGTTTCACTCTCCTTCATATGACCTATAACGTAACTGGAATTGTCTCTCACTTAAAAGGCACATTTCTGCCTTTCATTTCTCAGGAGAAGATAAATACATCCACACAAAGTGTTTGAGTACAAATTTCAATTATATGTGAATTAAAGGTGTGCTAGTTTGAAGCAAGCTGGAATGTTTTGGTAACAGAACTAGATAACGGGCAGTGAAATGAAAACAATTGATGTCAACTTCTCTCACAGTCTCGCTGAGAACTCTGGGAAGAAGAAAGACTTTTTCTCCATTTTGTCTCTCACTCTTGCTTTTTGCCTTAGACCTGGTCACATCTCATTAACCCTGCTCCTACTAACCTTGCTCCCTAACCTCTTGGCTGCACCTCTTTTCTTCCTGAGAACTGGGGTAAGGTTGAGAGGGTGGGGGGAGGTGTTGGGGTGGTTTGAGAGCCCCTCCTGGGGACTCAGGTTTCTGGGAGGGGAGTTGTGCTTTTGTATTGTTTATCCTTTGTATATTTCTGTATATAATTGTATATAACTGTATATATTGTAAATAGCTGCTTGTAAATTCTGCTAGCTGTAAATAAATTGCTTCATCTATATTCCCAGGGTCCGTCTGAGTTAGCTGGGGCAAATACAAAAGTGTGGGAGGGGCGGGGTAAGCCCCAAAACATCACATTTTTAATTGGCGCCCAACGTGGGGCTAGATATTTCAGTGAGTGGAAATTAGCTCTGGGAATTAAGATGAAGCTAATCAAGCAGCTATTGTATTTGGTTGGGGCATTGTTCTGGTCTGGTTTTGTTTTCTTGGTATTTAGTTGGTTAAAAGGTCAAATTGTTGCTTATTTCATTGATCTGGCTTATAATAAGGCTAAAGCTAAGGTTTCAGATATGTTCTGGAGCTGGGGTGATTTTATTCTTGGTTATGCTGGTTTTAATATCTCTGAGAATATTACCAAGGATATTACAGGAGCTCTGGTCAATAATGTGACAATCAATGGAAATTCTGCTTTAAATATGGCTCTAATGAGAGTTATTCAGCCTAAGACAGGAATTCCAACTGTCTGCCTAGGTACATGCTCGTGTAAAACTGTTTTTCTTCTCACAATTTTTAATATTTGCCTCATGATTTTAATATTCATATTAATTTTGGCATTATTGGTGAAAAATTCAAAACCAGTTTCTGTAAGAGCTAGGAAAAATTCTGTGTCTCAGAAGCAGTCTCTTTCACAGCAAAACAAGGGAACACAGTCATCGGCTTCCCCCTTGCCAGCCTCTCCACCCTCCTCTATAGGTTCTGGGAACACAGCCAGTGTTCCCACCACTAACATAAACACTGATAACAAAAACAACGCCACAGAGTCTAGACAGGAATCGAACTTGGGACCTTTTGCACAGCAGGCAAGCACTCTACCCCAGAGCTACCATGACATTGCTAATGCTTTCTTCTCTATTCCCATAGCAAAGGAGTGTAGGCCTCAGTTTGCATTCACCTAGAGAGGAATCCAGTACCAGTTCAACCGTTTGCCTCAGGGGTGGAAACACAGCTCAACCATCTGTCACTCAGTCATCCACAATGCACTGGAGAAAGGTAAAGCTCCAGAGCACATCCAGTACATCGACGACATCATTGTGTGGGGACAAACTGCTGAGGAAGTCTTCGAGAAAGGTAACAAAATCATTGACATTCTGTTGCAAGTAGGTTTTGCCATTAAGAGAGACAAGGTCAAAGGACCTGCCAGAGAAATTCAGTTTCTGGGAGTGCGGTGGCAGGATGGTCGCCGTTACATTCCTCAGGATGTGATCAACAAAGTCTCTACCATGGCAGTTCCCACCAGTAAGAAGGACACACTTTCTTTCCTTGGTGTGGTGGGATTTTGGAGACTACACATTCCTGGTTTCAGTCAGATTGTCAAACCTCTGCATGATGTGACTCGTAAGAGAAACAATTTCGAGTGGGGACCTGAACAACAAGCAGCCTTTGAACAGATCAAGCGAGAAGTAGTCCATGCAGTGGGCTTAGGACCTGTGAGATCTGGTCCGGACATTAAGAACATTCTGTACACAGCTGCCAGTGACAATGGTCCAACTTGGAGTCTTTGGCAGAGAGCTCCAAATGAGACACGTGGTCGTCCTCTTCGTTTCTGGGGACGTTGCTACAGAGGTTCAGAGACAAATTACACCGCAACAGAGAAAGAGATACTAGCAGCCTATGAGGGAGTGAAAGCAGCTTCTGAAGTGATTGGAACTGAATCACAATTGCTTTTAGCTCCTAGACTGCCAGTTCTTAACTGGATGTTCAAGGGCAAAGGTTCATCACCACATCATGCCACAGATGCAACCTGGTCTAAATGGATGGCTTTGATAACCCAACGAGCACGAATGGGTAATCTTGACCGACCTGGTCTGGTGGAGGTGATCACCAACTGGCCGGAAGGCACAGACTGTTCCAAACCTCCAGAGGAGAAAATAACTCGTGCTGAGGAAGCTCCTCCCAATGGTGATCTCTCTGATCAGGAAAAGAACTATGCTTTGTTCACAGATGGTTCCTGTCGTCTTGTTGGGAACAAGCGAGTATGGAAGTCAGCGGTTTGGAGTCCAACCAGGAGAGTTACCGAAACGAAAGATAGCGAAGGAGAATCCAGTCAGTTCGCTGAGGTAAAAGCTGTTCAACTTGCTCTTGATGTGGCTGAACGTGAGAATTGGCCTATCCTTTACCTCTACACCAACTCGTGGATGGTAGCCAATGCTCTATGGGGTTGGCTGAAGGACTGGAAGAAGAATGGTTGGCAGAGGAAAGGAAAGCCTATTTGGTGTGCTGATCTATGGCAGGACATTGATGCACGGCTGGAGAGAACTCCAGTGAAGGTGCGGCACGTAGATGCACACATGCCCAAGAGCAGAGCCACTGAGGAACATCAACATAACCAGAAGGCAGATCAAGCTGCTAAGATTGCTCAAGTTGATACCAACTCTGAACTTGACATTGACCTTGATTGGAAACACCGAGGTGAGTTGTTCTTAGCTCGGTGGGCACATGATTCATCTGGACATCAAGGTAGAGATGGAACATACCGATGGGCTCGCGATAGGTCAATTGACTTGTCCATGGACGCTATCACCCAAGTCATCTATGACTGTGACATTTGTGCTGCTATTAAGCAGGCTAAGCGAATTAAGCCCTTATGGTATGGTGAGAGATGGTCAAAGTACAAGTATGGTGAAGCCTGGCAGATTGACTACATCACTTTACCTCGATCTCGTTCTGGTAAGCAGTATGTGCTGACGATGGTAGAAGCCAGCACTGGATGGCTGGAAACCTATCCAGTTCCACATGCTACTGCACGTAACACCATTGTTGGTTTGGAGAGACAGATCTTGTGGAGACATGGAACTCCAGAGAGAATCGAGTCAGACAATGGCACTCATTTCAAGATCAATCTTGTGAAAAACTGGGCCAAGGAGCATGGTATTGAATGGATCTATCATATACCCTACTATGCACCAGCTTCAGGGAAGATTGAGCGCTACAACGGTTTGCTGAAAACCACCCTAAAAGCCATGGGGGGTGGAACTCTGAAAAACTGGGACAAACATTTAGCACAAGCTACCTGGTTGGTAAATAGTAGAGGTTCAGTAAACAGAGCAGGACCTGCACAATCAGATTTGGTCCAAACAGTAGACGGTGATAAAGTTCCTGTTGTACGTGAAAAGAATCTGTTAGGGAAAACTGTTTGGGTATTTTCTCCTTCGGGCGAAGGGAAACCTGTCCGAGGGGTGGTTTCTGCTGAAGGTCCTGGTCATACATACTGGGTAATGCAGGAGAATGGTGAAATCCAGTGTATTCCACAGAGAAATTTAACCTTAGCTGAGAGAGTTTAAATTCAAGCTGTTTGGAGTTTTCTGTTCTAGGTAACATCGGCGCCCAACACTGAGAGAATCTACAATAGAATCTACAGTACATGAGCACAAACCCAATATCACCTGGGAGTCCCTGTTCTGAGCTTTTGAGTCACCTACATCTGATTGAAGTGTGAACTGAACTTGTATATATTGTTTTAGTGTAAATATTGGTTTAGATTAGATTGGGTAATTCTCAGCGGTACTCTGAGCGAAGTAGACAGGGGTGGATTGTGCTAGTTTGAAGCAAGCTGGAATGTTTTGGTAACAGAACTAGATAACGGGCAGTGAAATGAAAACAATTGATGTCAACTTCTCTCACAGTCTCGCTGAGAACTCTGGGAAGAAGAAAGACTTTTTCTCCATTTTGTCTCTCACTCTTGCTTTTTGCCTTAGACCTGGTCACATCTCATTAACCCTGCTCCTACTAACCTTGCTCCCTAACCTCTTGGCTGCACCTCTTTTCTTCCTGAGAACTGGGGTAAGGTTGAGAGGGCCGGGGGGAGGTGTTGGGGTGGTTTGAGAGCCCCTCCTGGGGACTCAGGTTTCTGGGAGGGGAGTTGTGCTTTTGTATTGTTTATCCTTTGTATATTTCTGTATATAATTGTATATAACTGTATATATTGTAAATAGCTGCTTGTAAATTCTGCTAGCTGTAAATAAATTGCTTCATCTATATTCCCAGGGTCCGTCTGAGTTAGCTGGGGCAAATACAAAAGTGTGGGAGGGGCGGGGTAACCCCCAAACCATCACAAAAGGCTATCACATAATTTATTTTACACAGATTTATGCTAAACATTCTCCAGCACACCCCTAGAAATGCTGCTCTGATCGTCTTGGAAGAAAGATATGTCTGTTGTCATTAATTCCTTGACCAGCAATACCTATTGCTAACTTTAGAGCATCATAAAAATGATAGATAAATATTTCTTCATTCTTACCTTATTAAATTCTGGCACACCTGACATCCTGCAGGACATCTGTGAGGATCTTTATAACAAGACACTTAAATTTTTAGATCTAAAATGCAAGTATTAAAAAATATTTTGGAAATGAGTTTTCAATGATAATGTGTAATTTTGTTACATATATTGTTAGTTTCTAAATTTTATTTGACTAAAATTCTACTTGTGTAAATATATTTATTTTTTCAACCAAAAATATTACGGAAGGTTAAGAAAAATTGTAAATGATCTTGAATATCTTTCAAGAGTGAGAGCCCTATTGTCTAAGGGAATGACTTCTTTTTATCTGTAAAAAAGTACTTCCTCTATGTGGACTTGTACAAATCTTAGCTTTTGGTTTTATATCTATTTTGCTGTAATATTTCCATACTGTTTTGTTTTACAATGTCTTCTCAAAGACATATATAAATGCCTGGTTGGTGGTCCACTTCACAGCATCTATGGAAAAAGTAGGTATGCAGGAGGCTTCAGTTCAAAGTTGTCTAGGTGCTAGAATTACATGGATAGAAGTTAAAGATCCATTTAAACAGAATAATTTTGCCCTTGTGTAATAACACAGATAACGACAAGATCATAATCTCAGGAAAACTGTCCATGTAATATATGTATTCTCAGGAACCCAGGCTGAGAAAGCAGGTGTGCATCTGTTGTGTTACCTGTTTCTTTTAGTAAGATGTTTCAAAGACTGCAATAATTCTAAAGGAAGGACCAGATCTATATGTCGTCATTGGAGGGGACTGACTTCTTCATTGCAAAGACAATCTATTTACAAAGTCAATATTGTCTTTTCCTTTAATCGAAGTGTCATGTAAAGTCTGAGAATAAGCACCATGTGACTATAAAGTGTGAGTCACACTTCTAAACCACCAAGATTTTTTCTTGTTCTAAATATTTTTTTTTGGTCATATGACTTGCTGTTTGACACTTTAAGTGTTGCCTTTTTAAGTTGAAAGTTTGTAAAAAATAATACAGAACTAATTATTCTGAAGTCTGAGATCTACAAATAAGTTTGCTTTTCTCTAAAAAACAGTTACGTGAGAGAATTGTAAAAGAATCAAAAAATGGTACTGTATAATTCCAGCTGTATTCAAAGGACAGAGGTTATGCTTTTCCATATTAGCCAATAATAGATTGCTGTGGTTTCAACAGAACTGTATTTGGAAAGCTGCTACAGTGAGCTACATGGCTATTCTTCATTGTTGTTTATAAAGGTAGACTTATTTTCAAAAATCAAGATTAAGTACAGCATAAATTTATGTTCCTTAGAAAATAAATGCTTTGTCTCAGGTCAAACTCAGTGAATATATGAAGCAATTCGAAATGAAAGGTAGCGATTTGGAGGGTATTTCTCTTATGTGTTTTCATATTTACTTTTTATTTAAAAAAAACCTCAAATAATATAGTAACATATTCTCATAATCATTGTCTAATGAACAAACATAAGCATCCATGTAATAACATTCACAGTAACTAATGGACCATGCTAATTTTCTTTTTCTACAGTCATATAACCTTAAAACAATAAGCAAAGCTTTTCTAATTCATATAAAATGAGCTTTTATGAACATAAATATCATTATAGTTAGATTCTGAAGAGGGTATGTCCCACACAGACCCACAGACAAAGGCACTCACACACACACTCATATAAGCAAAGCATACAGTGTGTCCCTTTATGGATTCTCAAATGCATACCAGCCCAATTGTAATTATAGAAGTGAAGGTCCATGTGCTTGTGCTTTTCCCCATTACAGTTGTGCCTGGTTGGAGGCTGGTAGGCATGATTCTTCATGGGCATCCCCACTGGGGAAGATGTCCCTCTATCACAGCTGCCCAAGCTCCTGTGGACAAGTCTACCTTTCCGTTCTATGGTGTTCCAGACCCTGTCCCTGCACCTTTGGCCAGAACATGTGAGGAGAGGAGCCAAACCCTACCTTCCCATACCTAAGTACATAAGAATTGAAGGTTCTTGTGCATCACCTGCTAGATTTTGGGGGATGCAGGCACTGGTGGAGGTGCTAGAGTTCCAGCCACTGTTTTCTCAACTGTCCTTGCACAATTTTCTAATCATTGCTTTCAAGGCTCCCTTTTGCCTCAGAGAAGCATTTTCTGCCTACACAGTTGGAAATATTTGTGGTCCAGCAGCAGACCATTTCCCAATGAACCAATTACAATATACACCATGTTGCCTTGTCCTAATATAAAATACAAACTAATGCAACTTGGTTCATATACTAGACACACAAAGTATGTTACAATAAAGGACAAAGATTCTTCTAATTTTTTCTAAATTGGTAAAGATCTGTCCTGGAGTCCTGTATACCCCAAAATTCCTCTCCCTCTGTGGTTTGAATGGGAGAGGAAAGGCGCAAAAAAAATATTCCCAACCCTGCCCTGCAGGCACGAAGGGGGGCAGCAAAGGGCCCTTCCAGAATGAGGGGTGCCCCGTGCTGATGCCCACACTGGAATAAGGCTGGTGAATGGTTGTGGTCTCCATGCCTAGGAAGTGGTAACTCGGCTCTTTGTCTAGGAAGAGTATAAATATTGGGGTTCTCACCTTAGAGTTCTCCCCCACCTGAATAGTTCCTGCAGAAAGACTCCCCTGGCACTCCAAAGGACAAGCTTCTGAGGAACAGGACTGTCCTTGCTTTGGACAGATTCCTATCATAAGCACGTCCTTTATGCAGGATGATAAAGACCTCGGAGGTCTTTTGAAAGAAAGCGAGAGGACAAGCATCTAGACCGCCTGACTCACATATGAGTAAACTTTTGGCTCAGCCTGATTAATAGCAGGGAATGCTATATTTAGTGGCTTAGCCTTTTCCAACTTCTGACTTCTAAAATAATCAAATTTACCAATGGTATCCTTGTAGATCTTCTCAATCTGACAGACTCTGCTAATTAAAACTAAATTAATTTCTAATTTATTTTCTGGGAAAATAAAACAACTCTATTTTTCTATATATTCCTGACTCGGATGCATTAATTCCCTGCCTCCACAAGAAGATTCTAAACTGGTGAAGATACAAAAGGAAACTGAGACAAAAGAGTTCGAAAGTCAATAAAAACACCTTGATACATCCTATTGAGAAATAGGACTTAACAATTCTTTCTGCTTGGTGCTGACATTTCATTGTCATCAGTTTTGCATAGGCACTGGCCTATGGGAAGTGATATAAAATTATTTCTTTCCAAGCAATTATCTCATTTCTCTAAAATTCTATTTTTAAGCTCTGTATTCTGACATTGGAGTGTAGGAAACCACAAAACACACAACTAGAGTTTGGTATAACATGTAAAGAAATTGCAACTAAAGCTATGTTATCCATAAGTGGCAGTTCCAAATGTGATGGTAGAAAAGATTCTCTTAAGCAACTACTTATATGTAAATTCACAGTTTCACAGTAAGAGAAAAGACAACAAAGAATCATAGAATCAACCAGGTTGGAAGAGACCTCCGAGATCAACCAGTTCAACTTATCACCCAGCCCTAGCCAATCAACTAGGCCACGGCACTAAATGCCTCATCCAGTCTTTTATTGAAGACCCCCAGGGACGGTGCCTCCACCATCTCCCTGGGCAGCCCATTCCAATGGCAAATCACTCTCTCTGTCAAGAACTTCCTCCTAACATCCATCCTAGATCTCCCCCAGCACAACTTGGAATTGTGTCCCTTTGCTCTGTTACTGGTTGTCTGGGAGAAGACATCAACCTCCACCTGGCTACAACCTCCCTTCAGATAGGTGTAGACAGCAATGAGGTCACCCCTGAGCCTCCTCTTCTCCAGGCTAAACAACCCCAGCTCCTTCAGCCTCCCCTCACGAAGCTGTGTTCCAGGCCTTTCATCAGCCTTGTTTCCTTTCTTTGGACACGTTCCAGTACCTTAACATCTCTCTTGAATTGAGGAGCCCAGAACTGGACACAGGACTCAAGGTGTGGCCTGACCAGCGCTGAGTACAGGGGAAGAATAACCTCCCTTGTCCTACTGGCCACACTGTTCCTGATGCAGGCCAGGATGCCATTGGCTCTCTTGGCCACCTGGCACACTGCTGCCTCATCTTCAGCCTACTATCTACCAGCACTTCCAGGTCCCTTTCATCCTGTCTGCTCTCCAGCCACTGTGTTCCCAGTCTATCAGGCTGCGTGGGGTTGTAGCGAAAGTGCAGAATCCTGCACTTGGCCTTGTTAAATCTTATCCTATTGCCTCTGCCCACCCATCCATCTTAGTGGTATCTGTAGAAAACAAAGCAGAGTAAAACCAAAAAGAAATCCCAACCACAACACAATTTTTTATGTCCACTGAATTAATGATATTTCCACTAATAATTGTATTTATGGAGTAATACTCATTTTAAGGCTATAATATTGAACAAGTTTTCAATCTTTCCAAAGAAAGGGAAAAAAGTCTTCTATTTTGTCTTGTTAAGAAAATCGAAACAGATTCTTTAATATGTTCCTGGGGTCTTTGAAGTTCCACTTTATTGTGAAATAATACTGTCATGCGGTAGGAACAGAAGGCTCTTATGGCAGAATTCAGTTGCAACCTAAAGCTTCTGGAATGCAGAAAAATTCCTATGAGCTTGCTAGTTGTGAAGTAGTTTTAAACAGAACTAATTCTTCAATGAATAACTCGTGGACAGTAAGACATTGTACTTTCCATTTAACCTTTATTTGCTTTGGTGGTTTTGTGCTAAATTTGTGTGTTCCATGACAAACAATTCCCATTTGATCCATCACGCTGGCACTAATTTATGTATATTTTATTTATTTTTAGCACCTTTCACTTTTGTCAGCTTTGTAGTATCAAAAGTCACTTTATTTATAATAGAAAGGGTATATTACAGTATCACAGTGTCACAGTATCAACAGGGTTGGAAGAGACATCATAGATCATCAATTCCAACCCTTTACCACAGAGCTCAAGGATAGACCACGGCACCAAGTGCCACGTCCAATCTTGCATTGAACAGCCCCAGGGATGGCGACTCCACCACTTCCCTGGGCAGCCCATTCCAGTGTCCAATGACTCT
Organism: Pogoniulus pusillus; assembly: GCF_015220805.1. Taxonomy (NCBI): domain Eukaryota; kingdom Metazoa; phylum Chordata; class Aves; order Piciformes; family Lybiidae; genus Pogoniulus; species Pogoniulus pusillus. The sequence goes on along the minus strand of NC_087309.1, from coordinate 60,527,684 downwards.
CTCAGTGAAGAACTTTCTCCTCACTTCCAGCCTAAATTTCCCCTGGCACAGCCTGAGGCTGTGTCCTCTCGTTCTGGTGCTGGCCACCTGAGAGAAGAGAGCAACCTCCCCCTGGCCACAACCACCCCTCAGGTAGTTGCAGACAACAATAAGGTCAGCCCTGAGCCTCCTCTTCTCCAGCCTAAACAATCCCAGCTCCCTCAGCCTCTCCTCATAGGGCTTGTGCTCAAGGCCTCTCAACCTTCTCTGGACATGCTCAGGCATCTCAATGTCCTTCTTAAACTGGGGGGCCCAGAATTGAACACAGTACTCAAGGCGAGATCTAACCAGTGCAGAGTACAGGGGCAGAATGACCTCCCTGCTCCTGCTGACCACACCATTCCTGATGCAAGCCAGGATGCCACTGGCTCTCTTGGCCACCTGGGCACACTGCTGGCTCATGTTCAGGCGGGTATCAATCAGCACCCCCAGGTCCCTCTCTGTTTAGCTGCTCTCCAGCCACTCTGACCCCAGCCTGTATCTCTGCATGGGGTTGTTGTGGCCAAAGTGCAGCACCCTGCACTTGGAGCTATTGAACGCCATCCCGTTGGAGTCTGCCCATCTCCCCAGGTGGTCAAGGTCCCACTGCAGAGCCCTTCTGCCCTCCAACCCAGCCACATCTGCCCCCAGCTTGGTGTCATCTGCAAACTCGCTGATGACTGACTCGATGCCCTCATCCAGATCATCTATGAATAAGTTAAAGAGGATGGGGCCCAGCACAGATCCCTGAGGGACACCACTAGTGACTGGCCGCCAGCTGGATGTGGCTCCATTCACCACCACTCTCTGGGTCCGGCCCTCCAGCCAGTTCCCAACCCAGCATAGAGTGTTGCCATCCAAGCCGCGGGCTGACAGCTTAGGCAGAAGTTTGCTGTGGGGGACAGTGTCAAAGGCCTTGCTGAAGTCCAGATAGACCTCATCCACAGGCCTCCCCACATCCACCAAGCGGGTCACCTGATCATAGAAGGAGATCAGGTTAGAAAGGCAGGATCTGCCCTTCCTAAATCCATGTTGGCTGGCCCTGAGCCCTTGGCCATCCCTCAGGTGCACATTCATTGCCCCCGAGATAACCTGCTCCATCAGTTTCCCTGGCACTGAGGTCAGGCTGATGGGTCTGTAGTTCCCGGGTTCCTCCATCCGACCCTTCTTGTGGATGGGGATCACTTTGGCCAGTTTCCAGTCTCCTGGGACCTCTCCGGAGAGCCAAGACTGCTGGAAAATGATGGAGAGTGGCTTGGCCAACTCATCTGCCAGCTCTCTCAGCACCCTAGGATGGATCCCATGTGGTCCCATGGACTTGTGGGTGTCCAGGTGGCTCAGCAGGTCCTGAACTAATTCCTCATGAATTTCCAGGGCAACACACCACTCCCCGACCCCATCGCCCAGTTCAAGAGGCAACTTGCCCTGAACTCCTCCCTCCTTACTGTTGAATACTGAGGCGAAGAAGGCATTCAGGACCTCAGCCTTTTCTTCAGCATCAGTTATAGTGTTCCCCTCCTGGTCCAGTAAGGAGTGGAGGCTCTTCTTGCCCTTCTTTTTAGAATTGATAAATTTATAAAAGTGCTTTTTATTATCCTTCACAGAGGTGGCCAGACTACATTCTAGCTGGGCCTTAGCCTCTCTAATTTTTCTCCTGCATAATCTGGCTACCACCTTAAACACATCAGGAGAAACCTTCCCCTCCTTCCAAAGGTGATACACCCTCTTTTCTCCCCCCAATTCCTTCAGGAGCTGTTTGTTCATCCAGGCTGGTCACCTTCCCCGCCGGTTCGTCTTTCAGAACATGGGAACTGACAGTTCCTGAGCCTTCAAGAGCTCCTTTTTAAAGTAGGTCTGACCATCCTGGACCTCTTTGTTCCCAAGGACTGCTGCCCAGGGGACTTTGCAAATAAGTTTCTTGAACACACTGAAGTTTTCCCTCTGGAAGTCCAAGGTGTGGGTTTTGTTATAGTTCCTCCCTATCTCCCTGCATATTGAAAATTCCACTATCTCATGATCACTACATCCCAGGCAGCCTCCCACTGTCACATCTCCTACCAGCCCTTCTCTGTTGGAGAACAGCAGGTCAAGCTGAGCTTGACCCCTAGTAGGCTCACTCAACAGCTGGGTCATGAAGCTGTCCTCCATACACTCTAGAAATCTCCTGGACTGCCTCCTCTCTGCTGAATTAAGTTCCCAGCAGATATCTGGCAGGTTAAAGTCACCCACAAGAACAAGATCTGTTGATCTTGTGACAGCCTCCAACTGTTTGTAAAATATCTCATCTGTTTCCTCGTCCTGGTTGGGTGGTCTATAACAGACTCCAACCAGGATGTCATATTTGTTAGTCCTCCCTCTGATTTTAACCCACAAGCTCTCAATACCTTCGTCCCTCACCTCAAGCTCAGTGGCAAGGAGTGACTCCCTAATATACAGGGATACCCCTCCTCCTCTTCTCCCTTGCCTATCTCTCCTGAAGAGGCTGTATCCCCCCACTATAGCACTCCAATCGTGCCTGTCATCCCACCAAGTTTCTGAAATGGAGACTATATCATAGTCACCCTGGTGGACCAGGACTTCCAGTTCCTCCTGCTTGTTACCCATGCTGCATGCATTGGTGTAGATGCACTTCAGATGGGCTCTCGATTCCTCAATTGACCCTAGTTTCCTTCCTAGAGAGAGTAATTGCCTCACCCACCCCCTTCAGACCTAGTTTAAAGCTCGCCTAATGAGCCCTGCCAACTCCAATGCCAGGACTCTCCTGCCCCTCCTAGAAAACTGCACCCCATCAGGATCAAGCAGGTCTGGCTCAGTAAAAGTTCCCCCATGGTCAAAGAACCCAATGTGTTGCCGCTCGCACCGTCCCTTGAGCCATTTGTTGATGACATGGGTTCTGTTGTTCCTCTCTGTGAACTCCCCTGCCACAGAGGGAACTGAGCAGAACACCACCTGTGCTCCCGCCCCATCTATCAATTTCCCCAGGGCCTTAAATTCCTTTTTAATCTCACCCCTGCCAGCCTGTATTACCAGCAAAGGGTAATAATCAGAGGGCCAGATTAGGTTTGGGAGTCTCCTGGTGATGTCCCTAACCCGGGTACCAGGAAGGGAGCAGACCTCCCTGTGGGATGGGTTGGGATGACAAATGGGTCCCTCTGTCCCCCTCACGACTGAGTCCCTAACAACTATGACCCTTCTTTTTTTTTTTTTTAATTTTTTGTGGAGCTATTCACCACAGTTGGTGGGGACTGCTCCACCCTAGGCATCATCACAGTTGGATGCTCCTCAGCCCCCTCATTCTCCCAGCCCTCTGCATGCAGGGCCTCACACTGGTTGTGCAAGGGCAGTGGAATAGGAGGAGAGGGCCGGAGTGGATTTCCCTTACTACTCCTGACAGGGTTCTGTACCCATCCCTCCCTGTTTCCAGGAGCAGTTTCCTTAACAGGGGCGATCTGCAGGGCCTGCTCCCACAGATCCAGCTCCCTTTCGCTTTCACTTATTGACCTGAGCCTGGATACTTCATCCTTCATCTCAGCCACTTTATCTTTCAATTCTGCCACCAAGGTGAGGAGAAAGTTCACCTACTCGCACCTGGCGCAATTGTTCACCCCTTCTCCTTCTACAGCAAGTGAGAGGCTCCAGCACTCCCTGTAGCCAGTAGCCTGGACTCCTGTGTGTTGGTGGGTAGAGTCTGTCTGAGTGCACACTCTTTTTCTGCCCTTCATTGTATGAGTGACAGGCATGGTGCACAGTGTTATTGACAGTCAGAAACAGGAAGAGAGAAAAAAAAAAAAAAAAAGCTCCCAGCTGCAGGAGACTGGCTCTGCAGCCAAAATGGCGGCGCGTACGGCACTCGGTGGGGATTTAAGCTTCCCATGGCTGACGTCACGAGCCCTCCTCACAGCCCCGCTCAATCCCATGAGACAACAGCCCTGCCGTCCCCCCTGCCTACCTGAAGGTCCCCCGGAACCGCGGATCTTTAGGCTGACACTTTTAAAACTGTCTCACTGGCTTTCTAGATTCACTTAAACATCTCTTTGGTCTTGGTGTGTGCTATGCTGCAGCTGTCCATCAGCCAATGGCTTCCCAGGAGCTTGCAGCCTTGCAAGCATTAATTGTTCAGAGGACCCAAGTATGATCCTTTTTTTTTGGCCTTTGTTTCTAACCAGGGCTCTACAGCGGGACCTTGACCACCTGGGGAGATGGGCAGACTCCAACGGGATGGCGTTCAATAGCTCCAAGTGCAGGGTGCTGCACTTTGGCCACAACAACCCCATGCAGAGCTACAGGCTGGGGTCAGAGTGGCTGGAGAGCAGCTAAACAGAGAGGGACCTGGGGGTGCTGATTGATACCCGCCTGAACATGAGCCAGCAGTGTGCCCAGGTGGCCAAGAGAGCCAGTGGCATCCTGGCTTGCATCAGGAATGGTGTGGTCAGCAGGAGCAGGGAGGTCATTCTGCCCCTGTACTCTGCACTGGTTAGACCTCACCTTCAGTACTGTGTTCAGTTCTGGGCCCCCCAGTTTAGGAAGGACGTTGAGATGCTTTAGCATGTCCAGAGAAGGGTGACGAGGCTGGTGAGGGGCCTTGAGCACAAGCCCTATGAGGAGAGGCTGAGGGAGCTGGGATTGTTTAGGCTGGAGAAGAGGAGGCTCAGGGCTGACCTTATTGTTGTCTACAACTACCTGAGTGGTGGTTGTGGCCAAGGGGAGGTTGCTCTCTTCTCTCAGGTGGCCAGCACCAGAACGAGAGGACACAGCCTCAGGCTGTGCCAGGGGAAATTTAGGCTGGAAGTGAGGAGGAAGTTTTTCACTGAGAGAGTCATTGGACACTGGAATGGGCTGCCCGGGGAGGTGTTGGAGTCGCCGTCCCTGGGGTTGTTCAATGCAAGATTGGACGTGGCACTTGGTGCCATGGTCTAGCCTTGAGAATTGTGGTAAAGGGTTGGACTTGATGATCTGTGAGGTCTTTTCCAACCTTGTTGATACTGTGACACTGTGATATTGTGATCTTCTACTAACTTACTTCAGAACTACAAATTGCATCACTTTCCTGTAATACTGATTCAATAAACCTCTAGGCTAAAACTTCTTCATACATTTTCTGATAAGATCTGGGTTTGTACAGGTAGGAATGTAAGGAGAATTCAATCCTCAGCTTCAAAAAAAGTGCTACTTTTAATCAAACCACCTTGATCACTGTTTAATGAGTTATCACATCACTGAGATACATTAGTGAAGTAAACTTAATTATGCAAGTACCTTGATGATATTGTTACTAGTATGTTATTTCATTATTCAGATCCTTCTTGTTTAATATAATGGTATAATGCTTTTGCTTTATTTTTGCAGTGCATTGGTTTACAAATAATGACAACGGCAGTTTGAATTTTTTTTTCAGCAATAAGTGGGATTCTACACAATTTTAATAGTAAGATTAACTAATAGAAAAACTTTATAATAACCATTTGTGAAACAATATGTGAAAATGATGACAGAATGTATAGCATTAATGACAGCTATTTTGTCTCTGGTTCCTGTGAAAAGGTCACTCTGCTGAATCTTGCATAAATGACACTTTTAACTAATGAGAACCCGAGCATTGTTCTTGTTTGGCTTTGTGTGTTGTTTTTTTTTTTTTTGTTTGGTTTTTTTTTGTCTGTTTGGGTTTTTTTGTGTTTTTTTGGGTTGTTTTGTTCGTTTGTTTGATTGATTGTTTTGGGGTTTTTTTGTTGGCTTTTTTTTTTTTTTCTTTTCCTAAACAGATTTTTTATCTGCTGGTCAGCACTTATGCATGAATTTTTACACGTATTTTTCAGAGTCTTTCAGTAAGATAAATTATTCACATGGTTTCATGAACTATCAATTCCCTTGGCCTGTTTATGTATCTCAAACAGTTTTAACAATATGTCTTGGGAAAATTCTAATTAGTTTTGAGTATATCAGAATGAGATTAACATTTATGCTTCAATGTAGTGCACTTAATTTCATATTATTTTATTATAATCTGCATAGCTGGAATTATGTCGGAAGCTTTCATACTTGTCTTTGATGAAAGAAGTCAGTTTGGAGTTTTGAAACTGTGTGTAGTCTCAGTTCTTGTTGTTCCTTGCCTTTTTTAATGAATTTTTTTGTAGATGCAAACTTGTTGTTTTATGGAAAATGTATAGAGATCGTTTTCCCTATGCACAAATTCAGTTCCCCAGCAAACTATGACATCTAAAGAGTCATCTGCAAAATCTAAGGTGAAATAAGAGCATTTCCCCCCAAGTGTTTCAAAGAGTACTGGCACATAGTGTTTGTAAATTTAGATATGAGTAGTAGTATACCACAGTCTTGTGTAGAGGTACCAGATACACTCATTAAATTTTAAACATGGGAATATATCAGAAAAATATTATCTAAGAAGTGCAAAGTTTGTAGGCAGGAGCAATCTAGAGAATGATCGTTGTATTATTGTCATAATAATTTATTACTCAGAATCTGTCTTTATCTGATGTTGTCTGTTACTTCTTAAAAAAAAACACCACCAAACACACACACACACACAAAAGCTAAAAGGCACCACCAACATCATAAACCCCACAATCTTGCTTATATTTCTCTCTAAACTGCACCATTTTTTGAGGTACATCTGTAGAGAGAACACCAAGTGAATCTGAGCTATTATATTGTAACCTAAGGGTTGTTTCTGGATCCTCTTATCTTTTATTGATTTGAGGACTTCTTTCCAAACCTTGTGACTCTTTGTGTGGCAACAGCATGGGACAGCAGTTTAAGCAGTATGAAGAAAGTGGTCATATTATCACAGACAGAGAGTAGCTTCATGTAAGAGCAAACATATAAGAAAATATTGTTGAAAAATACAAAAAACAAGAGAGAATCCATATTTGTAAATAAAGCAATGTAGTGATAAAAAATGTCTCCAGCATTGTGGAATAATGACTGGAGATGACTTTTAAAACAGTGGAAACATCACTACCAGGCTCTGTGATATCTTTGCAGGAATGAAAAATGGATGGTACTATAGAACTGATATGCCGATGGAGCACTTGGATAAAATGACTCTTTGTTCACCAATATGGTTAGATGGTCATAGTCCCACTTGATTTCCATGTACAGTGAGTTATATGCTTTCTTGCAAGAGGCATGCTCAACTAAGATTGGTTAGACATAGAGGGTACAGGGTTACATGTAACACATGGATAGGGTAATATACCATAACAATCTGAGGGTCAGCCTCTGGGGCTGGCTACCTCTGCCCACATGTAGCTGGCACTCCACGCCCTGCAGCTGCATGTGAGGGGTGCTACCCAGCGCCTGGTATCTTAACTCCCAAGATGGTCCCAAGGACACGGGTTGCTCATGTTTAGCATTTCATGTCCTGTTATCAAGAAATTCTCCAACAGTGATAAGCTGTATATTTGCTACCCTGCCAAACAGACAGTCTTTTTTTTGACAAAATTATGTCCTTTGTGTGAACTTTGTTCATTATAAGCTAATTACAATACCAAAACTCACCTCCAAGTTCTGACAGCTCCTAACCAACCTGATCACCAACCTGTCTCACCAACCTGATCTACTTTTATGATCAGGTTACCCGCCTGGTGAATGTGGGGAAGGCTGTGGATGTAGTCTACCTGGATCTCAGCAAAGCCTTTGACACAATCTGCCACAAGAAGCTCCTAGCCAAGCTGGCAGCTCATGGTTTGGACAGATTCACTCTGTGCTGGATCAAGAACTGGCTGGATGGCAGAGCCCAGAGAGTGGTGGTGAATGGTGCCACATCCAGTTGGCAGCCAGTCACTAGTGGTGTTCCCCAAGGATCAGTGCTGGGCCCAGTCCTGTTTAATATCTTTATTGATGACCAGGATGAGGGCATTGAGTCCAGCATCAGTAAGTTTGCAGATGACACCAAGCTAGGAGCATGTGTGGATCTGTTGGAAGGTAGGAGAGCCCTGCAGAGGGACCTGGACAGGCTGGATGGGTGGGCAGAGGCCAATGGGATGAGATTTAACAAGGCCAAGTGCAGGGTTCTGCACTTTGGCCACAAAAACCCCAAGCAGTGCTACAGGCTGGGGACAGAGTGGCTAGAAAGCAGCCAGTAGGAAAGGGACCTGGAAGTGCTGGTAGATAGTAGGCTGAAGATGGGGCAGCAGTGTGCCCAGGTGGCCAAGAGAGCCAATGGCATCCTGGCCTGTATCAGGAACAGTGTGGCCAGTAGGACAAGGGAGGTTATTCTTCCCCTTTATTCAACACTGGTCAGGCCACACCTTGAGTCCTGTGTCCAGTTCTGGGCTCCTCAATTCAAGAGACATGTTGAAGTGCTGGAACGTGTCCAGAGAAGGGTGACAAAGCTGGTGAAAGGCCTGGAACACAAACTCTATGAGGAGAGGCTGAGGGAGCTGGGCCTGTTTAGCCTGGAGAAGAGGAGGCTCAGGGGTGACCTCATTGCTGTTTACAACTAACTGAAGGGACATTGTAGTTAGGTGAGGGGTGGCCTCTTCTCTCAGGCAACCACCAATAGTACAAGGTGACACAGTCTCAAGTTGTGCCCGAGTAGGTATAGGATGGATGTTAGGAAGAAGTTCTTGCCCGAGAGAGTGATTTCCCATTTGAATGGGCTGCCCAGGGCGGTAGTGGAGGCACCCTCCCTTGAGGTCTTCATGAAAAGACTGGATCAGGCACTTAGTGCCATGGTCTAGTTGACTGGATAGGGCTGGGGGATGGGTTGGACTAGCTGATCTTGAAAGTCTCTTCCAATCTGGTTGATTCTATGATTGTATGATTCTAAACACATTTGTGTTCTGAGTTTTTCCTATGTGTAATTTTAAAAGAAAAGTGAGAGAATTTTAGACAAATTATAATAGAGATATATAAGGTATGTATGACTAGAGTCATCCAAGATATAATCTGAAAGGTAAAAATAGAATAAATGGGCTTGAGGGTATCAGGTAAGATACCACCACAGGACTCCTGTAACTTCTGGAATCAGTTCATGGACTGAGTTTCTTTTGTTCCCATAGGGACGCCTTTGGGTCAGATTTGAACTCTTGCTTATACTTACCTCAGGTAAACTTGTAAATTCTGATAGACTTGATTTCTGACTGTGTTTATAGCCAGGCTGTGTTATTAATATTTTTGATACTTGCACAAGTTTTGCAGACAGTGCATTTATCACCAGCAACATGAAAGAACCTGTACTGTTACTTCAATAAACAGGACTTTCTTTAAGATAGTTGCAAAATTTTCCTGTTGAACACAACCTAATTCCTTAAGTATGGCCATGTAAGTTGATGAAGCATGACTAGTCTGAAGTTGCAGTGCACTGTTGTTGCATGTTTAATCATGATGGTTCGATATATTGAATGTGTCTAGACTCGTAGATTTAAATTTGGTGTCACCCAGAATCTAACCCTAGATGCCCCTCTCCTTTCTGGTATATGAGGACAAGCTGAAATGCAAGAGGGTTTATCTATTTCTAATTTGCTTTACCCTTTAATGCAACAAACTTATGCAACCGGATTGAATTGGAGGTCACTTGACTGAATTAAAGAAGTGCAAGGATTGCTGTTACAGGGTTTAGATAGTCTGGGAAGGAAAGTAAAAGGACAAAACCTGATAATTTCAATACTTGAGATGTTGGTCAGTATTAAAGAATAGGTAGTATAAATTTGCAGTATCAAAGAGATAAGTGTGAAAAACTACCAAGGTGGAGAAGAAGGAGAATAACATAGTTTGGTGAAGGTTTGGACATGAAGGAGGTGAAACTCACAACAGTGGTTCATAGAATCATAGAATCAACTAGGTTGGAAGAGACCTCCAAGATCATCCAGTCCAACCTATCCCCAGCCCTATCCAGTCAACTAGACCATGGCACCAAGTGCCTCAGCCAGTCTTTTCTTGAACACCTCCAGGATGGTGACTCCACCAACTCCCTGGGCAGCCCATTGCAATGGCAAATCACTCTTACACTGATTGTTCTAAGAATGTTACATCAAGTTTAATTGAAAATGAATAGTTCGGAGGTATCTGTAAATTCTAAATCTTTTTGGACTCCATAGTGTTTTACTGTAACACAGATATGTTTCCAATGGACACTAGTGTTCAGGATAACTTGCAATGAAAAGTTTAAGATAATATGTTGTGATATCCTATCAGATATACCAATTTCATAGAATTTTTAATGTAACACAATTTTTTAGGGTTTTATGTAGTTTAGACGAGAAAGCCATATTCTTGCTTCATGGATGTTAATGTTATTTAGTCAAGGATTAGAGAGTCAGATGTTATTCATGAAAGAAATTGCTGAGATCTAGAGTTACCAACCCACGTTTGCTGAAGACAGAAATTTTCTGATTGAATATCTAAGACAGAAGTGCCTGTATTGGATTTGGCTGAGCTGGAGTTAGTTCTTCTCAAAGCGTGCTTCTACAGCTACGTTTTGCAGTACAGTAGCTGAATGTTGATAACACTCCAATGTTTCAGCTACTGCTGAAAGAGCATACAGGCTGTGCTTTTCCAACATTTCCCTGCCACATGAGTACTCTGAGGGATGGGCAAGATCTTGGGAGGGGATACATTCAAGCAAGCTTACCCAAACTGGCCAAAGGGATATTCCAGACCACATGATATCAGCTCAGATATAAGAATTAAGTGAAAAATGGAAGTGGGGGGATATATGTCAATGGCCCTGCTTCCCAAGACTGACCACCATCTGATGACAGGAAATGGAGAAAAATATCTCTCTTCACTTTTGCTTTCCACATGCAGCTTTTTGTTTGCGTGTTTTTATTTTTACTATTATTATTATTAAATTGCATCTATCTTATAAATGTTTTCTGTTATTTTTTCCTCTCTTCCTTGTCCACCTAAGAAGGGTAAATTTGGTGGGCATTTGGGCCCCAGTCAGGGCTCAACCATCACGGTCCTTTCTGTTGCATCAGCCAAGTAACTATTAAGTAAGTGCAGCTTTGCTTTAAGCCTGCTTTAGTTAAAACACAAGCTTCTGTGCTTCTCATGGAGCTTGCCAGTAACATTACTTTGTTTTGGAAATATTTCTTTTGTTTGGGAACATGCCTAAACAGATAATTGCTATGTGTTTTGTCCTATGTGTTGGTAGCTCTGCTGTTCTATGGATGACATGCTAGGGAGGTTACCATCTCTTTCTCCATGTCTGAGATGAATATAAAGTTTTATTATGCAGATTCCCAATGTTCTAGTTCATCCTTATGTGAACTCATTAATACTGCTAATTAATATCACTGGTATGTTACAGGCATTGTTTTCTGCTGAGGGTATTTGTCTTCCTGTAGTATGTAACTGACTACCATGGGTTAAGTTGAATCTGCTGCTGTTTTTCAATTTCAAGCTACTGTCCTGCTGTATAGGGTTAACCCTCCAGGGGGAGCAACCTCGAACCTGACCCTAGGTGGTCTTGACCCCTCCCCAGGGGTGGGTTTGAACACTACCAAGTGATGGTTAGCCCACTCCCCCTTCCTGTCTAAAGATCCATAAAAGCAGGGGGACTTCCTGTTTCTCTCTCTCTGCTCCCTGCCTCCCTGCCTCCCAGGTTCACCATCCAGTTCCTGTTTTTTTTTTTTTTACTTTTTTTTTTACCACGTGGCCATCACCCACGAGGCAGACAAAGCCATCACCATCAAAATGAGGTTGAATTTTTGCATTTTGTATTTTGTTTTCCCTTCCCTGTACCTTTTGTAACTTCCCTACCTCAGATACCAAATTAATTTGTTGTTAAACTTTTAACTTCCAAATTGAATGAGATTTATTTATTTGGGTGTGCTTACCTTTCCTCTCTCCACATCTAATTCCTTTCTTTTGGAAAAGAAGGGGGAAGAGGGAAGGGCACTTTATAAATTGTTAATTGGTTCTATGAAATTTATTTGAGTCTCTGGAAACTCAAACAAGAACCAAGACAATATATATGGTGTTTCAACGTGGGGCTAGGTAGAAAGTATTATTTTAGACAAGATTTGGAAGTTAAAAATGGATGTTCTGAGAGTTTTAAAAATCCAAGCATTTGGATGGCTGTTTTGGTCATGGATTTTGAAGTTCATGAGTTACCATGTTTTCTGGATAGTGATTGATATGATTTGGGAATATTCTAAGAATTTGCCTATGCAGGTCTATGCATATTTTCTGAATTCTGGTGGAAATTCAACTATTTTTGGGAATGCTTCTGAAGCGTGAAACAGCTCTGAGAATGTGTGCTGGGACATAGAAGCTCCAGATATTGTTGGGGAAAAATGGTACTCACTAGCAGTTTTTGCATTGTGTTTAAATGTGATTCAGGGAAGTTTCATTGTACTTTTAAGCTGGATCACGTGGAAACCACATTTGGCCACATACATTAGGACTTTTATGGGGAGAGATGGCCTGACCAGTATTTGCTGCTGTGGTGGCTGTAGCTGCGGGGAGATGACAACCTGTCAGACTGGTCTGATGGGCCATAATGTGTCAGTCTCTGACCTGAGTGCAGATCCACCCCAGGTCCCTCTCCAGGCTCCACCCCAAATTCCACCCCAGGTCCTGCCTCAAGGTCTGCCCTCACTGCCAGCCAGCTCTGATACTCTGATTCTCGCCCCCTGTGACAACATGTAGAATGAAATCACTAAAGACGAGCCCTTTGCCAGGCACACATCCAGCAGAAAGAAGCTCTGCTAGAACCAGCACCCCCTAGCAACATAAACCAGATGGCAGTGGACCTGATAGTGAATTTATAATGATAAGCTCTATGCCCAGGAAGAAAATTAGGCAGACAAGGCAGGAATATGCAAGAGGCAAAGGACAGCCTCGTTTAGCCTGGTTCTAGAGCTGTTGGGACAGAGGAGCAGAAACTGTGGACTTAGATCCAAGGGAAGCTAATCACTTGGGGTCCTTGTCGAGGGATGGGAGTGTGGATAAAGAGCTGGGGAGGCTGGATGGCCCCCACAAACTTTGGGTCAGTCTCCTCACAGCTGTGACATACAGATACCCCTCCAAGGATGACGTGATCTTCCATCCCCTTAAATGGACAAATATGGAACAGGGGATCACGTACCTGAGGCAAATGGCTGTTACAGGAGATAATCTATGGAGATGTCCACATGAAGCCAGCCCTCTTAAAGAAACTGACCCAGTGTGCCTCTTCCACATACACACACACACTGGGAGCACTGCTGTTGGGCAGAGATCCTAACAATCTTCCAACTATCCAGAAATTTGTTAATGACCTGAGGCAGTTTGAAGACAGTGTCTCCAGAAAGGCCCTGATCTCAGCTGTGGAAATCCTTACCCAGGAGATGAATGAGCTGAAGGCCTCTGTCTCTGAAATGCAGAAGGCAGGGAACGATTACTCTTCACCTTCTGAATGGGTTCAGGTCTCAGCTGTTAGGAACACACACTGCCTTACCCCGCCTCCTCCCAGTAGGAGACCAGTCCAAAGCAGACATGGGACACTTAGGGGCTCACTGTGAAGTACACTGTGTGAACACGGGGAGAACATGGACAAATGGCATGGCCAGCCCACCTCAGCTCTATGGGCCAGAGTGAGGGAACTGCAGGGTGTGAACACAGGGAATAACTCCCCCAGAAGAGGGATTACTCCAGTGTCCAGCAGATGACCCTCTTGCCCAAGGGGTGGTCCTACTAGTAATTCAGGTCCATGTGCCTAATGTGATCACAGTGCCCAGCATTAGAGGTGCCCTGTCTCCAGCCAGGTGGAGAACAGGGATTACAGAGTATATTGGGATGTATTTGTAAAATGGCCTGGCACTTCTGAAGCTGAGAAGTACATAGCTTTGATGGACACTGGTGCCCAATGCACTCTGAAACCCTTCAGCTATAGGGGGACAGAAAACATTACAATTTCAGGAGTCACAGTGGGGTCGCAAGAATTGACTCTGCTGCAGACTGAGATAAGCCTCACTGGGAATGTGTAGGAGAAGCACACCATAGTAACTGGTCCTCCAATTTATTTGAATTTCTGGAAATTCAAACAAGAACCAAAACACCTGCCAACTTTAGAATGAAAGTGCTGGCTGGAGGAAAGTATTATGTCTCTTGAAGTTCATATTGTAACATGAGAGGCTTCCTGTTCCAGTTGCTGATTTGACTTCTGGGTTTTTGGGTGCTGGCTCTCTTCCAATAAGATGGCAGCTGGATGGAGAGTGATAGAGGAGTAGCTCCATGGCTTGGGTTTTTAGCTTGCTGCCTTCTGCTTGCTACTGCTTTCTACAGTGTTTTTTTATGGCAAATAGGCTAAGCTAATTGTGCATTATGTTATTTTATTTATTTTAAACACTTATCTTGTCTCAACATGAGCTCAGCAGAGGGAGAGCCTCGGTAACGGCTTGCTGAGGTGTGCTTTCAATTTGGTTTGTTTGGGCTTTCTGGGATTCCTTGAGGGCTTTATGTGGATTTCAGAAGAACGCCAGGGAAAGGGAAGGGCCGGCAAGAGCTGTCCTCAGCACACCTGCTCAAAAAGTGATGTAGCTGGGGGGTGTTGCCAGTGGACCATGCAGAATTTAAATGGCCCAATAGTGTGAGCCACTCATTCCAACTCAAGATCAGCAGAGGGAGAGCCAGCCTGCTCACTGTGCTGAGGGGAGTAGCGCATGTGGGGTAAAACAAACAAACAAAACCCCCCCACAAAAAACACACACACACAAAAAAAAAAAAAAAAAAACCCAACAAAATAAAATAAAACAAAAACCCACCCAAACCTGCTGGCCTATAACCACATCACCATAGTAGGTAAGCATAATGGTCTCCACCAGACAGAAGGGCAGGTTCCTGGTGCCAGCTAAGAAGGAAACGAGAACACAGATGGAGGTTGAAATGAAACAGACTAAGACACAGACCACAGGCTGCAGTGAATGCCTCAGTCTCTCCTCTACCAGGGAATTGTATACTATGTGAACAGATAGATTTCCTACTGAGAAGAGCAGTGCAGCTGGCGGAAGAAGTTGCAGGATAGAAGGATGAATGTCATAGACTCAGAAACATCAGAGAAGCAGAAGATGAGATAGACAGGTGGTACCAGGCTTTGGTAGCTCTGATGGAGAGACAAGATTACCCATTATCAGACACTGAGGGTCAAGTATCCCCTGTATCCACTCCCTGGCAGATTGTAGCCAGTAACTAAAAGCAAAAGAGGGAGGGGAGGCAAGCCCATGGTCAAGGCAGTAAAGAAACTCCTGCCTTGTCCATCTCCCAACCTCCTCCTACCAAATCAATGAGGGGCAGTGGCAACAAATTCCCACCCGCTGTGGTGGGAGTGTTGCTTCAGTTATTAACAGTGTTCCCCAGGTGCCTTTGCAGAACAGATTTGATGTCCTGCAGGTGCAACTGGCCAGCAAAGAAAATGAACCATATGGCTTGGAGGAAATCCCAAAATTAAATCAGCCCAAGCCTTCCAAAAAAACATCTTGCATCAAAAAAAAGAGAAGAGTTTTTGCCATAGGTGACTCCCTTTTGAAGGATGCAGAGGGCCAAATATGCAGACCTGTCCCACTCCAAAGGGAGGTCTGCTGTCTACCAGGGGCCTAGGTGAAAGATGTGATAAGAAGACTTCCCTCTCTGGTACAGATTATTACCCATTGCTAGCTTTCCAGATAGGCTATGATGACCTTGAAAGGAAAAAAATTAAAGACTGTAAAGAGAGACTTATGGGCCTTGGGTCAAGTGGTCAGGGGAGCGGGAGCCCAGGTAATATTCTCTTCTATTCTCCTTGTTGAAGGGACTAACTCAGAGAGAATGAGGAGGACCCACATGCTTAACGCTTGGCTTCGAGACTGGTGCCTCCAACAGGAGTTTGACTTCTTCAACCATGGGTCCCCCCACATGACACCAGGTCTGCTGGCAGCAGATGGGGTGCACCTCTCTCCAAGTGGAAGGAGGTTTATATTGCAGGGGTTGGATGGGTCATTAATCATGCTTTAAACTAGGATTGGGGGGTGTGGGGTGGGGTGAAAGCCTGGCTTACCACAAGCAAGCCTGAGACAATGGTGAGGCCATGTGTCAGCTCCACTGGTGACTCAGGAGGTAGGTAATGGTGAGTTGTGCGCTGGAGAAAAGGCAAGATACAGCATAACAGGGAGAGTGGTTAACAGGAGCCTTCAGCCTGTTACCCTGCAGCACGCAGGAGACACACAAGAACACTTTAAATCTTGCAGAGATGGGCCATGGGGATCAAGCAATGAGGAATCAGTACATGCAGAGCTTACTGCTAGGTTTGGGGCCATGGAAGAGGCTGGCAATGGCAGGACAGCAAGAGTGGAAGCTAATGGACTAACTCCCTCCCTGAAATGCTTATACACCAATGCACGAGCATGGGGATTAAGCAGGAGAAGCTGGAGATCTGTGTTAGCCTGAATGATTATGAAATTATTGCCACTGAAGCATGATGGGACATCTCCCACAACTGGAATATTGTCATGGATGACTCTGTACTGTTCAGGAAGGATAGACTAGCAAGACGAGGTGGGGAAGTTGTCCTCTATGTGTGAGAGCAACTGAAATGTGCTGATTTCTGTCCAAGGCAGGAGGCAGAATAGGTTGAAAGCTTGTGAGTAAGGAATAGGCGATGTGGAAAAGAAGATGAAATCATTGTAGGGGTCTACTATAGACCACCAGACCAAGAAGAGGATGTTGATGAAGCCTTCTAGAGACAGCTGGAGATAGCCTCTAGAGCTAACTCTTTGGTGCTCATGGGAGACTTCAATCACCCTGATATTTGCTGTGAAGCCAGGCACAGACAGTCCAAAAGCCTCTTCATGCAGGTAGTGGAGGAACCAACAAGGAGAGGTGCACTGCTGGACCTTGTGTTAACTAATAAAGAGGAACTGGTTGAGGACATTAAGGTCAGGAACAGCCTTGAAGATAGTGATCGTGACATGGCGGAGTTTGGTATTCTAAAGGGTAGAATCAGAGCAACAAGTATAATTGCAACCCTGAACTTCTGCAGAGCTAACTTTGTGCTCTTCAGGGATGTGCTTGTAGAAATCCCATGGGCTAAGGCTCTGGAGGGTAAAAGAGCTCAAGAAAGTTGGCTAATTTTAAAAGACCACTTCCTTCAAGCCCAAGCTAGATGTGTTACCCTGAATAAAAAATCAGGTAGACATGCTAGGAGACTTGCATGGTTGAATAAGGAGCTCCTGAAGGAAATCTCAGGGAAGAAGGAATCTTACAATTCATGGAAGAAAGCATTGGTCACTTGGGAGAACTATAGAGAAGTAGTCAAGGCTCGTAGGAAAGCAATAAGGAAGGCCAACGCCCTCTTGGAACTGAAGCTGGCAAAGGAAGTAAAACACAACAAGAAAGGCTTCTTCAAATACATCATTAGAAAAAGGAAGAGCAAGGAAGGTGTGGGGGCACTACTAAACGAGGAGGCAGCCTTCATAACTGAGGATGCAGAGAAGGCAGAGGTACTGAATGTATTCTTTGCTTCAGTCTTTACTCCTAATGCTGAACTCTCCTATGTACTTCAGACCCTGGATGAAGGAGAGGAAGCCTGGAGGAGGGAACACTCCACACTGGTCAGTGCAGACTGGGTTAGGGATCTGTTATACAAATATAACATTAAAAAGTCCATGAGTCCTGATGAGATGCACCCAAGGTGCTGAGAGAACTGCCTGATATTGCTCTACCACTCTCCATCATCTTTGCCAAATTGTGGCAGACAGGAGAGGTGCCAGAGGACTGAAGAAGAGCCAATGACATTCCAGTCTTCAAAAAGGGCAAGAAAGAGGTTCCAGGAAGCTATATACCAGTTAACCTTACCTCCAACCCTGGAAAAATGATGGAGCGGCTCCTGTTGGAGGGCATCTCAAGGCACTTGGAAGAGAAGAAGGTTATCAGGAGTACTCAGCATGGATTTACCAAGGGGAAGTCAAGCTTAACTAACCTGATAGCATTCTATGATGCCATAACTGAATGAGTAGACTCAGGGAAACCAGTGGATGTAGTCTACCTTGACCTTAGCAAGGCCTCTGACACCATCTCCCATGACATTTTAGTGATCAAGCTGAGGAAGTGTGGGATGGAAGAGCAGACAGTGAGGTGGGTTAGGAACAGAGTGCAAGATAGACTTCAGAGGGTGGTGATTGTTGCAGAGGAGGATTCTCAGTACCTACGCCTATTTGGCAGAGGGGAGAAATTAATTGGGGGGGATATAAATTTTATATAAAAAATTATATTTATTAAATTCAATATTCTGAACTCTTGCCACCCCCAACCACTGTATATTAATATAACTGTTTGGTACACGGTTATGAAAACAATTTCAGATAAAATATATACAGGGATTTGTTCTGACTAGCAAACATTCAAACTATAAACAGAGAGAGGAGTTTCCCCCGCGGCTTAATGCTGTTGGGAATCTTATGCTATTTGCCCAGCAGAGCAAATAGCATAAGAAACTCTTTCTGCTCTATGGCAGAGACAACAGATATTTACAGAGGTATTAAAGCTTTTACTCACAATTCTTATCAATTATTAGTCACCCTCTGGGGCTGCATCACAGCCTGTGCCTAGTGTCCAGTTTTCCAGGGTCTCTGCCTGTGGACTCTGAGGGTGGAATCCTCCCGGCTTGAGGGGAAAGGATAAATCTTCCCAGTTTCTGGGGAAACAGGTTTTCTCTAACCTTTGTTCTCCTGGCGAGGGATGTGATCTCTGCCTTGGTGCTGCTGGCTTCTTCTGAATGCTGTGTCCAGCACTTCTCAGCTGGCAGGATTTCAGAAGCAGGAGAATATCATGCTGTCTCTGGCACAGTTCTTCATGGCTTGAGGCTGTGTGTGCAGACAATCCAGAGTCTACTTCCTGGTTATCTCAGTGGCAGTGGCTTCTACCAGGCAATGATAGGCAGTGGGCATGCAAAGTGTGTGTGGCTGCTGGGTGTCTGATCTCCGTAGGTAAATGCAGTGCAGGATCTGGTCCTGGTGGCAATAGCGTGCAGATGTGCACAGCTGGCTTAGGAGGCTATAGGCTCTCTCTATATACATATATATTATAGGCAGGCTTAAAAGAGCTCTGCATCTAAGGTATGCAGGCAAGTGAGCTGCGCATGAGTCAAAGCATGAGGGCCTGAGCCTCTGAGCATCGGAGCTATAAAATGGCATCCAAGCGCAGCGGTCTGAGCAGCTGAGTACTGAAAGTGAGGGTCAGAGCTGTGTCTGAGCTGTGCAGGTGAGTCAGAGCTAAGCTGAGTGCTGCAATGGGGTCTGATCTGAGTTGTGGGTAGGGTCAGAGCATGTTGTTTACCTGTGCACCACTATTTATTGAATGTGGGCCAAGATTAATGGCCTCTTTGGCCACTAGAATGACCAATCAGGTTGGCAGTCAGCCAAACCTTACCATAATAGGCAGAAGGCTCTTGCCTGGACTTTCCCCAAATATGGGGGTCACATGGACTTACCCGAGGGAGACATGATCTGGGTGTGTGGGGGCTTATACAACCTGTTTCCAATCAGGGGTCCTGGAAGAAAGACATGTCCAGGCAAGGCATAAACAAGCCTCTTTTTGGGCCTACAGGCCCTCCACGACATTGATCAATGGTACCAGGTCCAGCTAGAGAGCTGTGACTAGTGGTGTCCCCCAGGGATCAGTGCTGGGTCCAGTCCTGTTCAACATCTTCGTCAATAACATTGATGAGGGGACAGAGTGTCTGCTGACAACACCAAGCTGGGAGTCTTGGTTGATACAGCTGAAGGCGGTGCAGCCATTCAGGAGACCTGGACAGACTGGAGAGCTGGGCATAGAAGAACCAGATGAAGTTCAACAAGGACAAGTGCAGAGTCCTGCACCTGGGGAGGAATAATAAACTGCACCAATACAGACTGGGAGGTGATCTGCTGGAGAGCAGCTCTGTGGAGGGGGACCTGGGAATCCTGGTGGATACCAAGTTAACCATGGCACAGCAATGTGCCCTTGTGGCCAAGAAAGCCAATGGGATCCTGAGGTGTACTAAGAAGACTGTATCCATCAAATCAAGGGAGGTTCTCCTTTCCCTCTACTCTGCCCTGGTGAGACCCCATCTTGAATATTGTGTTCAGTTTTAGGCTTCCCAGTTTAAGAAGGACAGGGATCTGCTCGAGATGGTCATAGTGATGAGCTATGAGGATGATTAGGGGACTGGAGGGCATGTCTTATGAGGAGAGGCTGAGGGACCTGGGGCTTTTTAGTCTAGAGAAAAGAAGACTTAGAGGGGATTTGATAAGTGTTTATAAGTATCTGAAGGCCAGCCAGGAGTAGGGGGACAGGCTCTTCTTACTTGCTCCTTGTGACAGGGCAAGGAGCAATGGGTGTAAACTGCAGCACAAGTGATTCCACCTCAACACAAGGGGAAAGTTCTTTACTGTAAGGGTCACAGAACACTGGAATGGGCTCCCCAGAGAGGCTGTGAAGTCTCCATCTCTGGAGACTTTCAAGGCCTGTCTGGATGTGTTCCTCTGTGATCTGTGTTAGATAGTATTGTCCTGCTCTGGCAGAGGGGTTGGACTTGATGGTCTCTTTGGGTCCCTTCTAACCCCTAACATTTTGTGACCCTCATCCTGTGAACTCTTTATCTTACCCTGGAGGTTTTTTTGTATACGTCTTATTTTTCATCAGTTCTGTGTTGGAGGGTAAATGGACAGGTTAACCCATTTGCCATGCCTTAATGTGCTATATTCTTAGTGCCTAATGTGGCACACAAAAGCAGGTTTCTGTGTGCCAGTCCAACCCATCCCCCAGCCCTATCCAGTCAACTAGACCATGGCACTAAGTGCCTCATCCAGGCTTTGCTTCAACACCTCCAGGGACAGCAACTCCACCACCTCCCTGGGCAGCCCATTCCAATGGCAAATCACTCTCTCGGGCAAGAACTTCTTCCTAACATCCAGCCTATATTTCACCCTGCACAACTTGAGACTGTGTCCCCTTGCTCTCTTGCTGCTTGCCTGGCAGAAGAGACCAACCCCCACCTGCCTATAACCTCCCTTCAGGAAGCAAGATAATGAGAGGATTCATTTAAGGCTTGAGGATTGTTAAGAGAGGTTGGTTTTTTTTTTTTTTTTAGTTTTTTTTGTTTGTTTGTTTGTTTGTTTGTTTGTTTGTTTTTTTTCTGTGCTGTGGTCATTATGTTGGTGCATTTGCTTTCTGGGAGCAGCTGAGGATTATGTGCCGGTATTCTATATAATCCTTCTGGTGACAAGCGTTATCTCAGGGAAATGGTCTACAGCTGTGCTATTACTGTGCTGAATACCAGCAGGCCAGATTATGTTCAGAGCAGTACAGGACTTTCTCAAGAATATCACTGAAACATTTTCCACAATGCTGGATACTATGATGGTAGGCCTGATAGGCCAAAAACATGCTTATCCATGCTCTGGCTTACCCATACATGTATCCCTGCTTCCTCTCCTGTGCTGAGGGAAGCAACCACAGGAAAGGAAAAAGCCCTGGTTTCACCTAATATGGTCAAACTCGCAAAAGTGCCATTCTGATTGGCTAATCTATGTCTAAAGACCCATTAGTCTTGGGCAAATATTGATAAAAGGGATAAGCAGGTAGCACGGTGTGCTGCTGCTCCTCACTGCATCCTGCCTGTCCCCTAGGTAAGGCTTCTGCTGAGTCAGGAATCAAGAGGAACCAGGTCAGATACTATGCTATGGGCTCCCAGCTTCCTGAGAAAAGAACCTGGGAAACTCCAACAGCAACCCCTCCACGTGCTTTGGGTACTGCCTGATAATATTTTGTGAGTAGATACTTACAGCCTCTTATAATTCATTGAGTGCCTTCTGCCATAAGCAGAAAGGAGATCCCTGTGTCCTCTAGTGGATAAGTGGTATAATTAATTGCATGCAGTATAATCCAACACTAGAATCTTGTCTTCAAGTATGTTTGCATTTACCACTTTATGAAGTATAGTTATCTAGTTTTGCCAGTTCCCAGTGTGTATAATTTTTCAAACTGTGCATTTTGAACCTTGTGAATAAGTTTTCTGGTGAGCTTTAATGTTAATAAACAGTTTTCACAGATATTAATAATCATCACCTGGATATCAAAATTAATACAGAATATTAATTTTGCATAATCAGTCACAGATACGAGTAGCTGAGTGTATGGGAATATATAAGTAAATTCTTAGGGCAGTGGATCTCTCTGATGTTCTGGAATTTTACCCCTAATCAACTGCAAATTCCTGACAAGATGGTCAAATGTTCAGAAAAGTCTTTTGTTGCCCTGGGAGATCCCATGAGACAGAAATTATTGCAGTGTGCCAGAGACTGGCCCATCCCTATCAAGTCCTTCTCATCAGAGCACGCAGGAGCAAGAAGAGGTCTCTGGGCATATAGAGAGACAAGCAGGCATGGCAGCTGCAGTAGAGAACCAGCCTATGGTGGGCATCTAGCCAGGGTCAACCCATCACACTATCATGTTCTATTATTTCATTTCATTATACAAAATTATAGAAATACATACATTAATTCTGTTGCACATTTCCTTGAAACATACCTGCTGAAATATGTTCATTTTTGATCTGTTTCAAACAAAGACCATAAGCAGCCACATTCAGCATTCATACAAACAGAAAATCTAAAAGTAAATCACAGTTTCAACTGTATACATTAGGAATTATCTTTGGATTCCCATTTTGCACAAAAGTGAAAAAAAAGAACACTATTTTTTGTCACTTCTTGGTAAAAATATCACCTTACATTTTCTGATTAGGACCACATGAAATAGAGTGCCTATCTTTACATGTATGATACTATGCTTCTTTTTAATTTATCTGAAAAGGTTTGGTCAATATTGAGGGTCACTTACCCTTAAAACTGAACAGTGAACTACTAGCTCTAAAAATGGAAAATATTTAAATAATACCATCTGAAAAAAAGGACTGATTTTTAACAGAAATGAGTCAGAGTACTTTAGTGAGGTCTCTCAACTTTTACCTAACATTTCAATGGTAGGAGGATTTTTCTAGATCACAGAAACTCTTATACCACTGGCATTTCCTAAGACAGAAAAACAATATACATTTGTAATGGTAAGAATTCTGAATGTGATATTATTGTTGTATGTTAGCATAACTTTAACAGTTGGTAGTCATGACAAGAATAAGGAAAGAAATGAGAAAAATATTAGACTTTCACTAGCCATCATTCATAAACAAGTGTTTCAAGTCAGAGTCATGACACAGTAGTTTGCAAGAAGCCCAAATGTTAAGGAGGGGATTAGGTCTGAATCTGGGTTTGGGGTGAAATGCAATGAGGCTAATGTAAAGGTTATTGAATAATTTATTAATATACACAAGGAGAACTATCCCCCAAAGTTATATACTACCAACCCACACAAATTTGAGAGGCCTCGAGCACAAGCCCTACGAGGAGAGGCTTAGGGAGCTGGGGTTGTTTAGCCTGGAGAAGAGGAGGCTCAGGGGTGACCTTATTGCTGTCTACAACTACCTGAAGGGTGGTTGTGGCCAGGAGGAGGTTGCTCTCTTCTCTCAGGTGGCCAGCTCCAGAACAAGAGGACACAGCCTCAGGCTGCGCCAGGGGAAATTTCGGCTCGAGGTGAGGAGAAAGTTCTTCACTGAGAGAGTCATTGGGCACTGGAATGGGCTGCCTGGGGAGGTGGTGGAGTCGTCGTCCCTGGGGCAGTTCAAGGCAAGGTTGGATGTGGCACTTGGTGCCATGGTCTAGCCTTGGGCACTGTGGTAAAGGGTTGGACTTGATGATCTGTGAGGTCTCTTCCAACCTTGGTGATACTGTGATACTGTGATACTGTGAAATTCTATGATGTGGTTGGTAAAACTATTTTGCAAATACCAAATTAAGCAATTTAGTAAAGGTTTTAGAGATGTTTCTGAATAGAGTCTTGCAGCATAAACTGCCACTGGTAAAGTTAATGAAATTCTTTTAGCAACTTGAATAGAGTTCAAATGCTCACTAGTTGGAAGTCTTAATATCTGTGTTCCCAAAATATATATAGTGAAAGCCACATGGTTGATTTCACATGAAGCTGCTAGTCCAGTTCAAATTGCGGCACACCATCTGCAAAGGTTTCACAGGCAAAAGAGAAATCTTCTGTGGCTCTCAGGTTAGCCAGCTGGGCAAAAACAGGGTCCAGGCTTTTCTCCGGAAATAACCCATTGGGGTGCTGTGTAGCAGGAGTTTGGCAACTCCTGGGTTGGCATGCAGGCTGAAATGATGGACTGGCCAGGAATGCATGGTTCGGTCATCTGCTGGATTGTTGCCTGTACTCGGGCTCAATCACAATGCAAAGTGTCGTTGAACAAAGATGCATGTAAAGCAACAACAAAGGTAGCAGCACCAGGCAGCAGGCAGGCAGGGAGAAGTGAACAGTGAGTGGTGAGCATCTTGTTTACCTGGATTGTCCTATTTACCAGATGTGGGCTGAGATTAATGGTTCTTTGGCCATGATATCATCCAATCAGCTTTGGCAGTTGTCCAAAACATACCAAATTAGGAAGGATCCACACACCTGGCTCCCCCAAATATGGGAAGACCACAGGCCTTGCACCCAGTGGGCCATAAACTAGGTGTGTGAGCTTATACAACTGCATTACACAACCTGGGCCCAGGGCAGGCCAGACTTTATGGTGCCAGGTCCATTGTGCCCCTTTTGTCTGTTTATGTGTTTATCTCTGGTGTGGACAGAAAAACATGTCCAGGCAAGGCAAAGCATGTATAAGCCTATTTTGGGCCCTTCATGACACCAAAATGGAAATGTAAGAAGAGAAAGCCAGTGACAGCAGAGCAAACATTCTTCAAGTTAATTTTCATCTTTAGTAAGAGAAAGTTTTATTTCATTTGTCAAAATGTTTCCTCTTTAATGTTGTAGACACCTAAAATACTTTGCATTACATATGCAATGTCAACTTTTGTCTTTTGTGGGTTTGTAACTACTGAAGTGAGTGTAATTATATTAAATATTCCACCTGTCCTCTTCTTCCTGTGGGCCAGAAGTCAGTAAGAGTTCAGTTAACCCATGCCTGCTGACACACACCTTAGAATTAGGGATACAAACATGACAAATAGTCAATGGCCACAAAATATGAATGTGCAACCAAAACTCTCTACTGGCTCACTAAAGAGTCAGGAAAATGTCCTAATAGTGTATATTTGGAATCCATGCCAGACTGCCATTCATTATTTCTTTGAATCTGCAGACTAGTATACATAAATAAATACACTTATTTTACAGGCATTGTTCTTTGCAAAACCTAGGCATTTTTAAAACAGAGCACTGCAATGGAGGGTATTAATGATGCAAGATTTCTTTTTTTCCAAAATTAATACTGTTTATTAATTTTGATACTCAGGACTCTTCCTGACTGGTAATTTTTAAATAATAATAATATCAGGTTCCTCAAAATGGTTATTTAAACATTATATAAAGGAAAAACAGAATCTGGGATACTCAAGAAATAACTAGCAATAATACAAACATTAAACTCAATTGAAATGGAAGAGAGGTTCTTGTGATTAATTATACTGCTTGCCTACTAGATGAGCTCAGGAAGCTCCATTCTGCTTACAGCAGAATCCTAGTATTCAATTAGATTCAATTATAGAGTTTTGCTAAAGATTTGCTAAAGAGGCTTTCAGTATTTACTCACAAAACTTTATTTCCTGATTCGCAGGACTAACTGAATTTTCCAGACAGTAACCGAACACTTGCAGGGAATTCTGTCTGTGTCTTGTCAGCTGCTGAGTCTTCTGATATTCTCAGGCTCTTAGCAGGGGTGCTGGGAGAAAGCAGACAACCTCTGACCTGGTCCTGGTTCCTTCAGATGATTTGTGTCCCTTCCAGGGCTCCTTGTCTTGGCAGAAAACTTGCAGGAAGGATGTCTTGTGGATGTTCAGTCTTAGCACAATGTCGCGCTGGCTAAGTAAGCATATTGCATGAAGGCATTTGGTCCCTATTCCCTGATAAATTTGAGGCAGTTTCCAGGTGTACAAACCCAGAGTATCAGAGCTTGTTAGGATGCAGCAGGGCTAGCTTAGAGCTTAGCAGAGCATAGCAGGATCCAACAGCAGAAGGCAGTGACAGAGTCAATGGCAGCAGCATATTGTTGTGGTGGCGGCAGGGAATTAATGTGGCCGAGTCAGGAATTTTATACAAAAAACAGAGTTATTTTATTTTCCCAAAAGCCCACCCCCAAAGCTATATACAGAAATTAATTTAGTTTTAGTTACCAGATTCAGTTGCTTTGAGAAGATCTACAGGATGCCATCGATAATCTGACTATTTCGGAAGTCAGAAGTTGGAAAAGGTTTTTAGCTACTAAATTATAGCATTTTTCTCACTAATAAAGCTGAGCCAAAATAACTCACGATCAGGCTGACTTCGTCCTGTGACCTGTCCCTCTCGCTCTCTTTCAGAAGCCATAGAAGAGACATTAAGAGGTATTTAGGTCTGCACAATAGGTGTTGATGGGTGAAGCAATCCTTTTGGAGCAGAGTGTCAGGCGAGGGGGGCAGAGAACGCTCAGGCAGGAACGCATCTGTGCTAGTTTGAAGCAAGCTGGAATGTTTTGGTAACAGAACTAGATAACGGGCAGTGAAATGAAAACAATTGATGTCAACTTCTCTCACAGTCTCGCTGAGAGCTCTGGGAAGAAGAAGAAAACATTCTCCATTTTGTTCTCTTTTTGCTTTTGCCTTAGACCTGGTCACACCTCAGTAACCTTGCTCCTACTAACCTTGCTCCCTAACCTCTTGGCTGCACCTCTCTTCTTCCTGAGAACTGGGGTAAGGTTGAGAGGGCCGGGGGGAGGTGTTGGGGTGGTTTGAGAACCCCTCCTGGGGACTCAGGTTTCTGGGAGGGGAGTTGTGTTTCTGTATTGTTTATCCTTTGTATATTTCTGTATATAACTGTATATATTGTAAATAGCTGCTTGTAAATTCTGCTAGCTGTAAATAAATTGCTTCATCTATATTCCCAGGGTCCGTCTGAGTTAGCTGGGGCAAATACAAAGTGTGGGGGGGCGGGGTAACCCCCAAACCATCACATTTTTAATTGGCGCCCAACGTGGGGCTAGATATTTCAGTGAGTGGAAATTAGCTCTGGGAATTAAGATGAAGCTAATCAAGCAGCTATTGTACTTGGTGGGGATTGCTGTGTGGCCTGTTTTCTGTTTTTTTGTGTACAATTGGATCAAAGATCAAATTGGTTATTTCTTGCTTCATGTAGTTTTTAAGAAGGTCAAAGCTAAGCTTTCAAACATGTTCTGGAGCTGGGGTGATTTTATTCTTGGTTATGCTGGTTTTAGTGTCACTGAGAATATTACTAGTGATATTACAAGAGTTTTTGTCAATAATGTGACAATCAATCGAGAGTCTGCTTTATCTACTGCTCTCATGAGGGTCATCCAGCCCCAAACTGAAATGCCAAATCCATGCAAGGATTTCTACTCGAAACAGAGCATGGCAGGGATGCTGGGCATTATACTGGCTCTTGTAGTTTTAAATTTCATATTAATTTTGGCATTATTGGTGAAAAATTCAAAACCAGCTTCTGTAAGAGCTAGGAAAAATTCTGTGTCTCAGAAGCAGTCTCTTTCACAGCAAAACAAGGGAACACAGTTATCGGCTTCCCCCTTGCCAGCCTCTGCCCCTCCTTCTCCAAGTGCTGGGAACGCAGCCAGTGTTCCCACCACTAACGTAAACAATGATAAGGATAACCAAAACAAGCTGCAGAGTTCAGCAGGAGCCTCAGGAGGGCAGGCAGGTACCCAAAATCAGAATGTTCCCAGCAAAAATGATAACACATCAGGGTTGGCAGGCATCCCAGGAGGACAGGCAAATAATCCCACTAATGCTAATGCTAATGCTGGTAACGCTAGCCCAGTCAGTCCAAATCCTAATGACACCAGCTCAGCCAATTCAAACCCCCAGCCAGCAGACCAGAACCAAAATCCTCCTGTTAAAAGCAAGGCAGATTTGAACTCACAAGCTCTAGGTCAGACCCCTAAGGATACAAATGCTCCAAGTCAGACCTCGAATAATTCAAATGCTCCAGGTCAGACCCCTAAGGATTCAAACCCTCCAAGTCAGACTCCTAAAGATTCAAATCCTCCAGCAGACACATCCAAGTCTGTTGCTGCTCAGGCCCTTCTGGCACCTGCTAAGGCAAAAGCTAAGACAAAGAGTGGTTCGCAGGAGGATGTAAGAGATGGGACCTCTGGTGATCAGCAGCAAGAGGAGGAAGAGGAGGCAGTTAGTCTGCGAGACCTTGTAGAGGTGCTGAGACAACAATACTCAAGTGAGAGGAGTGCTGTGAGGTTAGCTGCCAAGAGAGAGGATGGTTTCCATGAGTTTAGGAATGCTATGAGGAAGATTGTGTTAGGCCCGGCACCACCAGAACAACAGGAGGAAGAGGTGGAAGATGACATCCAAGGCTCCAAGGATCCACTCAGAGAGGTCAGGGAAGTTAGGAAGGAATACACAAGGGAATCAGGTGAGCCAATCTTAAGCTGGCTAGTGAGATGCCGTGGCATTGGTGCTAATGCTCTGCAGGTAGGAGACAAGTCTGCCAAGCAGCTGGGACCACTCACTAAGGAGAGTGGAGTGGACAAACACCTGGCAAGTCCTCTTGGTAGGGTTAGCTTGTGGACACGCCTTTTGTTGGCTGTGGCTATGAGATATCCTTCCTGAGATGATTTGCCATGGGCTGCCAAAAAGTGGATTTGAGCACTGTTTTTTGTGTTAAATATGAGCTGTCTGCTGCACAAAAAAACCTCACAAATCATACATAGATTTAGTAGTGTCACTTCCATTTACACGCAGTTCTGCCCTCTCTTTTCCATCAGAATCAAAGGAAAGCATCTGCACCATCCAGAACAAATTATATACTGTAAAACAGTCTAAATCACTGTATAAAGAACACTACTTGGACATCTGCCTCTTGAGAATGTAAAATCTTATATGTAATTATTTTCAGGAGCCTAAGTGATCAGGGCAGCCCAGAGTTCTCCAGTCCTATGCCCTGTCACACCAAGAAAGATACAACTGCTAATGAAGTAGACATTTTCATAAGCATTCCTCCTGCTGCATTTGATAGGAGGCATTCTGAAGTGAACAGTCTGATGTTTGAGCATCAACACAACCAGCAGGCAGACCAAGCTGCTAAGATTTCTCAAGTTGATACCAACTCTGAACTTGACATCGACCTTGATTGGAAACACCGAGGTGAACTGTTCTTAGCTCGGTGGGCCCATGACTCATCTGGACATCAAGGCAGAGATGGAACATACCAATGGGCTCGCGATAGGTCAATTGACTTGTCCATGGACGCTATCACCCAAGTCATCTATGACTGTGACATTTGTGCTGCTATTAAGCAGGCTAAGCGAATCAAGCCCTTATGGTATGGTGAGAGATGGTCAAAGTACAAGTATGGTGAAGCCTGGCAGATTGACTACATCACTTTACCTCGATCTGGTTCTGGCAAGCAGTATGTGCTAATGATGGTAGAAGCCAGCACTGGATGGTTGGAAACCTATCCAGTTCCACATGCTACTGCACGTAACACCATTGTTGGTTTGGAGAGACAAATCTTGTGGAGACATGGAACTCCAGAAAGAATCGAGTCAGACAATGGCACTCATTTCAAGAACAATCTTGTGAAAAACTGGGCCAAAGAGCATGGTATTGAATGGATCTATCACATACCCTACTATGCACCAGCTTCAGGGAAGATTGAACGCTACAACGGTTTGCTGAAAACCACCCTAAAAGCCATGGGGGGTGGAACTCTGAAAAACTGGGACAAACATTTAGCACAAGCTACCTGGTTGGTAAATAGTAGAGGTTCAGTAAACAGAGCAGGACCTGCACAATCAGATTTGGTCCAAACAGTAGATGGTGATAAAGTTCCTGTTGTACGTGAAAGGAATCTGTTAGGGAAAACTGTTTGGGTATTTTCTCCTTCGGGCGAAGGGAAACCTGTCCGAGGGGTGGTTTCTGCTGAAGGTCCTGGTCACACATACTGGGTAATGCAGGAGAATGGTGAAATCCAGTGTATTCCACAGAGAAATTTAACCTTAGCTGAGAGAGTTTAAATTCAAGCTGTTAGGAGTTTTCTGTTCTAGGTAACATCGGCGCCCAACACTGAGAGAATCTACGATAGAATCTACAGTACGTGAGCACGAACCCAACATCACCTGGGAGTCCCTGTTCTGAGCTTTTGAATCACCTACATCTGATTGAAGTGTGAACTGAACTTGTATATATTGTTTTAGTGTAAATATTGGTTTAGATTAGATTGGATAATTCTCAGCCGATACTCTGAGCGAAGTAGACAAGGGGTGGATTGTGCTAGTTTGAAGCAAGCTAGGATGTTTTGGTAACAGAACTAGATAACGGGCAGTGAAATGAAAACAATTGATGTCAACTTCTCTCACAGTCTCGCTGAGAGCTCTGGGAAGAAGAAGAAAACATTCTCCATTTTGTTCTCTTTTTGCTTTTGCCTTAGACCTGGTCACATCTCATTAACCTTGCTCCTACTAACCTTGCTCCCTAACCTCTTGGCTGCACCTCTCTTCTTCCTGAGAACTGGGGTAAGGTTGAGAGGGCCGGGGGGAGGTGTTGGGGTGGTTTGAGAGCCCCTCCTGGGGACTCAGGTTTCTGGGAGGGGAGTTGTGCTTTTGTATTGTTTATCCTTTGTATATTTCTGTATATAACTGTATATAACTGTATATATTGTAAATAGCTGCTTGTAAATTCTGCTAGCTGTAAATAAATTGCTTCATCTATATTCCCAGGGTCCGTCTGAGTTAGCTGGGGCAAATACAAAGTGTGGGGGGGCGGGGTAACCCCCAAACCATCACAGCATCCAAGGTGGGAACCCCAGAGGTGGGAAGCCCCCCAGTATTTATACCCTCTCTAGACAAAGAGCAGAGTTACCACTTCCTTAGGCACAAATGGCACAGCCAATCCCAGCCCAATTCCTGCACGGGCACCCCTCATGTTGGAAGGACCCTTTGCTTTCCCCCTTAACACCTGCAGGGCAAGTGGGGGGAGGGGGGGGGGGAGGGAACCAGGCAGCTTTTCCTCTCCCATTCAAGCCATAGAGGGAGAGGAATTTAGGGTTTTACAGGACTCCAGGACAATTGTGTTACCTGATCATCTCTTTTAGCAGTATAGCCCAAGTCTAATGGGGCTTTGAACACAAATTAAGCAATCAGAATGGCAATTTGCCAAGCTTAACCATATTAACCAGGTAAAGTCAGGGCTTGCTTTACCTTTTAGGGTAGAACACAAACAAGTGCACAAATGCGTGCAGGCACTCTGCAAACAAACCTGTACAGTCATGGAGGGACCAGGCCTTTGGTCTTCCTTTCTGTGGTGCTTTTTCCATCAGCAAAAGGAAAGAGAGTAGGAAAACATGCCTGGGCAAACCAGGATCTGTTCAGGCCTTCCACAACAAACACACAACAGATTACAAAGGAAATTAAAGAAAAATGTTAATAAAATTTTTTTTTCACAAAATCCTAGTATTTTGATCTATTTTTATACTACTATTCCTTTGGGAATTCAATTGCAAATGCCTGTAAAAATATCTTGGGAAGATTTTCAAAGTGAGAGGAATTTAGTTGCATAGCAAAATTATTTCTGATTGTTATATTATTGGCTTCTTAGAAGACAGAATATCAAAGATTGATGGATAAATTCATTGAGCTCCCAACCTTGTGATGCTCTCTTTACATCATCTGTTAATTGGGATAACATTTAAAGATTGAGTTCAGTTTTTCACGAATCATATTATTCTTCCTGATTCTGATTTGCAAGTATAGAATTAAGTGCAGGGCAGTACATGAGGGCAAATAAAGTAAGTATTTCATTCTTTTAACTTGGATGTGCTATCAAAATGAATGGATAGGAGACCATAATTTGTGATAGCTCATCTTAATGTGATGTAGGTAATCAGTAGCTGTTGTAATAGTGTAGTGCAAGATATAAACCACCTGCTCCCCCAATTCAAAAGTGAGAGGAAGAGTAACACAAAACTTAGGACTGAGATAAAGAGATAAGAGTTTAATGTAATATAAGATATCATAATCACAATGCATAATTACCTTAGCCAATAATCTAGTCAATCCAGTAATAAAGTCCATGATTGCCTTAACTTAGCCTATTTGCAGAAGAAGCACAGTGAAATACACAGGGGGGAAAAAAAAGTGTAAAACAGAAAACCAAACCCAGCAGCTACCTGACTCTCACTCTACCTACAGCCATGCCAGGTAGTTTGGAGGGTCAGCAAGGGACGTTAGGAAGCAGATGGATTAGTCACACAGATGTCAGGATAGGTTAGAAGAGACATTCAGCCCCAGAGAGAGACAGAGAGTGATCCTGTTGCCTATATTTGTGTTCTTGTTCATATACTTCTCAGCAAGCCTATGAGTGAAGTAGAAATCTCTGTTGTTTCCTTTTCATGGCCTGTAATCTAATTTGTCTCACAAAAATATTCTATCTGGGCTCAGGCTAGCACAATCCACCCATGTCTACTTCACTCAGAGTATTGCTGAGAACTATCTCATCTAATCTAAAACAATAATTACACTAAATGAATATTACAAGTTCAGTTCACACTTGATTCCAGCTATCTCAGAGGTAGGTGATTCAAAAGATCAGGAAATAGCAGTTTGTCTCCACACAGATGAGATGAGAACAGAGACTCCTGGGTGACATTGGGATCGTGCTCACGTACTGTAGATTCTCTCGGAGATTTTGTTTTCTTAGATGCTGATACTACCTAGAACAGAAAACTCCAACATCTTGTATTATACACTCCGAATTTAAACACTCTCAGCTAAAGTTAGGTTCTTCTGTGAAATACATTGGATTTCACCATTCTTCTGCATTACCCAGTATGTGTGACCAGGACATTCAGCAGACACCATCCCTCAAACCGGTTTCACTTCTCCCAAAGGAGAAAATACCCAAACAGTTTTCCCTAACAGATACTTCTTCTGTCTCAGTTTTCCAGAGTTCCATCCCCCATGGCTTTTAAGGTGGTTTTCAGCAAACCATTGCAGTGTTCAATCTTCCCTGAAGCTGGTGCATAGTAGGGTATATGGTAGATCCACTCAATATTGTGCTCTTTAGCTCAGTTTTTCACTAGATTGTTCTTGAAATGAGTGCCATTGTCTGACTCGATCCTCTCTGGAGTTCCATGTCTCCACATGATCTGTCTCTCCAAACCAAGAATGGTGTTACGTGCAGTAGCATGTGGACCTGGATAGGTTTCCAGCCATCCCGTGCTGGCCTCTACCATTGTTAGCATATACTGCTTGCCAGAAAGAGATTGAGGTAAAGTGATGTAGTCAATATGCCAGGCTTCACCATACTTGTACTTTGACCATCGCACACCATACCATAAGGGTCTGACTTGCTTAGCCTGCTTAATAGCAGCACAAATGTCACAGTCATGTATGACTTGGATGATAGTGTCCATGGATAAGTCAGTTGACCTATTGCGTGCCCATCAGTATGTTGCATCTCTGCCTTGATGTCCAGATGAATCATGGGCCCACCGAGGTAGGAACAGTTCACCTTGGTGTTTCCAATCAAGGTCGAGATCAGAGTCTGTATCAAGTTGAGCAATCTTAGCAGCTTGGTCTGCCTGCTGGTTGTGTTGGTGTTCCTCAGTAGCTCTGCTCTTAGCTATGTGTGCGTCGACATGCCGCACCTTCACTGGAATTTTCTCCAGTCGTGCATCAATGTCCTGACATAGATCAGCACACCAAATAGACTTTCCTTTCCTCTGCCAACCATTATTTTTTTCAGTCCTTTAGCCAACCCCATAGAGCATTGGCTACCATCCATGAGTTGGTGTAGAGGTAAAGAATAGGCAAATTTTCATGCTCTGCCACATCAAAAGCAAGTTGGACAGCTATTACTTCAGAGAATTCAATGGATCCACCTTCTTCACCTTCAACTTACTCTTGCTTCAGTAACTCTCCTGGTAGGACTTCAGACTGCTATCTTCCATCTTCGCTTGCTCCCCAAAAGATGACAGGAAACTTCTGTGAACAAAGCATAGTTCTTTTCCTGATGTGATAGTTTGGGTGCACCCCACTGCCCACACTTCGGAAGGTACCCAGACTAGACTCAGCCCATTCTGGGAATATAAATTAAGCTATTTATTTACAGCAGCACAATATAAAAGCATCTATTTACAGTATATACCATTATATACAGAAATATGCAAGGTAAAAAGTAATACAGAAACACAAACTTCCCTCCCAGAAACCTGAGCATCCAGGAGGGGCTCTCAACCACCCCTGCACCTTCCCCCTACTCCTCTCAACCTTACCCCAGTCCTAAGAAAGAAAAGAGGTTCAGCCAAGAGGTTAAGAAGCAAGGTTAGTGGAAGGTGAGGCTAGGGAGACGCAGCTCAGTCAGCAGCCAGAGTGAGAGTGCCACAAAATGGCGAAAGTGTTATCTAATGTTTACCTTGTTGTTCCCATACATCTCAGCGAGACTGTGAGGGGAGTAGACATCACCATTATTTTTCCTTTCACACCCTATGATCTACTTTTTCTCAACAAAACATTCTACCCTGCTTCAAACTAGCACACCTGATCAGAGAGATCACCATAGGGAGGAGCTTCTTCAACACAGGTTATTTTCTTCTCTGGAGGTTTGGTAGTGTCTGTGCCTTCCAGCCAGTGGGTGATCACCTCCACTAGACCAGGGCAATCGAGATTACTCATTTGTGCTCATTGAGTTATTAAAGCCATCCACTTAGACCAGGCTGAATCTGTGACATGATGCGACAATGAACCCTTGCCATTGAACATCCAGTTTGGAACTGGCAATCTAGGAGATAAAAATGATTGTGACTCAGTTCAAATCACTTCAGAAGCTAATTTCACTCCTTCCTAGGCTGCTAGTATTTCTTTTTATTGTTGGGGTGTAATTTTCCTCTGAACCTATGTATCTATGACCCTAGAAACCAAGTGGACAGCCACATGCCTCATTTGGAGCTCTCTGCCAAAGGCTCCCATTTGGACCATTGTCACTGGCAGCCATGTACAGAATGTTCTTAATGTCCGGACCAGATCGCACAGGTCCCAAGCCCACTGCATGGACTACTTCTCGCTTGATCTGATCAAAGGTTGCTTGTTGTTCAGATCCCCACTCAAAATAGTTTCTGTTACAAGTCACATCATGCAGAGGTTTGACAATTTGACTGAAACCAGGAATGTGTAGTCTCCAAAATTCCACTGCACCTAAGAAACATAGAGAATCCTTGTTATTGGTGGAAAAATTGCCATGGTGGAGACTTTGTTAATCACATCCTGAGGAATGTGACGGTGACCATCCTGCCACTGCACTCCCAGAAACTGAATTTCTCTGGAGATCCTCTGACCTTGTCTCTCTTAATGGCAAAACCTGCTTACAACAGAATGTCAGTGATATTGTTATCTTTCTTGAAGACTTCCTCAGCAGTTTGGCCCCACACAATGATGTTGTCGATGAATTGAATTGTATGTGCTCTGGAGCTTTACTTTTCTCCAGTGCATTGTGGATGGCTGAGTGACAGATGGTTGAGCTGTGTTTCCACCCCTGAGGCAAACGGTTGAACTGGTACTCGATTCCTCTCCAGGTGAATGCAAACTGAGACCTGCATCCCTTTGCTATGGGAATAGAGAAAAAAGCATTAGCAATATCTATGGTAGCATACCATTTTAACCTCCTTCGATTCCAGCTTGTACTGGAGTTCCAGCATGTCCGGCACAGCTGCGCTCATAGGTGGAGTCACCTCATTGAGGGCACAAAAATCAACTGTTAGTCTCCAGTCTCCATTCGGCTTGCACACAGGCCAGATGGGACTGTTGAAAGGTGAATGAGCTTTCTCGATGACAGCCTAACTCTCCAGTTGACAAATCAGCTGATGAATGGGCAACAAAGAGTCACGGTTAGTTCTGTACTGCCTGTGGTGAACAGTTTGGGTAGCAATTGGCACTTCCAGATCCTCTATATCATGATGTCCCACAGCTGCAGATTCATCTGAAAGTTCAGGCCTAATGGACAATTTTAATTTACCATCACCAGTCTCTACAGAAGCCTATTTGTGACTTTTAAGATCTTTGTAACAACCTCTTGTCAAAAAGCCAATTCCCAGAATACAAGGCACATCAGGACCATTTACAATAGTATGTTTCTTCACTCTTTACCAGTTAAACTAATTTCAGCCTGCAACTTAGTCAACTTTTGTGATCCACCAGTGATTCCAGAAATAGTGACAGACTCTGTCCCTTTGCAATTTGATGGCAATAAAGTATACTGAGCATCTGTGTCAACTAAAGCCCTGTATTTCCAGACTTTTGTACTGCCATGCCACCTAATGAATACATTTCAATAGATTTGATTCTCTCCACTATCTCTTTCCTCCTGCTGGCTAGAGGCAGGGCACCTCTAATGCTGAACATGGCATATGGGATGTACAATGATTGGTGGTTTAGTGAGAGAAATTGCAATTGTTGGAATAATTGCAGTTGGTCTTGGGAGCTGAAGAAGTGACAGCTACTTTTCTGGCATTGCTGCCTCTGTTTCTGCCACTCTGCGGTTTCCTGACTTTCTTTGAAAGAGCTGAAGTAGGTTGACCATCCCACTTGTTCATATTCTAACCAAATTGGTCACTCAGAATTATCCACTGTGATGCACATCTTTGCTGATGTCTAGGTGGAATTTGTCTCCTCCTGGGCTGGAATTGCCTTGCAGGAGGTGGGTGTCTGTTCCTGATGGCAGAAACATGCACCCATACAGATGATGCAGGGATGGTATCCTTTACCAGATGGAAATGGAGGTTTTAAGATCCTCTTTCAGTTCTCTCATGCTGTTCTCAATGCCATCTTTCATCCCCTTTATCTCTGTAGTCATAGTTTGTATGGCAGAGACTAGGGCAGAATGTGACAAGCTGTCCTCTATCTGCCTGACCTGGTCAGTGAATTCACCAACAGTGAAAGACCTTCCATCATCACTCCTTGATAGAATCCTGCTAGCCAAGACGTTAGCATAGGATGAAGGAGCAAGCTTAATAAGCTTCTTCATGAGACCTGTTCCAAGAGGAATGTCATCAGGCTCATGTGTGCCATGATCTCCATAGAACACTTCTGTGCTAGTTTGAAGCAAGCTAGAATGTTTTGGTAACAGAACTAGATAATGGGCAGTGAAATGAAAACAATTGATGTCAACTTCTCTCACAGTTATGCTGAGAGCTCTGGGAAGAAGAAGAAAATATTCTCCATTTTGTTTCTCACTCTTGCTTTTGCCTTAGACCTGGTCACATCTCATTAACCCTGCTCCTACTAACCTTGCTCCCTAACCTCTTGGCTGCACCTCTTTTCTTCCTGAGAACTGGGGTAAGGTTGAGAGGGCCGGGGGGAGGTGTTGGGGTGGTTTGAGAGCCCCTCCTGGGGACTCAGGTTTCTGGGAGGGGAGTTGTGCTTTTGTATTGTTTATCCTTTGTATATTTCTGTATATAATTGTATATAACTGTATATATTGTAAATAGCTGCTTGTAAATTCTGCTAGCTGTAAATAAATTGCTTCATCTATATTCCCAGGGTCCGTCTGAGTTAGCTGGGGCAAATACAAAAGTGTGGGGGGGTGGGGTAACCCCCAAACCATCACATTTTTTAATTGGCTTTCCCAACGTGGGGCTAGAGATTTTGGAGTGATTGGAAAATTAGCTCTGGGAATTAAGATGAAGCTAATCAAGCAGCTATTGTACTTGGTGGGGATTGCTGTGTGGCATGTTTTCTGTTTTTTTGTGTACAACTGGATCAAAGATCAAATTGGTTATTTCTTGCTTCATGTAGTTTTTAAGAAGGCTAAAGTTAAGCTTTCAAACATGTTCTGGAGCTGGGGTGATTTTATTCTTGGTTATGCTGGTTTTAGTGTCACTGAGAATATTACTAGTGATATTACAAGAGTTTTTGTCAATAATGTTACAGTCAATCGAGAGTCTGCTTTATCTACTGCTCTCATGAGGGTCGTCCAGCCCCAAACTGAAATGCCAAATCCATGCAAGGATTTCTACTCGAAACAGAGCATGGCAGGGTTGCTGGGCATTATACTGGCTCTTGTAGTTTTAAATTTCATATTAATTTTGGCATTATTGGTGAAAAATTCAAAACCAGTTTCTGTAAGAACTAGGAAAAATTCTATGTCTCAGAAGCAGTCTCTTTCACAGCAAAACAAGGGAACACAGTTATCGGCTTCCCCCTTGCCAGCCTCTGCCTCTCCTTCTCCAAGTGCTGGGAACACAGCCAGTGTTCCCGCCACTAACGTAAACAATGATAAGGATAACCAAAACAAGCCGCAGAGTTTAGCAGGAGCCTCAGGAGGACAGGCAGGTACCCAAAATCAGAATGTTCCTAGTAAAAATGAAAACAAGTCAGGGTTGGCAGGCATCCCAGGAGGACAGGCAAACAATCCCACTAATGCTAATACTACTGCTAATGCTGGTAACGCTAGCCCAGTCAGTCCAAATCCTAATGACACCAGCTCAGCCAATTTGAACCCCCAGCCAGCAGACCAGAACCAAAATCCTCCTGTTAAAAGCAAGGCAGACTTGAACTCACAAGCTCCAGGTCAGACCCCTAAGGATACAAATGCTCCAAGTCAGACTCCTAAAGATTCAAATCCTCCAGCAGACACATCCAAGTCTGTTGCTGCTCAGGCCCTTCTGGCACCTGCTAAGGCAAAAGCTAAGACAAAGAGTGGTTCGCAGGAGGATGTAAGACAGGGGACATCTGGTGATCAACAGCAAGGAGAAGAGGAGGAGGAGATAGTTAGTCTGCGAGACCTTGTAGATGTGCTGAGACAACAATACTCAAGTGAGAGGAGCGCTGTGAGGTTAGCTGCCAAGAGAGAGGATGGTTCCCATGAGTTTAGGAATGCTATGAGGAAGATTGTGTTAGGCCCGGCACCACCAGAACAACAGGAGGAAGAGGAGGAGGAAGATGACATCCAGGGTTCCAAGGATCCACTCAGAGAGGTCAGGGAAGTTAGGAAGGAATACACAAGGGAATCAGGTGAGCCAATCCTAAGCTGGCTAGTGAGATGCCGTGGCATTGGTGCTAATGCTCTGCAGGTAGGAGACAAGTCTGCCAAGCAGCTGGGACCACTCACTAAGGAGAGTGGAGTGGACAAACACCTGGCAAGTCCTCTTGGTAGGGTTAGCTTGTGGACACGTCTTCTGTTGGCTGTGGCTATGAGATATCCTTCCCGAGATGATTTGCCGTGGGCTGCCAAGAAGTGGAACACCGTTGAGCAGGGAATTAAGCTTCTGAAGGAGTTTGCTGTGAAGGAAGTGCTTTATGGAGATCATGGCACTCATGAGCCCGATGATATTCCTTTGGGAACAGGTCTCATGAAGAAGCTTATTAAGCCTGCTCCTTCATCCTATGCTAACATCTTGGCCAGTTAGTTTCTAGCAAGGAGTGATAATGGAAGATCTTTCACTGTTGGTGAATTCACTGACCAGCTCAGGCAGATAGAGGATAGCTTGTCACATTCTGGCCTAGTCTCTGCCATAAAAACTCTAGGTACAGAGATAAGGGATGGCATCAAGGAGAGCATGAAAGAACTGAAGGAGGATCTCAAAAATCTGGTAAAGGATACCACTCCTGCATCATCTGAATGGGTGCATGTTTCTGCCGTCAGGAACAGACGCCCACCTCCTGCAAGGCAATTCCAGCCTAGGAGGAGACAAATTCCACCTACACAGCAGCAATCACGTGCGTCACTGTGGATACTTCTGCGTGACACATACGGTGAGAACATGAACAAATGGGATGGTAAACCTACTTCAGCTCTTTCAAAGAGGGTCAGGGAATTGCAGAGTGGCAGAAACAGAGGCAATAATGCCCGAAAAGTAGCTGTCACTTCTTCAGCTCCCAAGAGCAACTGCAATTGTTCCAACAGTTGCAGTTCCTCTCACAACAACACCAATCATTGTGTACACCCTACATGCCATGTTCAGCATTAGGGGTGCCCTGCCTCCAGCCAGGAGGAGGAAAGGGATAGTGGAGAGAACCAAATCTATTGGAATGTATTCATTAGGTGGCCTGGCAGTTCAAGAGTTCGGAAATACAGGGCTTTAGTTGACACAGGTGCTCAGTGTACTTTATTGCCATCAAATTGCAAAGGGACAGAGTCCATTTCTATCTTTGGAATCACAGGTGGATCTCAAGAGTTAACTAAGATACAGGCTGAGATCAGTTTAACTGGTAAAGAGTGGAAGACACATACTATTGTAACTGGTCCTGATGCGCCTTGCATTTTGGGAATTGACTTTTTGAGACAAGGTTGTTTCAAAGATCCTAAGGGTCATAAATGGGCTTTTGGTATAGCATCTGTAGAGATTGAGGATGATAAATTGAAATTGTCTATTAGACCTGAACTTTCTGATGAATCTGCAGTTGTGGGACATCATGACATAGAGGACCTGGAAGTGCCAATTGCAACTCAAACTGTTCATCATAGGCAGTACAGAACTAACCGTGACTCTTTGTTGCCCATTCATCAGCTGATTCGTCAATTGGAGAGTCAGGCTGTCATCGAGAAAGCTCATTCACCTTTCAACAGTCCCATCTGGCCTGTGCGTAAACCTACGGGCAACTGGAGACTGACAGTTGACTTTCGTGCCCTCAACGAGGTGACGCCACCCATGAGTGCAGCTGTGCCGGACATGCTGGAACTCCAGTACGAGCTGGAATCAAAGGAGGCTAAATGGTATGCAACCATAGACATTGCTAATGCCTTCTTCTCTATTCCCATAGCAAAGGAGTGCAGGCCTCAGTTTGCATTCACCTGGAGAGGTATCCAGTACCAGTTCAATCGTTTGCCTCAGGGGTGGAAACACAGCTCAACCATCTGTCACTCAGTCATCCACAATGCACTGGAGAAAGGTAAAGCTCCAGAGCACATCCAGTACATCGACGACATCATTGTGTGGGGCCAAACTGCTGAGGAAGTCTTCGAGAAAGGTAACAAAATCATTGACATTCTGTTGCAAGCAGGTTTTGCCATTAAGAGAGACAAGGTCAAAGGACCTGCCAAAGAAATTCAGTTTCTGGGAGTGCGGTGGCAGGATGGTCGCCGTTACATTCCTCAGGATGTGATTAACAAAGTCTCTACCATGGCAGTTCCCACCAGTAAGAAGGACACACTTTCTTTCCTTGGTGTGGTGGGATTTTGGAGACTACACATTCCTGGTTTCAGTCAGATTGTCAAACCTCTGCATGATGTGACTCGTAAGAGAAACAATTTCGAGTGGGGACCTGAACAACAAGCAGCCTTTGATCAAATTAAACGAGAAGTAGTCCATGCAGTGGGCTTGGGTCCTGTGCGATCTGGTCCGGACATTAAAAACATTCTGTACACGGCTGCCAGTGACAATGGTCCAACTTGGAGTCTTTGGCAGAGAGCTCCAAATGAGACACGTGGTCGTCCACTTGGTTTCTGGGGACGTTGTTACAGAGGTTCAGAGACAAATTACACTGCAACTGAGAAAGAGATACTAGCAGCCTATGAGGGAGTGAAAGCAACTTCTGAAGTGATTGGAACTGAGTCACAATTGCTTTTAGCTCCTAGACTGCCAGTTCTTAACTGGATGTTCAAGGGCAAAGGTTCATCACCGCATCATGCCACAGATGCAACCTGGTCTAAATGGATGGCTTTGATAACCCAGCGAGCACGAATGGGTAATCTTGACCGACCTGGTCTGGT
Source organism: Pogoniulus pusillus (assembly GCF_015220805.1). Taxonomy (NCBI): domain Eukaryota; kingdom Metazoa; phylum Chordata; class Aves; order Piciformes; family Lybiidae; genus Pogoniulus; species Pogoniulus pusillus. The sequence continues at coordinate 60,485,916 of NC_087309.1, read as the reverse complement.
GGAGGTGATCACCAACTGGCCGGAAGGCACAGACTGTTCCAAACCTCCAGAGGAGAAAATAACTCGTGCTGAGGAAGCTCCTCCCTATGGTGATCTCTCTGATCAGGAAAAGAACTATGCTTTGTTCACAGATGGTTCCTGTCGTCTTGTTGGGAACAAGCGAATATGGAAGTCAGCAGTTTGGAGTCCAACCAGGAGAGTTACCGAAACGAAAGATGGCGAAGGAGAATCCAGTCAGTTCGCTGAGGTAAAAGCTGTTCAACTTGCTCTTGATGTGGCTGAACGTGAGAATTGGCCTATCCTTTACCTCTACACCGACTCGTGGATGGTAGCCAATGCTCTATGGGGTTGGCTAAAGGACTGGAAGAAGAATGGTTGTGTGCTAGTTTGAAGCAAGCTGGAATGTTTTGGTAGAAGAACTAGATAACGGGCAGTGAAATGAAAAACAATTGTGTCTACTTCTCTCACAGTCACGCTGAGAACTCTGGGAAGAAGAAGAAAACTTTCTCCATTTTGTCTCTCACTCTTGCTTTTGCCTTAGACCTGGTCACATCTCATTAACCCTGCTCCTACTAACCTTGCTCCCTAACCTCTTGGCTGCACCTCTTTTCTTCCTGAGAACTGGGGTAAGGTTGAGAGGGCCGGGGGGAGGTGTTGGGGTGGTTTGAGAGCCCCTCCTGGGGACTCAGGTTTCTGGGAGGGGAGTTGTGCTTTTGTATTGTTTATCCTTTGTATATTTCTGTATATAATTGTATATAACTGTATATATTGTAAATAGCTGCTTGTAAATTCTGCTAGCTGTAAATAAATTGCTTCATCTATATTCCCAGGGTCCGTCTGAGTTAGCTGGGGCAAATACAAAAGTGTGGGAGGGGCGGGGTAACCCCCAAACCATCACATTTTTTAATTGGATTTCCCAACGTGGGGCTAGATATTTTGGAGTGAGTGGAAATTAGCTCTGGGAATTAGGATGAAGCTAATCAAGCAGCTATTGTATTTGGTTGGTGCATTGCTCTGGTCTGGTTTTGTTTTCTTGACATTTAATTGGATAAAAGGTCAAATTGTTGCTTATTTCATTGATCTGGCTTATAATAAGGCTAAAGCTAAGGTTTCAGATATGTTCTGGAGCTGGGGTGATTTTATTCTTGGTTATGCTGGTTTTAATATCTCTGACAATATTACCAAGGATATTACAGGAGCTCTGGTCAATAATGTGACAATCAATGGAAATTCTGCTTTAAATATGGCTCTAATGAGAGTTATTCAGCCTAAGACAGGAATTCCAACTGTCTGCCTAGGTACATGCTCGTGTAAAACTGTTTTTCTTCTCACAATTTTTAATATTTGCCTCATGATTTTAATATTCATATTAATTTTGGCATTATTGGTGAAAAATTCAAAACCAGTTTCTGTAAGAGCTAGGAAAAATTCTGTGTCTCAGAAGCAGTCTCTTTCACAGCAAAACAAGGGAACACAGTTATCGGCTTCCCCCTTGCCAGCCTCTCCACCCTCCTCTATAGGTTCTGGGAACACAGCCAGCGTTCCCGCCAGTAACGTAAACAATGATAAGGATAACCAAAACAAGCTGCAGAGTTTAGCAGGAGCCTCAGGAGGGCAGGCAGGTACCCAAAATCAGAATGTTCCTAGCAAAAATGAAAACAAGTCAGGGTTGGCAGGCATCCCAGGAGGAGAGGCAAATAATCCCACTAATGTTAATAATACTACTAATGCTGGTAACGCTAGCCCAGTCAGTCCAAATCCTAATGACACCAGCTCAGCTAATTTGAAACCCCAGCCAGCAGACCAGAACCAAAATCCTCCTGTTAAAAGCAAGGCAGATTTGAACTCACAAGCTCCAGGTCAGACCTCGAATAATTCAAATGCTCCAGGTCAGACCCCTAAGGATTCAAACCCACCAAGTCAGACTCCTAAAGATTCAAATCCTCCAGCAGACACATCCAAGTCTGTTGCTGCTCAGGCCCTTCTGGCACCTGCTAAGGCAAAAGCTAAGACAAAGAGTGGTTCGCAGGAGGATGTAAGAGATGGGACCTCTGGTGATCAGCAGCAAGAAGAGGAGGAGGAGACAGTCAGTCTGCGAGACCTTGTAGATGTGCTGAGACAACAATACTCAAGTGAGAGGAGTGCTGTGAGGTTAGCTGCCAAGAGAGAGGATGGTTCCAATGAGTTTAGGAATGCTATGAGGAAGATTGTGTTAGGCCAGGCACGACCAGAACAACAGGAAGAGGAGGAGGAAGATGACATCCAAGGCTCCAAGGATCCACTCAGAGAGGTCAGGGAAGTTAGGAAGGAATACACAAGGGAATCAGGTGAGCCAATCCTAAGCTGGCTAGTGAGATGCCGTGGCATTGGTGCTAATGCCCTGCAGGTAGGAGACAAGTCTGCCAAGCAGCTGGGACCACTCACCAAGGAGAGTGGAGTGGACAAACACCTGGCAAGTCCTCTTGGTAGGGTTAGCTTGTGGACACGCCTTCTGTTGGCTGTGGCTATGAGATATCCTTCCCGAGATGATTTGCCATGGGCTGCCAAGAATTGGAACACCGTTGAGCAGGGAATCAAGCTTCTGAAGGAGTTTGCTGTGAAGGAAGTGCTTTATGGAGATCATGGTACTCATGAGCCTGACGATATTCCTTTGGGAACAGGTCTCATGAAGAAGCTGATTAAGCTTGCTCCTTCATCCTATGCTAACATCTTGGCCAGTAAGTTTCTAGCAAGGAGTGATAATGGAAGGTCTTTCACTGTTGGTGAATTCACTGACCAGCTCAGGCAGATAGAGGACAGCTTGTCACATTCTGGTATAATCTGTGCCATAAAGACTATGACTACAGAGATGAAGGATAGTATTGAGAATGGCATTAGAAATGGCATGAAAGAACTGAAGGAGGATCTTACAACCTCAATTTCTAATCTGGTAAAGGATACCGTTCCTGCATCATCTGAATGGGTGAATGTTTCTGCAGTCAGGAACAGACGCCCACCTCCTACAAGGCAATTCCAGCCCAGGAGGAGACAAATTCCACCCAGACAGCAGCAATCACGTGCGTCACTGTGGATACTTCTGCGTGACACATATGGGGAGAACATGAACAAATGGGATGGTAAACCTACTTCAGCTCTTTCAAAGAGGGTCAGGGAACTGCAGAGTGGCAGAAACAGAGGCAGCAATGCCAGGAAAGTAGCTGTCACTTCTTCAGCTCCCGAGAGCAACTGCAATTGTTCCAACAATTGCAGTTGCTCTCGCAACAACACCAATCACTGTGTACACCCCACATGCCATGTTCAGCATTAGGGGTGCCCTGCCTCCAGCCAGGAGGAGGAAAGGGATAGTGGAGAGAACCGAATCTATTGGAATGTATTCATTAGGTGGCCTGGCAGTTCAAGAGTTCGGAAATACAGGGCTTTAGTTGACACAGGTGCTCAGTGTACTTTATTGCCATCAAATTGCAAAGGGACAGAGTCCATTTCTATCTTTGGAATCACAGGTGGATCTCAAGAGTTAACTAAGATACAGGCTGAGATCAGTTTAACTGGTAAAGAGTGGAAGACACATACTATTGTAACTGGTCCTGATGCGCCTTGCATTCTGGGAATTGACTTTTTGAGACAAGGTTGTTTCAAAGATCCTAAGGGTCACAAATGGGCTTTTGGAATAGCATCTGTAGAGATTGAGGATGATAAATTGAAATTGTCTATTAGACCTGAACTTTCTGATGAATCTGCAGTTGTGGGACATCATGACATAGAGGACCTGGAAGTGCCAATTGCAACTCAAACTGTTCATCATAGGCAGTACAGAACTAACCGTGACTCTTTGTTGCCCATTCATCAGTTGATTCGTCAACTGGAGAGTCAGGCTGTCATCGAGAAAGCTCATTCACCTTTCAACAGTCCCATCTGGCCTGTGCGTAAACCTACAGGCGACTGGAGACTAGCAGTTGACTTTCGTGCCCTCAACGAGGTGACACCACCCATGAGTGCAGCTGTGCCAGACATGCTGGAGCTCCAGTACGAGCTGGAATCGAAGGAGGCTAAATGGTATGCAACCATAGACATTGCTAATGCCTTCTTCTCTATTCCCATAGCAAAGGAGTGCAGGCCTCAGTTTGCATTCACCTGGAGAGGTATCCAGTACCAGTTCAATCGTTTGCCTCAGGGGTGGAAACACAGCTCAACCATCTGTCACTCAGTCATCCACAATGCACTGGAGAAAGGTAAAGCTCCAGAGCACATCCAGTACATCGACGACATCATTGTGTGGGGCCAAAATGCTGAGGAAGTCTTCGAGAAAGTTAACAAAATCATTGACATTCTGTTGCAAGCAGGTTTTGCCATTAAGAGAGACAAGGTCAAAGGACCTGCCAAAGAAATTCAGTTTCTGGGAGTGCGGTGGCAGGATGGTCGCCGTTACATTCCTCAGGATGTGATTAACAAAGTCTCTACCATGGCAGTTCCCACCAGTAAGAAGGACACACTTTCTTTCCTTGGTGTGGTGGGATTTTGGAGACTACACATTCCTGGTTTCAGTCAGATTGTCAAACCTCTGCATGATGTGACTCGTAAGAGAAACAATTTCGAGTGGGGACCTGAACAACAAGCAGCCTTTGATCAAATTAAACGAGAAGTAGTCCATGCAGTGGGCTTGGGTCCTGTGCGATCTGGTCCGGACATTAAAAACATTCTGTACACGGCTGCCAGTGACAATGGTCCAACTTGGAGTCTTTGGCAGAGAGCTCCAAATGAGACACGTGGTCGTCCACTTGGTTTCTGGGGACGTTGTTACAGAGGTTCAGAGACAAATTACACTGCAACTGAGAAAGAGATACTAGCAGCCTATGAGGGAGTGAAAGCAGCTTCTGAAGTGATTGGAACTGAGTCACAATTGCTTTTAGCTCCTAGACTGCCAGTTCTTAACTGGATGTTCAAGGGCAAAGGTTCATCACCACATCATGCCACAGATGCAACCTGGTCTAAATGGATGGCTTTGATAACCCAGCGAGCACGAATGGGTAATCTTGACCGACCTGGTCTGGTGGAGGTGATCACCAACTGGCCGGAAGGCACAGACTGTTCCAAACCTCCAGAGGAGAAAATAACTCGTGCTGAGGAAGCTCCTCCCTATGGTGATCTCTCTGATCAGGAAAAGAACTATGCTTTGTTCACAGATGGTTCCTGTCGTCTTGTTTGGAACAAGAGAATATGGAAGTCAGCAGTTTGGAGTCCAACCAGGAGAGTTACCGAAACGAAAGATGGCGAAGGAGAATCCAGTCAGTTCGCTGAGGTAAAAGCTGTTCAACTTGCTCTTGATGTGGCTGAACGTGAGAATTGGCCTATCCTTTACCTCTACACCGACTCGTGGATGGTAGCCAATGCTCTATGGGGTTGGCTAAAGGACTGGAAGAAGAATGGTTGTGTGCTAGTTTGAAGCAAGCTGGAATGTTTTGGTAGAAGAACTAGATAACGGGCAGTGAAATGAAAAACAATTGTGTCTACTTCTCTCACAGTCACGCTGAGAACTCTGGGAAGAAGAAGAAAACTTTCTCCATTTTGTCTCTCACTCTTGCTTTTGCCTTAGACCTGGTCACATCTCATTAACCCTGCTCCTACTAACCTTGCTCCCTAACCTCTTGGCTGCACCTCTTTTCTTCCTGAGAACTGGGGTAAGGTTGAGAGGGCCGGGGGGAGGTGTTGGGGTGGTTTGAGAGCCCCTCCTGGGGACTCAGGTTTCTGGGAGGGGAGTTGTGCTTTTGTATTGTTTATCCTTTGTATATTTCTGTATATAATTGTATATAACTGTATATATTGTAAATAGCTGCTTGTAAATTCTGCTAGCTGTAAATAAATTGCTTCATCTATATTCCCAGGGTCCGTCTGAGTTAGCTGGGGCAAATACAAAAGTGTGGGAGGGGCGGGGTAACCCCCAAACCATCACATTTTTTAATTGGATTTCCCAACGTGGGGCTAGATATTTTGGAGTGAGTGGAAATTAGCTCTGGGAATTAGGATGAAGCTAATCAAGCAGCTATTGTATTTGGTTGGTGCATTGCTCTGGTCTGGTTTTGTTTTCTTGACATTTAATTGGATAAAAGGTCAAATTGTTGCTTATTTCATTGATCTGGCTTATAATAAGGCTAAAGCTAAGGTTTCAGATATGTTCTGGAGCTGGGGTGATTTTATTCTTGGTTATGCTGGTTTTAATATCTCTGACAATATTACCAAGGATATTACAGGAGCTCTGGTCAATAATGTGACAATCAATGGAAATTCTGCTTTAAATATGGCTCTAATGAGAGTTATTCAGCCTAAGACAGGAATTCCAACTGTCTGCCTAGGTACATGCTCGTGTAAAACTGTTTTTCTTCTCACAATTTTTAATATTTGCCTCATGATTTTAATATTCATATTAATTTTGGCATTATTGGTGAAAAATTCAAAACCAGTTTCTGTAAGAGCTAGGAAAAATTCTGTGTCTCAGAAGCAGTCTCTTTCACAGCAAAACAAGGGAACACAGTTATCGGCTTCCCCCTTGCCAGCCTCTCCACCCTCCTCTATAGGTTCTGGGAACACAGCCAGCGTTCCCGCCAGTAACGTAAACAATGATAAGGATAACCAAAACAAGCTGCAGAGTTTAGCAGGAGCCTCAGGAGGGCAGGCAGGTACCCAAAATCAGAATGTTCCTAGCAAAAATGAAAACAAGTCAGGGTTGGCAGGCATCCCAGGAGGAGAGGCAAATAATCCCACTAATGTTAATAATACTACTAATGCTGGTAACGCTAGCCCAGTCAGTCCAAATCCTAATGACACCAGCTCAGCTAATTTGAAACCCCAGCCAGCAGACCAGAACCAAAATCCTCCTGTTAAAAGCAAGGCAGATTTGAACTCACAAGCTCCAGGTCAGACCTCGAATAATTCAAATGCTCCAGGTCAGACCCCTAAGGATTCAAACCCACCAAGTCAGACTCCTAAAGATTCAAATCCTCCAGCAGACACATCCAAGTCTGTTGCTGCTCAGGCCCTTCTGGCACCTGCTAAGGCAAAAGCTAAGACAAAGAGTGGTTCGCAGGAGGATGTAAGAGATGGGACCTCTGGTGATCAGCAGCAAGAAGAGGAGGAGGAGACAGTCAGTCTGCGAGACCTTGTAGATGTGCTGAGACAACAATACTCAAGTGAGAGGAGTGCTGTGAGGTTAGCTGCCAAGAGAGAGGATGGTTCCAATGAGTTTAGGAATGCTATGAGGAAGATTGTGTTAGGCCAGGCACGACCAGAACAACAGGAAGAGGAGGAGGAAGATGACATCCAAGGCTCCAAGGATCCACTCAGAGAGGTCAGGGAAGTTAGGAAGGAATACACAAGGGAATCAGGTGAGCCAATCCTAAGCTGGCTAGTGAGATGCCGTGGCATTGGTGCTAATGCCCTGCAGGTAGGAGACAAGTCTGCCAAGCAGCTGGGACCACTCACCAAGGAGAGTGGAGTGGACAAACACCTGGCAAGTCCTCTTGGTAGGGTTAGCTTGTGGACACGCCTTCTGTTGGCTGTGGCTATGAGATATCCTTCCCGAGATGATTTGCCATGGGCTGCCAAGAATTGGAACACCGTTGAGCAGGGAATCAAGCTTCTGAAGGAGTTTGCTGTGAAGGAAGTGCTTTATGGAGATCATGGTACTCATGAGCCTGACGATATTCCTTTGGGAACAGGTCTCATGAAGAAGCTGATTAAGCTTGCTCCTTCATCCTATGCTAACATCTTGGCCAGTAAGTTTCTAGCAAGGAGTGATAATGGAAGGTCTTTCACTGTTGGTGAATTCACTGACCAGCTCAGGCAGATAGAGGACAGCTTGTCACATTCTGGTATAATCTGTGCCATAAAGACTATGACTACAGAGATGAAGGATAGTATTGAGAATGGCATTAGAAATGGCATGAAAGAACTGAAGGAGGATCTTACAACCTCAATTTCTAATCTGGTAAAGGATACCGTTCCTGCATCATCTGAATGGGTGAATGTTTCTGCAGTCAGGAACAGACGCCCACCTCCTACAAGGCAATTCCAGCCCAGGAGGAGACAAATTCCACCCAGACAGCAGCAATCACGTGCGTCACTGTGGATACTTCTGCGTGACACATATGGGGAGAACATGAACAAATGGGATGGTAAACCTACTTCAGCTCTTTCAAAGAGGGTCAGGGAACTGCAGAGTGGCAGAAACAGAGGCAGCAATGCCAGGAAAGTAGCTGTCACTTCTTCAGCTCCCGAGAGCAACTGCAATTGTTCCAACAGTTGCAGTTCCTCTCACAACAACACCAATCACTGTGTACACCCCACATGCCATGTTCAGCATTAGGGGTGCCCTGCCTCCAGCCAGGAGGAGGAAAGGGATAGTGGAGAGAACCGAATCTATTGGAATGTATTCATTAGGTGGCCTGGCAGTTCAAGAGTTCGGAAATACAGGGCTTTAGTTGACACAGGTGCTCAGTGTACTTTATTGCCATCAAATTGCAAAGGGACAGAGTCCATTTCTATCTTTGGAATCACAGGTGGATCTCAAGAGTTAACTAAGATACAGGCTGAGATCAGTTTAACTGGTAAAGAGTGGAAGACACATACTATTGTAACTGGTCCTGATGCGCCTTGCATTCTGGGAATTGACTTTTTGAGACAAGGTTGTTTCAAAGATCCTAAGGGTCACAAATGGGCTTTTGGAATAGCATCTGTAGAGATTGAGGATGATAAATTGAAATTGTCTATTAGACCTGAACTTTCTGATGAATCTGCAGTTGTGGGACATCATGACATAGAGGACCTGGAAGTGCCAATTGCAACTCAAACTGTTCATCATAGGCAGTACAGAACTAACCGTGACTCTTTGTTGCCCATTCATCAGTTGATTCGTCAACTGGAGAGTCAGGCTGTCATCGAGAAAGCTCATTCACCTTTCAACAGTCCCATCTGGCCTGTGCGTAAACCTACAGGCGACTGGAGACTAGCAGTTGACTTTCGTGCCCTCAACGAGGTGACACCACCCATGAGTGCAGCTGTGCCAGACATGCTGGAGCTCCAGTACGAGCTGGAATCGAAGGAGGCTAAATGGTATGCAACCATAGACATTGCTAATGCCTTCTTCTCTATTCCCATAGCAAAGGAGTGCAGGCCTCAGTTTGCATTCACCTGGAGAGGTATCCAGTACCAGTTCAATCGTTTGCCTCAGGGGTGGAAACACAGCTCAACCATCTGTCACTCAGTCATCCACAATGCACTGGAGAAAGGTAAAGCTCCAGAGCACATCCAGTACATCGACGACATCATTGTGTGGGGCCAAACTGCTGAGGAAGTCTTCGAGAAAGGTAACAAAATCATTGACATTCTGTTGCAAGCAGGTTTTGCCATTAAGAGAGACAAGGTCAAAGGACCTGCCAAAGAAATTCAGTTTCTGGGAGTGCGGTGGCAGGATGGTCGCCGTTACATTCCTCAGGATGTGATTAACAAAGTCTCTACCATGGCAGTTCCCACCAGTAAGAAGGACACACTTTCTTTCCTTGGTGTGGTGGGATTTTGGAGACTACACATTCCTGGTTTCAGTCAGATTGTCAAACCTCTGCATGATGTGACTCGTAAGAGAAACAATTTCGAGTGGGGACCTGAACAACAAGCAGCCTTTGATCAAATTAAACGAGAAGTAGTCCATGCAGTGGGCTTGGGTCCTGTGCGATCTGGTCCGGACATTAAAAACATTCTGTACACGGCTGCCAGTGACAATGGTCCAACTTGGAGTCTTTGGCAGAGAGCTCCAAATGAGACACGTGGTCGTCCACTTGGTTTCTGGGGACGTTGTTACAGAGGTTCAGAGACAAATTACACTGCAACTGAGAAAGAGATACTAGCAGCCTATGAGGGAGTGAAAGCAGCTTCTGAAGTGATTGGAACTGAGTCACAATTGCTTTTAGCTCCTAGACTGCCAGTTCTTAACTGGATGTTCAAGGGCAAAGGTTCATCACCACATCATGCCACAGATGCAACCTGGTCTAAATGGATGGCTTTGATAACCCAGCGAGCACGAATGGGTAATCTTGACCGACCTGGTCTGGTGGAGGTGATCACCAACTGGCCGGAAGGCACAGACTGTTCCAAACCTCCAGAGGAGAAAATAACTCGTGCTGAGGAAGCTCCTCCCTATGGTGATCTCTCTGATCAGGAAAAGAACTATGCTTTGTTCACAGATGGTTCCTGTCGTCTTGTTGGGAACAAGCGAATATGGAAGTCAGCAGTTTGGAGTCCAACCAGGAGAGTTACCGAAACGAAAGATGGCGAAGGAGAATCCAGTCAGTTCGCTGAGGTAAAAGCTGTTCAACTTGCTCTTGATGTGGCTGAACGTGAGAATTGGCCTATCCTTTACCTCTACACCGACTCGTGGATGGTAGCCAATGCTCTATGGGGTTGGCTAAAGGACTGGAAGAAGAATGGTTGTGTGCTAGTTTGAAGCAAGCTGGAATGTTTTGGTAGAAGAACTAGATAACGGGCAGTGAAATGAAAAACAATTGTGTCTACTTCTCTCACAGTCACGCTGAGAACTCTGGGAAGAAGAAGAAAACTTTCTCCATTTTGTCTCTCACTCTTGCTTTTGCCTTAGACCTGGTCACATCTCATTAACCCTGCTCCTACTAACCTTGCTCCCTAACCTCTTGGCTGCACCTCTTTTCTTCCTGAGAACTGGGGTAAGGTTGAGAGGGCCGGGGGGAGGTGTTGGGGTGGTTTGAGAGCCCCTCCTGGGGACTCAGGTTTCTGGGAGGGGAGTTGTGCTTTTGTATTGTTTATCCTTTGTATATTTCTGTATATAATTGTATATAACTGTATATATTGTAAATAGCTGCTTGTAAATTCTGCTAGCTGTAAATAAATTGCTTCATCTATATTCCCAGGGTCCGTCTGAGTTAGCTGGGGCAAATACAAAAGTGTGGGAGGGGCGGGGTAACCCCCAAACCATCACATTTTTTAATTGGATTTCCCAACGTGGGGCTAGATATTTTGGAGTGAGTGGAAATTAGCTCTGGGAATTAGGATGAAGCTAATCAAGCAGCTATTGTATTTGGTTGGTGCATTGCTCTGGTCTGGTTTTGTTTTCTTGACATTTAATTGGATAAAAGGTCAAATTGTTGCTTATTTCATTGATCTGGCTTATAATAAGGCTAAAGCTAAGGTTTCAGATATGTTCTGGAGCTGGGGTGATTTTATTCTTGGTTATGCTGGTTTTAATATCTCTGACAATATTACCAAGGATATTACAGGAGCTCTGGTCAATAATGTGACAATCAATGGAAATTCTGCTTTAAATATGGCTCTAATGAGAGTTATTCAGCCTAAGACAGGAATTCCAACTGTCTGCCTAGGTACATGCTCGTGTAAAACTGTTTTTCTTCTCACAATTTTTAATATTTGCCTCATGATTTTAATATTCATATTAATTTTGGCATTATTGGTGAAAAATTCAAAACCAGTTTCTGTAAGAGCTAGGAAAAATTCTGTGTCTCAGAAGCAGTCTCTTTCACAGCAAAACAAGGGAACACAGTTATCGGCTTCCCCCTTGCCAGCCTCTCCACCCTCCTCTATAGGTTCTGGGAACACAGCCAGCGTTCCCGCCAGTAACGTAAACAATGATAAGGATAACCAAAACAAGCTGCAGAGTTTAGCAGGAGCCTCAGGAGGGCAGGCAGGTACCCAAAATCAGAATGTTCCTAGCAAAAATGAAAACAAGTCAGGGTTGGCAGGCATCCCAGGAGGAGAGGCAAATAATCCCACTAATGTTAATAATACTACTAATGCTGGTAACGCTAGCCCAGTCAGTCCAAATCCTAATGACACCAGCTCAGCTAATTTGAAACCCCAGCCAGCAGACCAGAACCAAAATCCTCCTGTTAAAAGCAAGGCAGATTTGAACTCACAAGCTCCAGGTCAGACCTCGAATAATTCAAATGCTCCAGGTCAGACCCCTAAGGATTCAAACCCACCAAGTCAGACTCCTAAAGATTCAAATCCTCCAGCAGACACATCCAAGTCTGTTGCTGCTCAGGCCCTTCTGGCACCTGCTAAGGCAAAAGCTAAGACAAAGAGTGGTTCGCAGGAGGATGTAAGAGATGGGACCTCTGGTGATCAGCAGCAAGAAGAGGAGGAGGAGACAGTCAGTCTGCGAGACCTTGTAGATGTGCTGAGACAACAATACTCAAGTGAGAGGAGTGCTGTGAGGTTAGCTGCCAAGAGAGAGGATGGTTCCAATGAGTTTAGGAATGCTATGAGGAAGATTGTGTTAGGCCAGGCACGACCAGAACAACAGGAAGAGGAGGAGGAAGATGACATCCAAGGCTCCAAGGATCCACTCAGAGAGGTCAGGGAAGTTAGGAAGGAATACACAAGGGAATCAGGTGAGCCAATCCTAAGCTGGCTAGTGAGATGCCGTGGCATTGGTGCTAATGCCCTGCAGGTAGGAGACAAGTCTGCCAAGCAGCTGGGACCACTCACCAAGGAGAGTGGAGTGGACAAACACCTGGCAAGTCCTCTTGGTAGGGTTAGCTTGTGGACACGCCTTCTGTTGGCTGTGGCTATGAGATATCCTTCCCGAGATGATTTGCCATGGGCTGCCAAGAATTGGAACACCGTTGAGCAGGGAATCAAGCTTCTGAAGGAGTTTGCTGTGAAGGAAGTGCTTTATGGAGATCATGGTACTCATGAGCCTGACGATATTCCTTTGGGAACAGGTCTCATGAAGAAGCTGATTAAGCTTGCTCCTTCATCCTATGCTAACATCTTGGCCAGTAAGTTTCTAGCAAGGAGTGATAATGGAAGGTCTTTCACTGTTGGTGAATTCACTGACCAGCTCAGGCAGATAGAGGACAGCTTGTCACATTCTGGTATAATCTGTGCCATAAAGACTATGACTACAGAGATGAAGGATAGTATTGAGAATGGCATTAGAAATGGCATGAAAGAACTGAAGGAGGATCTTACAACCTCAATTTCTAATCTGGTAAAGGATACCGTTCCTGCATCATCTGAATGGGTGAATGTTTCTGCAGTCAGGAACAGACGCCCACCTCCTACAAGGCAATTCCAGCCCAGGAGGAGACAAATTCCACCCAGACAGCAGCAATCACGTGCGTCACTGTGGATACTTCTGCGTGACACATATGGGGAGAACATGAACAAATGGGATGGTAAACCTACTTCAGCTCTTTCAAAGAGGGTCAGGGAACTGCAGAGTGGCAGAAACAGAGGCAGCAATGCCAGGAAAGTAGCTGTCACTTCTTCAGCTCCCGAGAGCAACTGCAATTGTTCCAACAGTTGCAGTTCCTCTCACAACAACACCAATCACTGTGTACACCCCACATGCCATGTTCAGCATTAGGGGTGCCCTGCCTCCAGCCAGGAGGAGGAAAGGGATAGTGGAGAGAACCGAATCTATTGGAATGTATTCATTAGGTGGCCTGGCAGTTCAAGAGTTCGGAAATACAGGGCTTTAGTTGACACAGGTGCTCAGTGTACTTTATTGCCATCAAATTGCAAAGGGACAGAGTCCATTTCTATCTTTGGAATCACAGGTGGATCTCAAGAGTTAACTAAGATACAGGCTGAGATCAGTTTAACTGGTAAAGAGTGGAAGACACATACTATTGTAACTGGTCCTGATGCGCCTTGCATTCTGGGAATTGACTTTTTGAGACAAGGTTGTTTCAAAGATCCTAAGGGTCACAAATGGGCTTTTGGAATAGCATCTGTAGAGATTGAGGATGATAAATTGAAATTGTCTATTAGACCTGAACTTTCTGATGAATCTGCAGTTGTGGGACATCATGACATAGAGGACCTGGAAGTGCCAATTGCAACTCAAACTGTTCATCATAGGCAGTACAGAACTAACCGTGACTCTTTGTTGCCCATTCATCAGTTGATTCGTCAACTGGAGAGTCAGGCTGTCATCGAGAAAGCTCATTCACCTTTCAACAGTCCCATCTGGCCTGTGCGTAAACCTACAGGCGACTGGAGACTAGCAGTTGACTTTCGTGCCCTCAACGAGGTGACACCACCCATGAGTGCAGCTGTGCCAGACATGCTGGAGCTCCAGTACGAGCTGGAATCGAAGGAGGCTAAATGGTATGCAACCATAGACATTGCTAATGCCTTCTTCTCTATTCCCATAGCAAAGGAGTGCAGGCCTCAGTTTGCATTCACCTGGAGAGGTATCCAGTACCAGTTCAATCGTTTGCCTCAGGGGTGGAAACACAGCTCAACCATCTGTCACTCAGTCATCCACAATGCACTGGAGAAAGGTAAAGCTCCAGAGCACATCCAGTACATCGACGACATCATTGTGTGGGGCCAAACTGCTGAGGAAGTCTTCGAGAAAGGTAACAAAATCATTGACATTCTGTTGCAAGCAGGTTTTGCCATTAAGAGAGACAAGGTCAAAGGACCTGCCAAAGAAATTCAGTTTCTGGGAGTGCGGTGGCAGGATGGTCGCCGTTACATTCCTCAGGATGTGATTAACAAAGTCTCTACCATGGCAGTTCCCACCAGTAAGAAGGACACACTTTCTTTCCTTGGTGTGGTGGGATTTTGGAGACTACACATTCCTGGTTTCAGTCAGATTGTCAAACCTCTGCATGATGTGACTCGTAAGAGAAACAATTTCAAGTGGGGACCTGAACAACAAGCAGCCTTTGATCAAATTAAACGAGAAGTAGTCCATGCAGTGGGCTTGGGTCCTGTGCGATCTGGTCCGGACATTAAAAACATTCTGTACACGGCTGCCAGTGACAATGGTCCAACTTGGAGTCTTTGGCAGAGAGCTCCAAATGAGACACGTGGTCGTCCACTTGGTTTCTGGGAACGTTGCTACAGAGGTTCAGAGACATATTACACTGCAACTGAGAAAGAGATTCTAGCAGCCTATGAGGGAGTGAAAGCAGCTTCTGAAGTGATTGGAACTGAGTCACAATTGCTTTTAGCTCCTAGACTGCCAGTTCTTAACTGGATGTTCAAGGGCAAAGGTTCATCACCGCATCATGCCACAGATGCAACCTGGTCTCAATGGATGGCTTTGATAACCCAACGAGCACGAATGGGTAATCTTGACCGACCTGGTCTGGTGGAGGTGATCACCAACTGGCCGGAAGGCACAGACTGTTCCAAACCTCCAGAGGAGAAAATAACTCGTGCTGAGGAAGCTCCTCCCTATGGTGATCTCTCTGATCAGGAAAAGAACTATGCTTTGTTCACAGACAGTTCCTGTCGTCTTGTTGGGAACAAGCGAATATGGAAGTCAGCGGTTTGGAGTCCAACCAGGAGAGTTACCGAAACGAAAGATGGAGAAGGAGAATCCAGTCAGTTCGCTGAGGTAAAAGCTGTTCAACTTGCTCTTGATGTGGCTGAATGTGAGAATTGGCCTATCCTTTACCTCTACACCGACTCGTGGATGGTAGCCAATGCTCTATGGGGTTGGCTAAAGGACTGGAAGAAGAATGGTTGGCAGAGGAAAGGAAAGCCTATTTGGTGTGCTGATCTATGGCAGGACATTGATGCACGGCTGGAGAAAATTCCAGTGAAGGTGCGGCACGTAGACGCACACATGCCTAAGAGAAGAGCTACTGAGGAACATCAACACAACCAGAAGGCAGACCAAGCTGCTAAGATTGCTCAAGCTGATACCAACTCTGAACTTGACATTGACCTTGATTGGAAACACCGAGGTGAGCTGTTCTTAGCTCGGTGGGCCCATGACTCATCTGGACATCAAGGCAGAGATGGAACATACCGATGGGCTCGCGATAGGTCAATTGACTTGTCCATGGATGCTATCACCCAAGTCATCTATGACTGTGACATTTGTGCTGCTATTAAGCAGGCTAAGCGAATCAAGCCCTTATGGTATGGTGAGAGATGGTCAAAGTACAAGTATGGTGAAGCCTGGCAGATTGACTATATCACTTTACCTAGATCTCGTTCTGGCAAACAGTATGTGCTAACGATGGTAGAGGCCAGCACTGGATGGTTGGAAACCTATCCAGTTCCACATGCTACTGCACGTAACACCATTGTTGGTTTGGAGAGACAAATCTTGTGGAGACATGGAACTCCAGAGAGAATCGAGTCAGACAATGGCACTCATTTCAAGAACAATCTTGTGAAAAACTGGGCCAAAGAGCATGGTATTGAATGGATCTATCACATACCCTACTATGCACCAGCTTCAGGGAAGATTGAACGCTACAACGGTTTGCTGAAAACCACCCTAAAAGCCATGGGGGGTGGAACTCTGAAAAACTGGGACAAACATTTAGCACAAGCTACCTGGTTGGTAAATAGTAGAGGTTCAGTAAACAGAGCAGGACCTGCACAATCAGATTTGGTCCAAACAGTAGACGGTGATAAAGTTCCTGTTGTACGTGAAAAGAATCTGTTAGGGAAAACTGTTTGGGTATTTTCTCCTTCGGGCGAAGGGAAACCTGTCCGAGGGGTGGTTTCTGCTGAAGGTCCTGGTCATACATACTGGGTAATGCAGGAGAATGGTGAAATCCAGTGTATTCCACAGAGAAATTTAACCTTAGCTGAGAGAGTTTAAATTCAAGCTGTTAGGAGTTTTCTGTTCTAGGTAACATCGGCGCCCAACACTGAGAGAATCTACGATAGAATCTACAGTACGTGAGCACGAACCCAACATCACCTGGGAGTCCCTGTTCTGAGCTTTTGAATCACCTACATCTGATTGAAGTGTGAACTGAACTTGTATATATTGTTTTAGTGTAAATATTGGTTTAGATTAGATTGGATAATTCTCAGCGATACTCTGAGCGAAGTAGACAGGGGTGGATTGTGCTAGTTTGAAGCAAGCTGGAATGTTTTGGTAACAGAACTAGATAACGGGCAGTGAAATGAAAAACAATTGTGTCTACTTCTCTCATAGTCACGCTGAGAACTCTGGGAAGAAGAAGAAAATATTCTCCATTTTGTCTCTCACTCTTGCTTTTGCCTTAGACCTGGTCACATCTCATTAACCCTGCTCCTACTAACCTTGCTCCCTAACCTCTTGGCTGCACCTCTCTTCTTCCTGAGAACTGGGGTAAGGTTGAGAGGGCCGGGGGGAGGTGTTGGGGTGGTTTGAGAGCCCCTCCTGGGGACTCAGGTTTCTGGGAGGGGAGTTGTGCTTTTGTATTGTTTATCCTTTGTATATTTCTGTATATAATTGTATATAACTGTATATATTGTAAATAGCTGCTTGTAAATTCTGCTAGCTGTAAATAAATTGCTTCATCTATATTCCCAGGGTCCGTCTGAGTTAGCTGGGGCAAATACAAAAGTGTGGGAGGGGCGGGGTAACCCCCAAACCATCACAACTTCCTTCACAGCAAACTCCTTCAGAAGCTTAATTCCCTGCTTAATGGTGTTCCACTTCTTGGCTGCCCATGGCAGATCATCTTGGGATCTTCTATCCACAGCCAACTGGAGGCGTGTCTTTGTTCCTTGGATTCCTGCCATGTTATTGTCAACAGCCAGGACTTAGGCAGTTGTCCCAGAATCCAGGGGAGGAGGTGTAGTGGTGGCCCCCTATTGCTCTCCCTCTGAGCCAACATTGTTTACATTGTTTGTGCCGCTTATCTTGGATTCCCTAGGGAAGGACACTCATCTTTTTTTCTGCTTAGAAATCATATTGGAATTTTTCATACATAATTCTAGAATTAGAGCTTAAACTAGTATTTTAAGAACTAAGATCAGACATGACAAAAATGCTTCAGTATCATGTGAATAAAATTCGGCACAGCAATTATGTAATTGTGTTTTACGCAAAATGGCTCACATTAAAGCTGTTAAATATCAGCAGATGTATAATTTCTCAACTTATTAACAAGAGAATCAATAATAACCTTTGTAATGTTGAACCCAATCCATCCAAGAATGTAGTCCCAAAAATCAAAAAAAAAATTCCTTTAATCTTCCTCCAAAGTAGATTAAACAAAAGTTCACCAATTTTGGCTGTCTGCCAACGGTAAAAGAAAAGGGTAAAAATTGGCCACACAACAGTCCAAAAAAAAAGTAAAATAGCTTCATTTGATTCCCATTGTTAATTAACAATGAATCAAATTTAATTTGCCCCACATTGGGCATCAAAATAAAGATGTGATAGTTTAGGTGTTACCTGCACCCCCATACTTTGGAAAATCACCCAGATTAGACTCAGCTGCTCTGGAAATTGAATTAAGCTTATATTTACATCTTAGCACAATATACAAGGAGATATTTACAATATATACAGAAATGTACAAGTTTTTATAAAAGCAATACAGAAACACAACACCCTTCCTGGAAACCTCAGTCCCTAGGAGGAGCTCTCAACTGCCCTTCCACCTTCTTCCTATCCCTCTCCCTTATCCCTGACTTTGCCTTACACTCAAGGGTCAGCCAGGGGGCTTAGGAAGCAGATTGATTACTCACACAGATGGCAGGTTAGGTTAGAGACATCCAGCCCCAGAGAGAGACAGAGAATGACTCTGTTATCTATAATTACATTCTTGTTCTTATATATCTCAGCAAGCCTATGAGTGAAGTAGACATCACCATTGTTTGCTTTTCATGGCCTGTAATCTAATTCTTCTCATCAAAACATTCTAGCTAGGCTCAAACTAGCACACTTAGAAGAAAACAAAACAAAAAAAAATTCGGACTTCAAAACTAGTCGTTTGTCTTCTACATGTTTCATCTCTATATGGCCACAAATAAATTCCTTTCTACGTCTTTTCTGTCTCATAAGTGGCTGCTTAAGTTTTCTGTGTTGATACAGGTAACACCAATAGGACAGCATCCAATAGCCTCTTTTAATATCCAATTTATTACAGATAAATATTCCAGAATGTACAGCACTTATAATTAATTTATTCTTCATTAGAATTTGGATTATTACAAGAAGATGTAAATACTCCTGTTGGAATTTTGATCCAGTGTTCAGTTTAAGCAGTAGTTTGAGCAGATTGTGGGAGAATAGATGAATATTTACATGTATATGTATTCTCAATATTATTCTGAGTAAATAAGAAAGCTTAAAAATCAAGTACAAAACACAAGATGAAGATGATGACAATGATTTTCTGAAATGGATGTTAGACCAGACTTAATGAGAGCTCTAGACAGAAAACACTGGTCTTAAAACAAACAAAGAAATGAAATGGTGACAAAGAGGAAGCAATAATGGAGTTCCATCACACAGTCTTTCCCCAGCTAGTTCATCAATAACACTGTTGTAATTAGATACACATTGGGAAAATGAGTTAGGAAAAAAACACACACATATTTGTACACATGCCCATACATGTATCTATATTATACACACACATATATATGTATGTGTTTTTAAATTCTATTCTGTAAAGTAATGTCACAGTAACCTGAGACTAGGCCTGTGTATATCAATGTCCTGAGGAAGAGCACAGACCCCTGGATGCAGAATTTGATAGTACTAGATTCCTACAGTTAGTCACAGAAATGCCCATTTGCTGATTTATGGCTATATAACAACCTAATGAAGCTTCACATAAATAATAGCACAGGTGGAGATGTCTTGAAAGTATGCACAAGACAACAAAAATAGCACATCTAGATGCAGTAGCCTGACTGTTTCAGAACTGTATATGGCATAACTAATAGCTGTGCTGTCTTCTACTGTGCTGTTGTGCATATAAATAACATCTCATTTGTAACTGTGGTAGTGTTGCAGAGGGTAAATTAACTGATGCAAGATTATATTTTCCAAAATTAGTATTGTTTATTAATTTTGCTATTCAGAAATCTCACCACTCCCCGACCACTAATTTTAATAATATTTTGGTTCTTACATGTTATGGAAACATTCTGTGGTTAATATCTAGATCTATTAATAACCAGCAAAATAGATAAACATTAATTGAACTGGAAGAAACTATTCCCATGGTCAAACATCACTTGCCCACTAGATGAGCTCAAGCTCTTTTTGCTCTACGGCAGAAGGCAGTAGAGAATTGCAAAGAGGCATTTAAACATTTACTCACAGATTATTATTATTAGAGTCACAGAATTGTAGAATCAACCAGGTTGGAAGAGACCTCCAAGATCAGCCAGTCCAACCTATCATCCAGCCCTATCCAATCAACTAGACCATGGCACTAAGTGCCTCATCCAGTCTTTTACTGAACACTTCCAGGGACGGTGACTCCACCACCACCTTGGGCCGCCCATTCCAATGGCAAATCACTCTGTCAATAACTTCCTCCTAATATCCAGCCTATACTTCCCCCTAACATCCAGCCTATACTTCCCCTGACACAACTTGAGACTGTGTCCCCTTGTTCTGTTGCTGGTTGCCTGGGAGAAGAGGCCAAACCCCACCTGGCTACAACCTCCCTTCAGTTAGTTGTAGACAGCAATGAGATCACCCCTGAGCTTCCTCTTCTCTAGGCTAAACAACCCCAGCTTTCTCAGCCTCTCCTCACGGGGCCCCTCACCAGCTTTGTTGCCTTTCTTTGGACACATTCCAGCACCTTAACATCTCTCTCGAGTTGAGGAGCCCAGAACTGGACACAGTACTCAAGATGTGGCCTGACCAGTGTTGAGTACAGGGGAAGAATATCCTACCTTGTCCTACTGGCCACACTATTTCTGATACAGGCCAGGATGCAATTTGCTCACCTGGGCACACAGCTGGCTCATTCAGCTGCTATCTACCAATACCCTCAAGTCTCGTTCTTTCTGTCTGCTCTCTTGCCACTCTGTCCCTAGCCTGTATTGCTGCTTGGGGTTGTTGTGGCCAAAGTGCAGAACCCTGCACTTGGCCTTGTTATTACTCTTGCAGGGAATAGCCACAGTCAAGACAGTACCCAAACACTTTCAGGGGACTCTGTCTTGTTGGACATTGAGGCTTGAATCTTCCCAGCTTCTGGGGAAAGGACACAGATAATCTCTGACCTTATTCTCCTGGCTTCTTCTGGATGATCTGTCTATATGTCCAGGAATTCTAGGTAGGACCTTCAGGTGCAGAATGTAGGATGTTGTGAGTCTTTTCACAATGTCACACTGACCACACAGGCTGATTACATGCACATATCCAGGGTCTGCTCCTGGTCACTTGTGGCAGTGGAGTTCACCAGGCAAGCAATAAGGCAGTGTGCAGTAGCAGCACAGCAGGGAGAGCATGGCAAAGAGCAGAGAAGCAAAGCCGTGAAGCAAAAGCACATTGTTTACCTGTGTATCTCCTCTTATCAATGTAGGCAGAGATTAATTGCCCTTTAGACACAAGAATAGCTCATCAGGATGACAGTTAGCCAAACATTACCACATTAGGCAAAGCCACAGGCTTGCTTTTCCCTAATTTGGGAAAAGCACAGGCCTTGCTCTAGGCAGGCACAGGCTAAGTGTGTGTATCTTACACCACATGACCCTGGGCAGGCCAGAATCAGTGGCTTCAGGTTTTGTGTCCTTTTCCCATGCTTGCCTCTCTGGTGGAGCAGAAAAACACACCTAGGCAATGCAGGACATATATAAGCCTATTTGGGCCTATCAGACCTACCACAACAAGTAGTTCGCTAGTCCTCAATCTGTAGCAGAAATAGTTGTGAAATGTTAATTTTCTAAGAAAAATATAATTTTAGTTGATTGGACAGGGATGGGTGATAGATTGTACTGAATGATCTTACAGATCTCTTCCAACCTGGTTTATTCTATGATTCTTTGATTCTACTTCTGTAATTCTTCCTAATTTCCAGGTATTAAATCAATTTGAAATAAAAGAACTGAAATTAGTGGGAGGCAAGTTTAAGGCCAGGCTGGATGGGGCTCTGGCCATCCTGATCTAGGGTAGGGTGTCCACGCCCAAGGCACAGGGTTGGAACTAGATGATCCTTGAGGTCCCTTCCAACTCTGACTGATTCTATGATTCTAAGTATCCTTTTCTTCACACCGACAGTCATATGGGGATAGATGCAGTTTGCTAAGGAATGTTGCTAACCAATCCCAGTGTTGGTGTCCAAGCTGTCACCAACCTAGGGTACATATTGAACACTCATGCTAGGTACAATGCAATAAATTCCACATCCACTTCTTGACAAAAAATAAGGTTTCCAACAGAAACTGGGGTCTTCCTTTGTACTATGTGTAAGCTGCTGTTTCATAAATCAGGCCTATATGAGTAGCTAGCAGCAGAAATTAAAATAACTGGAGTTAGAGAATAGCAGCCTTTAGTTGCATGATTGGATAAGCAATGCTTTCACATACCTCTTTCACTCTTTCCCACTGTATCAAAAAATACATTTGTCTATTTGCAGAACCTAAGTGAAAAAACAAGGGGAAGCTAAGGAGGAAAGTACATTAAAGGCCAAGAGAAAACAATAGTGAGTTCTTGATAAGAATACAAGATTTCATCCCCAAGCAGTTCTCTCTAAAAGTTTTCTCAGGAAAGGTGAAAGTGGTAAGAAATTGATCCCAGTGTTGCGCTCACTATTACACTGACTTCTTGACTCTTCTATCTATGGATCTTAGAAACTCTGTCAGCAGTTTTGGGAAACTACAAAACTAAGATGAATGCATTTTTGAAAGGTAGTAAAGGCAAGAAAATCATTCTTGTACACTCACCATATAGCCTAGAGTCTTTTCTTTCTAACTGTTTGAATTTGAACACAATTATCCAGTCAAAGGCTTCCTAGGTCAAACTGCTTGTATTATACATCAATTAAATAACTAACTTACTTTTCGTTCTTAAATAAGAGTCTATGGATTCTCATCTGAATTTCATGTATATGTGCTTTGTCACTTAAACATCTTAGAATGTATTCATATTTTGACCTATTTTTCTACCTATTTTCCTCTAACATGGATTTTGAAAAAAAGATCTCCTCTGGAAATACATCGAAAACTGAGACCCTCTTAAGTGATAAAAAAGTGGCTTAAATCCTTAGGCAAAAGCCATAATTTTACTGAAACAAATTATTTTAGTAAAGTTGTCATTCTTATTTACAGCAAAGTTTTAAATGTTGAGAATATATAACGTACAACTGACATTTACTAATTAGTGCTCAAAATTATGCGAAATATCTGAGACACAGAAAAGTAAGTTACCAACTACATTTGTGTACCTTAAGGGTGAAAATTTAATGTGATTATCTTGTGTACCACAGAAGTCCAATAAGTCACAGTAACCTTCCAAGTCTAGGGTCAAGTCTCAGCAGATATCTGATTACTTCAGGGACACCTGTATATATCAGTTATGTTTTATACCTGCAAGCATTATTGTTACATATCTAAATATATTTGATAACTGTATCATTAAATATAACTGAGTATACTCAGTTATGTTTAGACTATATA
Organism: Pogoniulus pusillus; assembly: GCF_015220805.1. Lineage (NCBI taxonomy): Eukaryota > Metazoa > Chordata > Aves > Piciformes > Lybiidae > Pogoniulus > Pogoniulus pusillus. Next base: position 60,462,537 of record NC_087309.1, on the reverse strand, counting down.
TAATGTTATGTAAGCAGCTCTTCTAGTTGCTGAGGCAGAAACTGATGGCTCTGAGCTCAGCAGAACTAGGAATCCTGGGCTTGTGAGTAACTGTGACAGAGATGTTACATGACGCTGTTCAGGCCCAATAAGGTCTGCTATTACTCTTAGAGTGCAAAAACATGAGGGAGCTTGGCTGATTCACCTTAGAGAAAATACAGCTTCTTGGAGACCTTACAGTGTGTAGCCATGTGATTTGAAAAATTCAGAGAAGATGAAGCCAAAGTCCAGCTGCAACTGCACATTGATCAGACAAAAGGCAAGTAGGCATCTGATCCTGAGAAATTCCAGTGAGATGCAAGGAAAACACTTTTTAACTTTGAAAGCAATCAAGAATCATAATCCAGAGTGATTGTGAGATATATATTGATGGAGTTGTTCAAGACTCAGATGCACAAGGACTAAAGCAATCACATGCAATTACACTTGCTTTGAGGAAAGATTAGATGATTTCCAGAGTTCCCTTCTAAGCTGTTATTTTATAAATGTGCAGTTAGCAGTAGCATTGTCCATCTTGGGAGCATAGTGAAAACAAAAGCTCCAGAACATAGAAGTTCTTCACTGAGAGAGTCATTGGATACTGGAATGGGCTGCCCAGGGAGGTGGTGGAGTTGCCATCCCTGGAGCTGTTCAAGGCAGGATTGGACATGGCACTTGGTGCCATGGTCTATCCTTGAGCTCTGTGGTAAAGGGTTGGACTTGATGATCTGTGAGGTCTCTTCCAACCTTGGTGATACTGTGATACTGTAAATTTACAGATATACGCTGAATACAGAATTTGTACTTTGAGAGAGATCCGTAGATATCTGGTCATATGTATTTCTAAATTCAGCAGGGAGTTCAGTTACCTTTTCACACAGAAAACGGTGTAAGTTGATTTCATTTGAACCTGGGACTGTTCAGCCTGTACTTTTATATTTGCAAGGGAAAACCATTCTGGATGTGATGGTTTGGTGTTAACCTTACCCTTGTTTTCCTTTCAGAGCCTATAAAGTAGTTCTTCTCACCAAAACATTCTAGCTAGCTTCAAACTAGCACACTGGAACAAAAAGTGACCTTTTATTAAGAAGCTTGAATAAAAACAATTGTCAAATCTGTAAATTTAAGATAAATCACTCATTACTAATCCAATTGATTCCTCAAATAACTTCATAAACTCTCATGTCAATTCTCTGTGTTTTACATGTTGCACAGCAATAATTTAAAGACAGCATTTCTAAAATACGGCATTACATGGAGAACAGCTTTACCAGGAACTGCACTAGCTTGCTTTTGTGGTTTTGTTAGGTGGTATTTTAAAATGCACCAAAGTTTTTGAGTCAGAATTAATGAACTTGTACACTGCTAATTTTATCTCTTCTCTCTGAATTCCTCTTAATTTTGTAGTTTCCTTTTAACCAGTATTAACTGCTATCAATTTCAAGTATGTTCTCTGTACACTTTGTGATGAGAATGCTTGTGTATGGCTAATCTGCATTGAAGCCTGACCTTGATCTTAAGAGTCGGCAGGCTTGGCCTTTAATTGTGATAAGAATTGTGGTAAGACACGGATCATCAATGACTCTGACCCAGTTCAAGTAGCAATGACTACCATCAACACGATTAAGAAAGATGTCCTATAAAATCAGTCAAATGTTTTATTATATTTCATCAATAAATGACCATTGATAATTGTTTTTTCATTATATTAATAGAAGAATAACATATACCACTTTGTTTGTGTCTTCAAAGTTTCTCCATGGACTATTCATTGCATGTGCTCATTTTTTTATGACTTTCTCATTTGGGCCAGGCTTTTCACAGCTTATTGTGATTTCTCTGGTGTGTTTGCTTGTTATCATTGTTTATATTAGTGGCGGGAACACTGGCCGTGTTCCCAGCACTTGGAGAAGGAGGGGCAGAGGCTGGCAAGGGGGAAGCCGATAACTGTGTTCCCTTGTTTTGCTGTGAAAGAGACTGCTTCTGAGACACAGAATTTTTCCTAGCTCTTACAGAAGCTGGTTTTGAATTTTTCACCAATAATGCCAAAATTAATATGAATATTAAAATCATGAGGCAAATATTAAAAACTGTGAGTAGCAAAACAGTTTTACACGAGCATGTACCTAAACGAACAGTTGGAATTCCTGTCTTAGGCTGAATAACTCTCATTAGAGCCATATTTAAAGCAGAATTTCCATTGATTGTCACATTATTGACCAGAGCTCCTGTAATATCCTTGGTAATATTCTCAGAGATATTAAAACCAGCATAACCAAGAATAAAATCACCCCAGCTCCAGAACATATCTGAAACCTTAGCTTTAGCCTTATTGTAAGCCAGATCAATAAAATAAGCAACAATTTGAGCTTTTATCCAATTAAATGCCAAGAAAACAAAACCAGACCAGAGCAATGCCCCAACCAAATACAATAGCTGCTTGATTAGCTTCATCTTAATTCCCAGAGCTAATTTCCAGGCACTCAAAAATCTCTAGCCCCACATTGGGAAAGGCAATTCTCAAAAAATGTGATGGTTTGGGGGTTACCCTGCCCCCCCCCCACTTTTGTATTTGCCCCAGCTAACTCAGACAGACCCTGGGAATATAGATGAAGCAATTTATTTACAGCTAGCAGAATTTACAAGCAGCTATTTACAATATATATACAGTTATATACAATTATATACAGAAATATACAAAGGATAAACAATACAAAAGCACAACTCCCCTCCCAGAAACCTGAGTCCCCAGGAGGGGCTCTCAAACCACCCCAACACCTCCCCCCGGCCCTCTCAACCTTACCCCAGTTCTCAGGAAGAAGAGAGGTGCAGCCAAGAGGTTAGGGAGCAAGGTTAGTAGGAGCAGGGTTAATGAGATGTGACCAGGTCTAAGGCCAAAGCAAGAGAGAGAAACAAAATGGAGAAAAAGTCTTTCTTCTTCCCAGAGCTCTCAGCGAGACTGTGAGAGAAGTTGACATCAATTGTTTTCATTTCACTGCCCGTTATCTAGTTCTTTTATCAAAACATTCCAGCTTGCTTCAAACTAGCACATTGCTTTTCTGTTTCTCTGATCTATTCTGTTGTATAACTAAAACAAATCCTTTTGATCTTTTACTTAATTTTTCTGTATGGCAATTGGTATGTTTCTTCTAAAACTATTAACCATCGTGTCTCCCTTATGATATTTGAATTCCTCCAGCAAATGGCACCTGCCATCTGTTGCTCCTAGTTGTAGGAGATGTAAAACTTGGATTTTACAAAATTATTCAGAAATACTAGCATGTGCCCTTGCAGATGTATTTTATTCTAATTATTCTCCGCTCTACATTTTGCTTATCAATTATCCCACTTTTAAAAGAGTTGTATCATCAAATTTAGATTATACTGACAAACCTGCTGGTCTTGATGTCAAAACATCAATAGACAAGGGGAGAGCAACCACTATCATTTATCTGGACCTAAACAAAGCATTTGACAGTGTACTATACAACATCCTGCTCTCCAAGTTGGTAAAATACAGGTTGGATGGATGGACCACTTGGTCGATAAAGAACTGGATTGACAGCAGCACCCCAAGAGTGGCTGTAAATGTGTCTGTGTCCAAGTGGAGGCCATTGACAAATGAAATCCCTGAAGGAACAGTACTGAGACCAATCTTGTTTAACATCTTCATTGACAACATGGTCAGTGACATTGAGTGCACCCTGAACAAGTTCTCTGATGACACCAAGCTGTGTGGCAAGGCAGTGTCCTGGAGTCCTGTACCCCTAAATTCCTCCCCTGCCCGGACTTCGGGGGGAAAGGGGAAAAGCCACCTGGTTTTCCCTCCCCCCTCAGCTACCCTGCAGCCGTGATGGGGGGAGGACTGCCCCGTGAAGAGGGACGACGACTGCCCCATGAGTTCCCGCGCTGGAGCCAGGCTGGGATTGGCTGTGCGCTTTCACGCCTAAGGTGTGGTAACTCTGCCCTTTGTCTAGCGAAGGTTATAAATATTGGGGGTCTTCCCGCCTTTGGGGTTCCTGCTTTGGAGTTTGCCTGTGCCTGGATGTATGTGTCTGCCTGAGCTCACACACTCCCCTGTGCCTGGACTGCAGAGAGACCAAGGATTCGCTTTCCTATTGACAACTTTGTGTGCCTAACGACCCTTAACGACCCTTAACAATTCACCTGCAGCCGCTGGAAAACAAGAGGAAGACAGATCGCACGAGTCAGTCTGAGTGAGTTATTTGTCTTAGCTTAATTTAGTAAGAAACCGCTATTGATTAATAGCCAACACCTATTCCAACTTCTGACTTCCAATAGTCAGATTATTGATGGTATCCTTGTAGGTTAATTCTCATGCAACTGAATCTGCTTATTAAACTAAATTAATCTTTGTATATATAGTTGTGGGGGTGGGTTTTTGGGAAAATAAAAAATAACTATTTTTGATAAATTCCCGACTCGGCCACATATTAATTCCTGCTCTCCGCAACAGGCAGAAGTGCTTGAGGAAAGGGAAGACATCCAGGGTGACCTAGACAGACTGCAGAGGCAGGCCCATGGCATCCTCATGAAGTTCAACAAGACCAAGTGCAGGGTCTTGCATCTGAATTGAGGCAGTCCCAGGCACTGATATAGGTTGCACAGTGACTGTCTTGAAAGCAGTCCTGAAGAAAAGGATTTGGGAGTGCCAATAGATGAAAAGCTCAATATGAGCAACCAGTGTGGACTTGCACCTCAGAAAGCCAATTATATCCTGGGCTGCATCAAGAGAAACGTGTCTAGCGGGTCAACAGAGGTGATTTTTTTTCCCTCTACATCACTCTGGTGAGACTATACCGGGAGTACTGCATCCAGGCACTTGAAGTTGAGGGAGACAGAGGCATTGGCTGCATTAGGTGTGAGCAGATAAATAGTTTTCTTAACCTAGTGGCTGAACTCAAGGGAGAGGTGGAATGCCTCAAGGCTGAAAGGGAATGTAAAAGAGAGCTGGACGTACAGCACCATGCTCTGCAGTCCCCCTTGCCAGAGGGAGATGAACTAAGTAACCAAGGAGAATGGATGCAGGTACCTGCCAGAAGGGGAAGGGTAAACCCTTCCAGCCATCCTCACATCCTCAGCTGCCCTTATGCAACAGATTTAGGGCACTAGAGGTTAAGGATGAGGTGATCCTGGAGCAAGCAGAAGCATCACTGGCTGGGAGGACAACTGAAACAAATCAGTTGCCCCCTCGCATCAGAACAAGTACCCAGAAGAAAAAGAGGAGGGTAATTGTTATTGGTGATTCCCCTCTGAAGGGAACAGAAGGCCCCATATGCTGGCCAGACCCCTTCCACAGGGAGGTCTGCTGCCTCCCTGGGGCCCGGGTCAGGGCTGTTACCAGGAGGATGCCTACTGTAGTGCAGCTCTCTGATTACTATCTCTTATTAGTTACACAGGCAGGAAATGATGAGGTTGATAACAGAGGGCTAAAAGCTATCAAAAGGGACTTCAAGGCCCTGGGAAAAGCAGTTGAGGGAGCAGCGGCACAGGTAATCTTTTCATCTTTACCCTTAGTCACAGGTTGGAATGCAGAGAGGAATAGGAAAGCGTATTTGATTAACAAGTGGCTCAGAGGTTGGTGCCTCCAACAAAACTTCGGATTCTTTGATATGGGGGAACTTCATCTTGCTGCAGGTCTGCAAGCAACAGATGGGGAACAACTGACGCAGAAGGGGAGAAGGACCCTGGCACATGAGCTGGCTGGGCTTGTTGAGAGGGCTTTAAACTAGAGTGGAAGGGGGAGGGGGTTAAACATGACAGCACTAGAGATAAACCAAAGGAAATTGAGGATGGTAGGCTAGAGATAGGGGTAAAAGCAGCAGCCCAGCTGAAGTGCATGTACACTAATGCACGCAGTATGGGTAACAAACGAGAGGAACTGGAAGCTTTGGTGCTGCAGGAAAACTATGATGTTGTCGCCATCACTGAAACGTGGTGGGATGACTGGCATGTTTGGAGTGCTGTAATCAATGGCTACAGACTCTTCAGGAGAGACAGGAAGGGAGAAGAGGTGGGGGAGTGGCTCTGTATATTAGGAATGCTCTGGATGTCATGGAGGTAGAAATCAAAGATGATCAAGTTGAGTCATTGTGGGTGAGAATTAAGGGGAAGGCCAACAAGACCGATATCTTGTTTGGAGTCTGTTACAGAGCACCCAATCAGGAGAAAGAGTTTGATTTATTACTCTTTAAACAACTGGAGGCTGCCTCAAGATCATCTACCCTTGTTCTGGTGGGCAATTTTAACTGACCAGACATCTGCTGGGACTTTAACACTGCAGAGAAGAAGCAGTCTTGAAGGTTTCTAGAGTGTGTGGAAGACAACTTCCTATCCCAGCTGTTACATGAGCCTACCAGGGGGGCAGCCCTGCTTGACCTGCTGCTCACAAATAGAGAGGGGCTGGTAGGGAATGTGGTGGTTGGAGGCTGCCTGGGGTCCAGTGACCATGAAATTATAGAGTTTGCAATACATGGAGAAACCAGGAGGGGCATCAACAGAACCTCCACACTGGACTTCCAAAGGGCAGACTTCAGCCTATTTAAGGAACTAATTCAGAAAGTTCCTTGGGAAAAAGCCCTTGAAAACACAGGGGTCCAGGAAGGTTGGACCTACTTCAAGAAAGAACTCCTGAAGACGCATGAGCAGCTGCACCATTAGGCCAGAAGATGAGCCGATGAGGGAGGCAGCCAGAGTGGATGGGCAGGGAGCTGCTGAAGGAATTAAAGATTAAAAAGAGAGTGTATCACCTTTGGAAAAGAGGGGAGGTGTCCCAGGAAAAATTCAAGGAAGTTGCTAGGTCTTGTAGAGGAAAAATTAGAGAGGCAAAAGCCCATTTGGAGCTTAGGCTGGCCACAGCTGTCAAGGAAAATAAAAAATGTTTCTTTAAATATATGAATGGCAAGAGAAGGGCCAAGGACAACCTCCAGACCTTGTTAGATAGAGAGGGGAACATAGTGACAAAGGATGAGGAAAAGACAGAGGTGCTTCACACCTTCTTTGCCTCAATCTTCAAGAGTGGGACATATTGTCTCCAGGACAGCTGGACTTCTGAAGTGGTGGATGGAGTCAGGGACCAGTATAATCCCCCTCTAACCCATGAGGAAGAAGTAAGGGACCTGCTGAGACACTTGGATCCTCACAAATCTATGGGACAGGATGGGATGCATCCTAGGGTTCTGAGAGAGCAGGCAGCTGAGCTGGCCAAGCCACTCTCCATCATTTATCCGTAGTCCTGGCTCACTGCAGAGGTCCCCAAAGACTGGAAGCTGGACAGTGTGATACCCATCCACAAGAAGGGTCGTAAGGAGGAGCCAGAAAACTACAGACCTGTGAGCCTGACCTCAGTGCCAGGCAAGGTCATGGAACAGGTCATCTTGGGTGCCATCACAAAGCACCTCCAGGATGGCCAAGGGATCAGGCCCAGCCAGCATGGGTTTAGGAAGGGCAGGTCCTGCCTCACCAACCTGATCTCCTTTCATGATCAGGTTACCTGCCTGGTGAATGTGGGGAAGGCTGTGGATGTAGTCTACTTGGATTTCAGCAAAGCCTTTGAGACAATCTGCCACAAGAAGCTCCTAGCCAAGCTGGCAGCTCATGGTTTGGACAGATTCACTCTGTGCTGGATACTGGCTGGATGGCAGAGCTCAGAGAGTGGTGGTGAATGGTGCCACATCCAGTTGGCAGCCAGTCACTAGTGGTGTTCCCCAAGGATCAGTGCTGGGCCCAGTCCTGTTTAATATCTTTACTGATGATCTAGATGGGGGCATTGAGTCCAGCATCAGTAAGTTTGCAGATGACACCAAGCTAGGAGCATGTGTTGATATGTTGGAAGGTAGGAGAGCCCTGCAGAGGGACCTGGACAGGCTGGATGGGTGGGCAGAGGCCAATGGGATGAGATTTAACAAGGCCAAGTGCAGGGTTCTGCACTTTGGCCACAATAACCCCAAGCAGTGCTACAGGCTGGGGACTGAGTGGCTAGAAAGCAGACAGGAGGAAAGGGACCTGGAGGTACCAGTAGATAGTAGGCTGAAGATGGGGCAGCAGTGTGCCCAGGTGGCCAAGAGAGCCAATGGCATCCTGGCCTGCATCAGGAACAGTGAGGCCAGTAGGACAAGGGAGGTTATTCTTCCCCTTTATTCAACACTGGTTAGGCCACACCTTGAGTCCTGTGTCCAGTTCTGGGCTCCTCAATTCAGGAGAGATTTTGAGGTGCTGGAACACGTCCAGAGAAGGGTGACAAAGCTGGTGAAGGGCCTGGAACACAAACTCTATGAGGAGAGGCTGAAGGAGCTGGGTTTGTTTAGCCTGGAGAAGAGGAGGCTCAGGGGTGACCTCATTACTGTTTACAACTAACTGAAGGGACATTGTAATCAAGTGGGGGGTGGCCTCTTCTCTCAGGCAACCGCCAATAGAACAAGGTGACACAGTGTCAAGTTGTGCCCGAGTAGGTATAGGCTGGATATTAGGAAGAAGTTCTTTCCCGAGAGAGTGATTTCCCATTTGAATGGGCTGCCCAAGGAGGTGGTGGAGGCATTGTCCCTTGAGGTCTTCATGAAAAGACTGGATCAGGCACTTAGTGACATGGTCTAGTTGACTGGCTAGGGCTGGGTGCTAGGTTGGACTTATCTTGGAGGTCTCTTCCAACCTGGTTGATTCTATGATTTAGTTCTGGAGCCCCTGTTATAAGAAAGATATGGATGGGGTGGAAGGTGTCTAGAGAAGGACCACAAGGATAATGAGAAGTCTGGAGCACCTCTCCTATGAGGAGAGACTGAGAGAGCTGGGATTGTTCAGTTTAGAGAAGAGATGGCTCCAAGAAGAACTTCTTCACTATGAGAGTGGTGCGAGCCTGGAATGGGTTGCCCAGGGAGGTGGTTCAGGCCCCATTCCTGAAAGTGTTTAATGACAGGCTGGATGAAGCTCTGAGCAGCCTGATCTAGGGTAGGGTGTCCCTGCACATGGCAGGGGGTTTGGAACTAAACGATCCTTGTTGTCCCTTCCAACCCTGACTGATTCTACAGTTCTATGATTCTAACTTATTGTGTCCTCCCAACATCTGAAGGGGGTTTACAGGAAAGCAGGTGAGGGACTTCTGAGGTATCAAGTAGTGATAGGACTAAGGGGAATAGATCCAAGATAGAAGAGGGTAGAATTAGATTTGACATTATGTTTTGGTAGGCTTGGATGGGCCAAAATAGGCTTATATGTGTCCTGGATCACCCAGACATGATTTTCCAGCTCTGCCTCCTTTTGTTTTGTGGAGAAGCAACCATGAGAAAGAAGACAAGGAATCTGGAGCCACCGAGTCTAAAGGACTCTGGCCTGGCCAGACTTTTTTACATCCTGTGGTAAACAAGGTACACAGACTTAGTTTCTGTCTGCATTGTGCAAGGCTTACGCTTTTCCCAAATTTGGGTAAAGCAAGCCTATGATTTCACCTAATATGGTCAAGCTTGGATAACTGCCATTCTGATTTGCTATTTTTTGTCCAAAGACCCATTAGTCTCAGGCTGTATAGACAAAAGAGTTGAGCAGGTAATGCAATGAGCTCTGCCATTGTGTTCATGCTTGCTTGCCTGCTGCCATTGCTCACTACCTTAGTTCATCCTGAACTCTGTTGCCTAGAGTTTACCAGGAAAAGGCTCTAAATGTCTCTATGTGATCGGCCTGCATAGCCAGTGTGACATCGTGCAAAGACTGCACATCACAAAACATCCTGCCTATGACTGGAATTCTCCTGCCAAGATGGGTAGTTCTGGAGATACACAGATCACCCAGAGTAGCCAAAGGGCAAGGTCAGAGATTGTCTGTCTCCTTTCCCCAGGCTGTGAAGGCTGGGAAGAATCACAAGTCTCAGCAGTTGACAAGAGAGTAACAGAATTCCCTGGCAGTATTTGGGTACTATTTGAAGCTGTAGCTAGCCTCACGAGTTGGAAGATAATAATTTTTTGAGTACGTACTTAAAGCCTCTCATAATTCACCAATTACATTCTACCATAAGCAGAAAGGGGCTCTTTGAGTTCATCTAGTGGACAGCTGTTATATTGACCACAGGAACCTTCTCTTCCAGTCCTATTAATGTTTATATAGTTTTGCAAGCTATTTCTAGATCTAGGTATTTCTTTGTATATTTCCATGACTATGTGTGATGGTTTGGGGGTTACCCCACCCCTCCCACACTTTTGAATTTGCCCCAGCTAACTCAGACGGACCCTGGGAATATAGATGAAGCAATTTATTTACAGCTAGCAGAATTTACAAGCAGCTATTTACAATATATACAGTTATATACAATTATATACAGAAATATACAAAGGATAAACAATACAAAAGCACAACTCCCCTCCCAGAAACCTAAGTCCTCAGGAGGGGCTTTTAAACCACCCCAACACCTCCCCCCGGCCCTCTTAACCTTACCCCAGTTCTCAGGAAGAAGAGAGGTGCAGCCAAGAGGTTAGGGAGCAAGGTTAGTAGGAGCAGGGTTAATGAGATGTGACCAGGTCTAAGGCAAAAGCAAGAGTGAGAGACAAAATGGAGAAAAAGTCTTTCTTCTTCCCAGAGCTCTCAGCGAGACTGTGAGAGAAGTTGACATCAATTGTTTTCATTTCACTGCCTGTTATCTAGTTCTTATACCAAAACATTCCAACTTGCTTCAAACGAGCACACTATGTGAAGAACCTAATTATGGTCAGGATGGTGAGAATTCTGAATATTGAAAATTAATAAACAATATTATTTTTTGAAAATATCATCTCACATTAATTAATTACCCCTTCATAACACATTAGAAAGAAGTTCTTCGCTGTAAAGGATGGTGAGATGCTGAAACAGCTTGTGCAGAGAGGAGCTGAAAGCCTCATCCCTGAATGTTTTTAAGACCATGCTGTATTTGGCTCTGGGCAACATGATCTAGTGGAGGATGTCCCTTCCCATGGCAGAGGGGGTTGGAAAGAAATGACTCTTGAGGTTCCTTCCAACCCTGACAATTCTGTGATTCTGTGGTACTGATCCACTTTTAGAAAGCAGTTTCATATTTCTTCCATTTAGAGGAACATTTTAAAAGATAGCTAAAATCTGTTGTATGAATGTTGCAACAGCACTGCTGTCTGTACTGCTTTCTGACATGCACCATTAACATATGCATTACAGTTGTAAATTAGAATGTAAGCATGCATGTATTACAAACAACTTAATATGTAATCAATTTTCAGTGTTCATTGGTGTCGCGGAGGAGTATTCTGCCACCTATGCCAATTGTGAGAGAGAGAGGAGAAATCAATTGATTGTGAGATGATATTTATAAAAAATATAATTTATTAACTTCAATATTCTGAACTGTTGCCACCCCCAACCACTAAATTTTAATATTAATATTTGTTCTACGCTGTTATGGAAGACATTGTAGGAATAATATCAAACAGTAACTTGTTAATAACTAGCAAACATTCAAACTATAAACAGAGAGGATTTTTCCCCATAGCAAATACTGCTTGGGGTCAATATGTTGTTTGCCTGATAGATAGGCCCGAGCTCTTTCTGCTCTATGGCAGAAAGCAAAAGAGAATTACAGCGACATTAAAGCATTTACTCACAAATTCTGATTAATTATCAGTTACCCTCTGGGGCTATGTCACAGCCTATTACAAGTGTCCAGTCTTCAGGGGACTCTGCCCGTGTAGGTCGAGGCTAGAATCCTCCCAGCTTCAGAGGAAAGAATGCAGACATGCAGACATCTCTGACCTTGTTCTCCTGGCTTCTTCTGGATGCTCTGTCCAAGGATTCTTAGGCAGGACCTTCAGGTGCAGAAGGAGTACGATGCTGTGCAGTCTCAGCATGGTGTCACACTGACCATATAGGCTGATCTTGTGCAGACAATGCAGGGTCTGCTCCTGGTAACTCGTCAGCAGTGGAGCTTACCAGGCAGTAAGAAGGCAAAGAGCGTGCAATAGGGTGCACGCCTGCATGGGAGACTGAGCTACATAGATACAGGCAGGCTTAAACATAATAATGAGCACGAGTGAGCACGTTGTTTACCTATGTACTTGTATTTATCAAATGTGGACCAAGATTAATGGCCCATTGGCCACCAAAATGACCAATCAGCTTGGCAGTCAGTCAAACTTTACCTTAATAAGGAAAAGCCTCAAGCCTGGACATTCCAAATATGGGAATCACATGAGCCTTACACTAGGCAGGCATGTGTGTGGGGCTTACACAACCACGTTACACAATCTAAAGCCTGGGCAGGCCAGAGTTTATGACACCGGGCCCATTGTGCCCCTTTGTGCTCGTGTATGTGTTTACCTCTGGTTATGGGCAGAAAAACATATCCAGGCAGGGCAAGGCATGAATAAGCCTATTTAGGCCTATGGGCCCTCCACGACAATTGGCACATATGATTCAGCCAGTTTTACTAGTGTGCAATACCATGCATTAAACACTCCTTATGTCAAATCAAGGGTTGTTTTGTGTTACTTTCTTTTCTGTCTGTGTAGGGGGATTACTTTTGAAGGCAAACTGTCTTAAATCAGGATACTATAACTGCTTATAGAATCCAGATGTTCCTTTCAATGAACTCAGGGACAACTTTCCCAGTATTTTTTCTCACGAATAAGAACTATTCAATTGTATTCCAATTTTCTAAAGGTATTTTATCTCTGTGAATGATTGAGGAAGAGTTTCAGCCAAGTTATTGAAATGAAAGAGATACAAAAACATTGAAATATATTTTATTTTCCTTAATTTTCAGTAGAAAATGTACCTGCATCTGCAGAAAGTATTCCCAGAGAAAGCAAATTGTTCATTACATTGTCAAATATTAATACCACATAGTTTCCTTGTACTTCTTCTTTTACTAAAAATAGTAGTTCTGAAGCTTTTGAACTAAGTTTTGAATGACGCTCTTTGTACTGCAGAGAAAACACCTTTTTATTTAGTTTTAGGGGTTTCTCAGTTCATAGTGGTTGAGAGCAATCAGGAGAACAAGGTAGAAATAGTGACAATGTAATTCTCAATCAACTTCAATACATGAACTAAAAAACATTTTTTTACAGTTAAGATCTTAAGTCAGTAATAAAGGACCTCATGAAAGTTACAGTAGCTCTCCAAAGTTACAATGATCCCTCATAATAAATGTTTGCATGCCTCTATAAATTATGCTTATTTTTTCTTACAGTAAGAGATTTTCTGAAAATTTTACATGAAGTACAAAAGTTGCAAACAAGTGGATCAATTATTGAAAAAAATCCATTTTAAATATCTCTTTGCAGTACCTGGTCCTGTGCAATTCTCTGTAGTAACAGTTGAGTATTAATTCAATTGTATGAGATCCTGTCAATGTAGCATCTTGATAAGAGAACAGTCAACACTTCACAAAAGTAAGTTTATAAATACACGTTATTAAAGAGTGGGTCCATGAGGTGCTGCTAAAGGGAAGACAAGATTTCTGTCCTTTGTCCTAATACTTTTAAAATATAAGCCAGGTTTTCAGGGAGAAAGTAAAAAATATTAATATAATTTCAATTTAATTCTACAGGAAATATAAATTTATTATAAATACTCCTTTAAATAAGACACAGAAGGATAATGTAATCAAAGCTATATATAAAGAAGATGTAGAACTCCTTCACTTAGACATGTCTGTAGAAACACTGTCATTGATAATCAGCAATCATTAGTCCATAAATAACACTAAAATTTCATACAATGAACAACAAGTTTTATTAAATAGACATACATACCTTCCAGATAGAAATTAATATGCCTTTAGTATTTTAAGGAATTTCCATAAAGTGGATGTAGGTGTCCAGACACCTTGTGTGTTAATGTTGCTTCAGAGAAAAGATGTTTTCCTATTTTTGCAGTAATAGATAAATTATTTGTTAATCAAACTGTAATAGCAAGTATTTATAAAGAAGGATGCTGTGATTGCCCTGTAATTTAATTACAGATTATGAGGAACAGGTGCTGACCCTTTTCATTCTGTCCCAACTTGTCCTTTTTTCACAATAGCCTAAAATTAATCTTCACAACAGTCTTAAAGTTTCAAAGTTAATGGTAGAGTACTAAAGTGCAACACAGGAAGTAATTGTCATGGAAGGCCAAATTAGGCCAAAATATGTCCTGGTTTATCTGGACATGTTTTACTGCTCTCCCTCCTTCTGCTGTTGGGGCAAGTAACTGCGGAAAATGAAGAGAAATGGCCACGGTGCCTTCCAGTCTCCGTCTCTCTTTTTGAACATGTTTATAGGATCCCCGGATATGTTTATACACTTGTTTGTGTTCTGCCTTAGTAAGGGTAAAAGCAAGAATGGACTTCACTGTTATAAAGGGCCTAGTTGAAATCTGAGTTTGGGGTGAAATGCAATGAGGCCTATTCAAAAGTCATTAAATAATTTGTTAATATACACAAAATAATTCCCCCAAACTTATTTACAACAATACACACAAGTTCTTGGATGCGGTTAGCAGAACTATTTTACAGAATGTTTATATGCAATGGAATTTTGAAAGGTTTTAGAAATGTCTTTAATAGAGAGTCTGGTGGCTTAATTCACCACTTGTGAGGTTGATAAAATTCCTTTAGCAACTTGAATAAAGAATTAAGAATACTCACTAGTCCATGTCTGTGGCCCAAAACATAGGCCAGAAAATATTCAACAGAAGTCCTGTGGTAAATTCCATGTGGGCTGCAAATTAGAATCAGCTGCTATCTGAGGTGGCTGAGAAGGCTGAGGCGGCGGGCAGGCAAATGGCAGGTGAGCGAGCAACGAATGAGCATGCAAGCATCTTATTCACCCCCTTTTAGAGGATAAATGGCCGAGGCTAATGGTCTCATTGGCCACACAATCACCCAATCACCTCTGGCAATCACCCAAATAGATCCCAAAATGGAAGAACCCACAGGCTGTTGTCTTCCGAAAAATGGGGAGCACATACCCCTTGCATGCGACAGGGCCATGGGCCTTATGAAACCCCTCTCAGGCAACCAGATTAAACCAGACTAGGTTGCCTATCTTTATTTTGTCCTGTTTTCCTGCCTCTGGCTGCAATGCAGACAGGCAGGTAAATATGTCTGGACAAGACAGGACATGCTCAAGCCCATGTTGTGCCCTTTGGGACTATTCACCACACTAGCAACCCCTTGTCCAATGGGCCATTATCTGAGCACATTGGATTATCACATATTTATTAGGTTGTACAGAGAATCACATGCATCACGTAAACTGTAGAACCATACATTTAACCGTTATGAACACTGGAACATACAAATTGTGCATAAACAGTAGATACATATAACCATATTCTAAATGAAAGATAAGGTAGAGTAGACTGACAGTGTGTCCCGTCCCGTCCCCCCCCCCCCACCCCCCGACTATAAGATGGCCTTTGTTATATTAAACCAGAGCTGCATTTATAAAAGAGGAATATTGCTTCCTGGAACCATCAGAAATCTGGGGTTATCCACCATGCACATATCACAGTATCACAGTATCACCAAGGTTGGAAGAGACCTCACATATGCGGTGTTTTTTCCCACTTACATCTGTGGCCTCCCATGCATACAATCCCCTTGGTTTTGTCAGGGTCATAGGCACAATCCCTATTGAAGGTAGATTTACCAAGACTGGTTGTCCTACTTGCAGCTGTGTCAACGAGTGCAAAGATCTTTGTTTTGGCCCACCTGGCATGTAGTTAATATCCTTCAGTGGCTCAGTAGGACAAAACGCTTTAACTTTAGGACCGCCATAGTTTCCCCACCTGTTATTCACAGTGAAAACTGTGTGAGGTAAACATTTGTCTCAGTTACCTTTTGAGACATTGGCATGTTTTTTAATCAACCTGTTCATCCATTCCACAATGCCATTAGCCTGGGGGTAATATGGAATATGAAACATCCATTTAATTCCCTTCACCTCTAGCCCAATCTTGCACTGATGTGGCAGTGAAGTGTGATCCATTGTCACTCTGGATACGCTCAGGCATGGGTAGAATACTAAATCATTGCTTCAAAGCTTCAATGGTTTGAACTCCACTGGCAACACTGGTGGCTGTGGCCATCAATAAACCTGAAACCACCTCCACCCCCACTAGTATGTATCTTTTCCCATGTCAGGGTGTGAGAGGACCAAAATAATCAATTTGCCACGTGTTCCACAATTTTTTGTCCTCTCTGATATGCTGGGCCAGAGCTAAGTTGGGATGGTTAGCCCTAAGCCTGATTCTGCATTGTGGACAGGCTGAGATAATCGTCTCACAAACGCTCTATGATGTCACAGTGCAAAAAAAAGTTAACAAATTCTTCCAGTAAATGATGATATTACACTATCCCATTTAGTCACGAACACACATCTGCCTCAACTTCAGAAATGTTGCTTTTCAAAGATTCTCATAGAGCTACTAAAAAGAATGTCAGACCTGAGCATCAAAGTAGAGAAAGAAGACACCAGTCTTAGATGCTACTGTGGAATAGAATATAAAACAGCTGCTTGAGTTACTTTATTTTTCCTCTATTGCAAAATGTCATTAAAGTCTTAACAGAGGCTGAAACCTGAGTTTTAATGGATTTGACTGTCCACAGGAACTGTGCAAAGCTTGGCAGCAGCTGTAGCAATTCAAAGTTGATACAGAAGTTCAAGCTGCAGAATTTGAGAATTTCTATGTCTTTCAACACAGCTAAAATGGTTGAAGATCTAAAATACATGAGTGGAAAATAACATCTTTAGTAGGAGACAATAGTGCACAATGTTTAAATTCCTGGACTATAGCTGAGTGATAAAGCACAGTACATTTGAGTGGTTTAGACCATTATCTGTGTTTACATAATACTGTGGAAAAATATATATGGAATAAAGGCTGATGTTTTTCTGACCGTTGTTCACTTTACTACAGTACTGATCTTGTCAGTCTGTGTTGCTTTATTTTTTTGCCAAATGGGTTCTGATATTCCAAAGCTTTTTTGTTCATAAAATTTGTTTTCCTAACCCTCTGACAGAGCTTGCATGAAACAAATGCTTTTGCCCAATCATCTCTTCATACTGAATATTTGTATAAATCCATCAGCTAGCTATGAAATCTACTCTGAAGTGAAACATAGCTTTAAATGTTCTAATAGATTAAAAAGAAATGTGGGAAATCACCATCAAATACTTTTTACTTTCCTTTTCAATATACCTACAGGGAAACTAAAATTTAAGCCATGAAAGGGGTAACATGAGATGTAGCAAGTCTAAAGAAGCAGACTGTGTGTTAGGCTTGATTTTTCACACATTCGTGGAATGAGAATGCTCATTAATTATGGATATATTTTCTCTGTGTATCCATTCCCCAATGAAAATAAGAATGTCAATCTGATATTGATCTTTTATCAAATTATTACTTCTTTATCTTGAGAACTAAAAAGAAGGGTATGAAGAGCCTCCACTCCTTACTGGACCAAGAGGGGAACACTATAACTGATGAGGAAGAAAAGGCTGAGGTCCTGAATGCCTTCTTCGCCTCAGTTTTCAACAGGAAGGAGGGAGGAGGGGGCAAGTGGCCTCTTGAACTGGGGGATGGGATCGGGGAGTGGTGTGTTCCCCTGGAAATTCATGAAGAATTAGTTCAGGAACTGTTGAGCCATCTGGACACCCACAAGTGCATGGGACCAGATGGGATCCATCCCAGGGTGCTGAGAGAGCTGGCAGATGAGTTGGCCAAGCCACTCTCAATCACTTTCCAGCAATCCTGGCTCACCGGAGGGGTCCCAGGAGACTGGAAAATGGCCAAGGTGATCCCCATCCACAAGAAGGGTCGGATGGAGGAACCTGGGAACTATAGACCCGTCAGCCTGACCTCAGTGCCAGGGAAACTGATGGAGCAGGTTCTCTTGGGGGCAATAACTGCGCACCTGAGGGATGGCCAAGGGCTCAGGTCCAGCCAGCATGGGTTTAGGAAGGGCAGATCCTGCCTTTCTAACCTGATCTCCTTCTATGATCAGGTGACCCGCTTGGTGGATGTGGGGAGGCCTGTGGTCTATCTGGACTTCAGCAAGGCCTTTGACACTGTCCCCCACAGCAAACTGCTGGCTAAGCTGTCACCCCGTGGCTTGGATGGTAACACTCTGTGCTGGGTTAGGAACTGGCTGGAGGGCCGGACCCAGAGAGTGGTGGTGAATGGAGCCACATCCAGCTGGCGGCCAGTCACTAGTGGTGTCCCTCAGGGATCTGTGCTGGGCCCCATCCTCTTTAACTTATTCATAGATGATCTGGATGAGGGAATGGAGTCAGTCATTAGCAAGTTTGCAGATGACACTAAGCTGGGGGCAGATGTGACTGAGTTGGAGGGCAGAAGGGCTCTGCAGCGGGACCTTAACCACCTGGACAGATGGGCAGAGTCCAGTGGGATGGCATTCAACATCTCCAAGTGCCGGGTGCTGCACTTTGGCTACAACAACCCCATGCAGAGATACAGGCTGGGGTCAGAGTGGCTGGAGAGCAGCCAAACAGAGAGGGATCTGGGGATGCTGATTGATACCCGCCTGAACATGAGCCAGCAGTGTGCCCATGTGGCCAAGAGAGCCAGTGGCTTCCTGGCCTGCATCAGGAATGGTGTGGACAGCAGGAGCAGGGAGGTCATTCTGCCCCTGTACTCTACACTGGTTGGACCACATCTTGAGTACTGTGTTCAATTCTGGGCCCCCCAGTTTAGGAAGGACATTGAGATGCTTGAGCATATCCAGAGAAGTTTGAGAGGCCTTGAGTACAGGCCCTATGAGTAGAGGCTGAGGGAGCTGGGATTGTTTAGCCTGGAGAAGAGGAGGCTCAGAGGTGACCTTATTGCTGTCTACAACTACCTGAAGGGTGGTTGTCGCCAGGGGGAGGTTTGTCTCTTCTCTCAGGTGGCCATAACCAGAATGAGAGGACACAGCCTCAAGCTATGCCAGGGGAGATTTAGGCTCAAGGTGAGGAGAAAGTTCTTCACTGAGAGAGTCATTGGACACTGGAATGGGGTGCCCGGGGAGATGTTGGAGTCACCGTCCCTGGGGCTGTTCAAGGCAGGATTGGATGTGGCACTTGGTGCCATTGTCTATCCTTGAGCTCTGTGGTAAAGGGTTGGACTTGATGATCTGTGAGGTCTCTTCCAGTCCTAATAATACTGTGATACTGTGATACTGTGAACTCTTGTGCTTATTTGCGTGAATTTACACATTCCGGATGATCCTCCCATCATTTTCTTCTTTAGTTTTCCCATTCATAAATGGATTGTTTAGCCTGGAGAAGAGGAGGCTCAGAGGTGACCTTATTGCTGTCTACAACTACCTGAAGGGTGGTTGTGGCCAGGAGGAGGTTGCTCTCTTCTCTCAGGTGGCCAGCACCAGAACGAGAAGACACAGCCTCAGGCTGCACCAGGGGAAATTTAGGCTGGAGGTGAGGAGAAAGTTGTTCACTGAGAGAGTCATTGGACACTGGAATGGGCTGCCCGGGGAGGTGTTGGAGTCGCCGTCCGTGGGGCTGTACAAGGCAAGATTGGACGTGGCACTTGGTGCCATGGTGTAGCCTTGAGCTCTGTGGTAAAGGGTTGGACTTGATGATATGTGAGGTCTCTTCCAACCTTGGTGATACTTTGATACTGTGTGATACTGTGATTCAGTATTCTGTACCCAAACGTAATTAGGAAAATTTATCTTAGAAAACAACAACAAAACAAACAAAGGAAAAAAATGAAAACAAAGAAATGAAAACCCACCAACCAACAACAAAACAAAACAAAAAAAACCTCAAAACATACAAAAGCAACCCAACAAACCCAAATAATATCAGAATTTCCCTACAAAGCTTTCTCCAAACATTTGTTACCACCTTTGCATAAATATACACTTTTACAAGCAGTAAAAGACTCTTTAGAGCGTGTTGCTGCTGTACCATCTTCAATATGCACTTTAAAGCCAATTAAAGCATCACTGATCTTCATTACTGGTGTTCCAGTCCTCCTGATACTTAATCACACATGTCGAACATATGCTAGACAATGTTGGATGTCAAGGAAGTCAATATTCATATTTTCTGTACTTACTCAAATACTTCAGCTAATATATTCTCTCCATCTGTTGCAGAAAAGCAAAGATAATCATAATACAGTGATGCTGATGTTATTTTCTAAATATACTGTGTTACTGTCAAAGACTGAGACTTCTTAAATACTGTTAGTTGATAGGAATCAATTAACTCCCCTAAACAATTTTGAAAATCTTAGTAAAGGTTTCTGAAATTTGTCTTTGGCCACAAAAGAAACCTCAATTTGCCACTGTGCTTTTCTTATCATGTGCAGCTACCCTGCTGCATAACTGTCCAGCTGCATGATTCTTAGAAATTTTCTCTTCGTACTCACCATCTGTCCTTATCTAAGAACCAGGTCTTAGTCTGGGAGCAATCAGACACATAGCGTGCCATTATACAACTCTTTACTTTCCCATACACAAAACCTTTCTCATCTGTGGATCCTGGTTTTACAGTGCCAGCTCTCTGTATACCTAATGGGATGATGACCTCACTTAGAAATTCTAGTCCCTAATGGAACATGGAATAGTGTGTGTGTAATAATAAGGGAATGGGAGAAATTCACTGTTAGCTGTCAGGGAGGATTTTCACCATCAGCATTAACCATATAATATAGTGGCAGTGGAGAGCAATGAATGTGAAGAGAAGTGAGAGCAATCAGCAAGCTTTCATTCAGTGAGATGGAAGAGCTTGTCAAAGACACAAACAACTAATCAGTTGCCAGCATTGATTGATGTCCCAGCCTGCATTCAAATCCATCATCATGACCAAGTAGTGCCTATCCTTTACCCAGTGGATGGATAAACTAGAAGTAATATATGGCATCTAAGCAAATAGATCATTAATTCTGCTTAATATGTGGGGGATAAAGTTTAAATCTCTTTCTAAACAACAATCTTTCCCTTCAAGGAGGAAAAAAAAATCCACTGTGGTTGAGTAGGCAATAAAGATTTTGTTTTCCCCACAAGTAGAAACTTAATGCATTGAATTTTTTTGTTTTTCATTTTATGCCTAATAATTGCCACTGAGTATTAAATCTATCAGGAAATGTATTAACATCTTAATTAAAATTGTTAAAGAAGATAAGAAATTATATGCCAGAGACAGAAAACTGCTCATCCAGATTTCCTTCTCTTCTGTTATTTTTTCTTTTTCATTCTTCAAAGTTTTCCCAAGCTCAGCCCTGCTACACTATTATTTTTTACTTTATATTGTTTATATGAAACAAAAATTGTAAATGTAGACATACAGTTAATTGGATTTTATTATTGCTTGACTTCACAATTGCAGGGCATAGCATTAAATAATGTCTTAATGGCTTATAAATTCTACAGTTTGCACCAATCAGCATCAAAGTCAGGTGCTTTTGGCATATGCTTTTGTGAACTGTTAATTTAGGTCATAATTATTGGAAATAATAAGTTCTGCATGGATATAAGTTAGAAACATTTTAGGACTAAACAGGAGGAAAAGGTAGTCTGCAATCCTCCAGACTGAGGCTTGGTTTCTGTCTTCTGTCAGTCATCAATAATAAAAAATGCAGGTGTTATTAGTTAAGAAATAGTGTCTCAGTTTGCCTTATATATTATCATGAAATAAAACTATAATCTCTGGAGCACCTAGAAGCATGATTTCTGTTGTGAAGTTTATTAATAAGATATATTTTTGCTTGTTTCAAATATTTCTGTTATCTTCTCATCAGTAGGGCACTGTTAATGAATAATTGATGTTTTCCATCGTGACTTGTATCTTCTGATGTTAAAAAATGTTAGTATCAGCAACCACAATAAGCAAAAATATGTATATATACCATTTTGTTTAATACATTTTTTTCAGACAATAAAAGTGATCCAAAGTACAATTTGATTGACTAAATGTGCTGGTTTGCGTCTAGCTAGAGTGTTTTGGTGAGAAGAACTAGATTATAGGTTGTGGAAGGAAAAAAAGGCTGATGTCTACCTCACTCATTTACTTGCTGAGATGTATAAAATCAAGTATCAAAACATAGATAAGGCACAATTTCTTCTGCTGGAGAGCTCTGAGCTGCATCTCTGTCTAACCTGACCCTCTGTTTTTGTTTTTTTTCTTTTCTTTCCTAATCCACTTTGCTTCCTGATCCCTGAGTCAAACCTTGATTCTTCCTTAGGACTGGCATAAGGTTTAGAGGGGTAGGGGAAAGGTGAAGTGGCTGTTGGGAGCCCCTCCTGGGGATTCAGATTTCTGAGAGGGATGTTGTTTCTGTACTAGCTTTTGCCTTGTATATTTCTGTATATAACTGTATATACTGTAAATACCTGCATGTATATTCTGCTAAGTTGTAAACAATGAGCTTCATTCATTTTACTGAGCTGGCTGAGTCTAGTCTTGGTGATTTCCAAAGTGGGGAGGTTGGGGGCGGTGTTATGAAGGGTCTAGTTGAAATCTGAGTTTGAGTGAAATGCAATGAGGCCTATTCAAAAGTCATTAAATAATTTGTTAATATACACAAAATAATTCCCCCAAACTTATTTACAACAATACACACAAGTTCTTGGATGCGGTTAGCAGAACTATTTTACAGAATGTTTATATGCAATGGAATTTTGAAAGGTTTTAGAAATGTCTTTAATAGAGAGTCTGGTGGCTTAATTCACCACTTGTGAGGTTGATAAAATTCCTTTAGCAACTTGAATAAAGAATTAAGAATACTCACTAGTCCATGTCTGTGGCCCAAAACATAGGCCAGAAAATATTCAACAGAAGTCCTGTGGTAAATTCCATGTGGGCTGCAAATTAGAATCAGCTGCTATCTGAGGTGGCTGAGAAGGCTGAGGCGGCGGGCAGGCAAATGGCAGGTGAGCGAGCAACGAATGAGCATGCAAGCACCTTATTCACCCCCTTTTAGAGGATAAATGGCCGAGGCTAATGGTCTCATTGGCCACACAATCACCCAATCACCTCTGGCAATCACCCAAATAGATCCCAAAATGGAAGAACCCACAGGCTGTTGTCTTCCGAAAAATGGGGAGCACATACCCCTTGCATGCGACAGGGCCATGGGCCTTATGAAACCCCTCTCAGGCAACCAGATTAAACCAGACTAGGTTGCCTATCTTTATTTTGTCCTGTTTTCCTGCCTCTGGCTGCAATGCAGACAGGCAGGTAAATATGTCTGGACAAGACAGGACATGCTCAAGCCCATGTTGTGCCCTTTGGGACTATTCACCACAGCGGGGAACACCCAAAACATCACATCCTTTTATTTTGGTGCCCAATGTGGGGCAAATTAATTTTGAGTGATTGTTAATTAACCCTGGAAATCAGAATGAAGCTATTTTACTCAGTAGGGGCTGTTGTGTGGCCTATGGTTTGTTTTCTTGCTTATAATTGGATTAAAGCCAAAATTGGTTGCTTTCTGTTTAATCTAATTTTGAAGAATATCAAAGCTAAACTTCCATCAGTTATTTGGTGTTTTGGGGATTTCAGCCTTGGCTACACCGGGTTTAACATCACTGAGTCTCTTACCAGTAACATTACAGGGGCAGCCATCAGCAACATTACAAGAAATAGAAGTATTACTTCTTCTGCTTTATCTATAGCCCTATTTAGGACTCAGATGGCTGACCTATTTAGGACTCAGATGGCTGACCCTTATTCTGAATTTTATCACATCAAACTGTGGTATTTCTGTTATTTGCCATCTTAGGTCTTATAATTTTTGAGTTTATAAAAATTTTAACATTATGTGTGAGAAACTCAAGTGTGATGCCTTTAAGAAGTAAAAAGAAGGGGCCAGTGTCCCAGATGAAAGATAAACAGAGTAAACAAAATGGCAATCCAACTCAAAACAGTGATAACTCAAGGGCAGAGGAAGGAAGGGCCACCACTACACCTCCTCCGCTGGATTCTGGGAAAGCTGCCAATGTTCCTATCAAAAATGATGACATGGTAGGACACCAAGGAACACAGGGAACCACACAATCTCAAGATATTCCTTCAACTAATAACATTAATTCAGCCAGATCGACTCCTCAGGCAGCAGAAAAAAATCCTAGCCCAATAGCAGATTCGAATTCACAGGCCTCATCCAGAGCCCAAATAATTCAAAACCACTAGTGAAATCATCAAAGACTGTCTCACCCCAGGTTATCTTGGTGCCTGCCAAGTTAAGAAGAAAAATTTGACAAAGAGTGATTCAAAAGAGGACTTAGGAGAAGGGACCTCTGGTGCACAAGAGAAGGAAGAGGAGTGTGCTAGTTTGAAGCAGGGTAGAATGTTTTGGTGAGAAAAACTAGATCATAGGCTGTGAAAGGAAAACAATGGTGATGTCTACTTCCCTCAGGGTCTTGCTGAAGAAGAAAGGGAAAACATTAGATAACACTCTTGCCATTTTTTGGCACTCTGCTTTGGGCTTCTGACTGAGCTGCAGCTCCCTAACCTCACCTTCCACTCACCTTTGCTTCATAACCTCTTGGCTGAACCTCTATTCTTCTTTAGGACTAGAGTAAGGTTGAGAGGGTTAGGGGGATGTTGAGGAATGGCTAAGAGAGAATGGGCATGGAGAATATTTGAAATTGATGGGTCAGCAGAATCAAGATATTGCAACATGCTGATGTGACAAAGTGCCCAAGGACACTGTCCTTGAGCAAAGTGGTAAACAAAGGGAAAAAGGATGTGTTTCCTGGTTTTGAAGGAAGACAGATACTTGTTTTGAAGGAAGAACCGCACAAATGCATCCCATAGAGCTACGAAAAAAGTAATTGCTGACAGTGGAATACATTAACTGCTTGCTATACAAGTACGCTACTGCTCCAATAAAGTTGTCACCTGCTTATAATCCATATTGGATGTGGTGTCCATTTCTTTCCTTCTCCCGACAGTGGCGCCCGAACAGGGACCCCTCAGTCGGAGGGGTTAACCGAGAACTGGGAGAAGACAGGACCAGTGAACGGGCACCGGTGTGGTGATGCCACGTCCAAGAGGGTGGTTGGGGACCCAGAGTGGACCGGGGGTGAGAGACAGCTCACTCCATCGCAGAGCAAGAGGCGCGATTAAGGCTGGCCAGCATGGATAAAGAGGTAGCGCTTTCTTTGCTCAGAAGCTTTTTAGAAAAGCGAAAAGTGGACTATAACCTAAGGTTATTGCCTGGATTGTGTGCCTATGGTTACACGAATGGTTATTTTAAAACTGGGGACGCTTACTTTGACGAAGCCGAGTGGCGAGCACTTGGGAGTGATTTATGGGATGACATTATCAGTGATAAGAGGGAGGCTAAGAAGCTCCAAGTGCCCTGGTGAGAGACAATAAATGCACTTAAGAGATACAAGGCAGAAAAGGATCTTGTCGCTGCCGTAACGCTGAAACTTGATAAGCCCGAGTGGCCAGAGGGAGCTTTTCAGCTGCTTGCTCCTGGCCCACTCTCCTTGGGACTACCAGTAATGGCTGCCTGAACTGCAGCTGAAGCCGGAGCTCTGTCTACAGCCGCCACCTCACCACCACCGTATTCATCAGAATCACCAGCACAGAGTGAGGAGCCAGCCACCTTCCCTACTGCCCCGACCTGCAATAATCCCTTCCTCACTGAAGCGACCACTCAGACCTCGCTGCAGGGGTCCGTCAGCAGCTCCACTGCCCTGTCCCGCTGCGGCGATTTGGACAGCAATGATTTTAGTGAGAACGAGGAGGCAATGGAAGAAGTGTTTAAAAAACTGTTTAAAAAGCGGTGACATAATGACAGAGCGTGGGCAGTACGTGCAGAAAAGGAGGAGGCTCGGGAAGAGGAAAGGACAGGAGAGGAGAAAACCCAGGGACTTCTGTGCACAATCAGCTGCCCCCGCCGAAATGCCAGCCATGGCATCTGATAGCAAGACAGGCTGTGGCCGCTGGCGACATGGAAGCTGCTAATGAGTTGCTTAAGGCCTGGCCAGTAGTTTATCAGTCATGGGCGAGGGGCCAATTATGGGGGGAGCATGAAGCCTTTGACTGGAAACTGCTAACACAGCTCCGGGAGACTGTTAAACAGTCGGGGCTGCACGGTGAGCCCACCCGCCAAATGTTGCAGTATGTGTTCTCAGCAAGTGGGACATTAGTGCAAGAGGACATAAAGCAAGTAGTGTGAATGATTCTAACCCCTTCCCAGCAGATACAGTTCACCACTCAGTGGGAGAGATACTGTCAGATGGCAGCTACCATCCCTTGGGCACAAGGGGGTCCCCTGGCAGGAGTGACGGCAGAACAATTACTGGGCAAGGGCTGCTATGTAGGGGTACAATCTCAGCTAGTCCTACCCCCAGCTGTGCTGCAGGAAGCTATGAGGCTGGCACAAGTAGCATTGGGGGATGTAAAAGTAGGGACCTATTCTCCCTCTTACCTATCTGTCAAACAGAAGCCAGGTGAACCCTATAGCAGTTTCCTGGACAGGCTGCACGAAGCCCTTGCACTATCGGGTCACCCTGAACATGTAACAGATACCCTTGGCAGGAAGTTAGCATTTGAGAACGCCCTGCCATGGGTTCGAGAGGTCCTGGTTACTCTGCTGCAAGATGCCTCAGTACAGGACATGTTAGAGCACGTCCAACGGCTGGAGAGTGTAGGGGGTCAGTCTGGTCCGAGAGCATACCAGGTGCAGGCTCAGGACTCAGCTACTGTGGGGGCAGGGCATGCCCTGGAGTGGGTGGTAGAGACGCGGGTTGAGAAAGTCCTGGCCACTCTCGCACCCCTGGTGCAAGTGCCAAGGAGGTTGCCATGGCGACAAGAGCGCTGCTTTTGATGTGGACAGCCGGAACATTACAAGAACCGATGCCGAGCTCAGAGCATCTTCTGTGACCACTGCCAAACTTCGAACCATGCTACACTAGCATGCCAATCACTGGGAAACGGGAGGCAGAGCGCGAACGGCCCCCACGCACCGACACAAGTAGCAGCCCTGGTAACCTACAGCCAGCAACCAGGGGAAGCATCGGCTTGGACCTGGCAACGGCAGTAGAGTGTACCCTAGTAGACACACGCCTGACCAGGATTGCCACCACGATAAATGGACCCCTGGTCATTACCGGCTGTCAAGTCAGTGCATTGTTATTGGGACGATCTAGTTCTGCATTTAAAGGACTGAGCATTATTCCCGGCGTCATCGATGCAGACTACACCGGCACTATTCAAATCATGCTGTATACCTTGTTCCCACCTATCCACATACCAGCTGGAAGCTGCATCGCTCAATTATTACCGTACCCTCATCTTACCGGTCACCTCCAGTCCCTGATACAGACAGAATGGGCGGCTCAAGGATTTGGCTCTACAGGAACAGCTGCTATGCTGACAATGAACATGAGGCATCAACCAGAAATCACAGTAACCATTTCTAATGGAAGGGATGGACTGCAGCTCACCATACTTATGGACACTGATGCAGACATCACCATAGTGGCAAGCAGAAACTGGCCCAAGCACTGGCCTTCCACTGCAGGTGTAAAAAGGGTTGAAGGTGTTGGGGGCACAGCCAGTGTGCAACAATCAGTTGAACAGCTCACCTTGACGCTAGATAGCCAAATTGCCCGCTTGCATATCACCATCATGCACCTGCCACATGGCGTCAATGGCCTCTTGGGCCGAGACGCTCTTTCTCAACTAGGGGTTCGACTAACTAATGAGACCCCTTTTTAGCAGTGGCCACTGTCGAGTGGTCTTTCCCCATACCTTTGACCTGGCTAACCAATGACCCGGTATGGGTGGAACAGTGGCCTCTTAAGAAGGAGAGCCTGCAACAAACCCATCTCTTGGTACAAGAACAACTTACTGCTGGCCACTTGCGGCCATCAACGAGCCCCTGGAACACACCTATCTTCACCATACCAAAAAAGTCTGGAAAATACAGGCTCCTACACGATCTCCAAGCCATCAATGCTCAAATGCAAGCAATGGGGGCACTGCAACCTGGGCTACCAACACCAAGCATGTTGCCAGAGAATTGGCATCACTTAGTAATTGACCTCAAGGACTGCTTTTTTACCATCGCATTACACCCTGACAACATTCAAAGATTCGCCTTTACTCTGCCAGCAATCAATCGCCAAAGCCCAAATGAACATTATGAATGGACAGTATTGCCACAGGGGATGAAAAATAGTCCCATCTTATGTCAGCTATTTGTGGATCAAGCCTTGCGGCCCCTTCAGCAACAGTGGCCTTCTACATTAATCTATCACTATATGGATGATATTGTCTTCTGTAGAAAGGAATCCTTTACCGACGCAGACGTAACCACCATTTCCGAGATCCTAGCAACTTCTGGCCTACAAATTGCCCCAGAGAATGTTTAGAAAAAGCCACCATACAAGTACCTTAGGTGGCAAATCACAGACTCTCAGATTCGACCACAGAAGCTTACCTTACCTCTTGAAATTTCCACCCTGACTGATATGCAGAAACTCATGGGAGATATGCAGTGGTTGCGTCCTGTCATTGGGCTCTCCAATGCCGATCTCGAACAGCTGAGATCGCTATAAAAAGGAACAGACCCTGCCACTCCAATAACGCTGTCTCCCCAACAAAGCAATCTCCTGCAGAAATTAGCAACTGTCGTTGCAGACCGATGGGCGAGTCGCTACAATCCAGACCTGCCAGTGGACATTACTATCCTGCCCGCCGAGCACACGTTGCTTGGTGCTGCCACCCAAGCAAAAAACAAAAAGGGGGAGACTACTAGAATCCTGGAATGGCTACATATACCTCTGCAACCCAAGACTACTCTGCAACAAAAAATTGGTCTACTTGCAGAATTAATACAAAGAGGAAGAAGACGAATTCTGAAAATAAGTGGCACAGAACCAGCAACCATTCACCTTCCCATTCAGAGAGCAGACCTGGAGCATATGATCACTGAAACCCCAGCCCTGCAACTGGCTCTATTGTCATCAGGAGCGACTTTGCAGACTGCAGCACTCACTTCACCCACGCTGAAATGGATGGCACAGGGCCCATTGCGGGTAACTGTGAAATGGACCAAGGTGGCTTTGGATCCTGACCCTGCTGACACAAATCTCCCCCAACGTGACACACCTAGCGAAGATCAACCAAAGGACCAACATGTGGGTCACATGGGCCAATGAGATGGGTAACCTGGACTTCTGTCTCAGCATGCAGATGGCGACTGGACCATTTAAAACTTATTTAGTAGGATCTCCTGGGTTTAACCCCAGCAATTTTAGCAACTATACCACTGGCAGCTGTACCAACTTCAAAACCCCTGCTGAGTGTGCAGCCACCCTCTTGCAGGGGCTGAATGTCTTAATGCCTTGGGACCCTCAAGAGCTGCAACTACTGGTCTCCCAAAGGATAGGACATCAAAAAAGGGGGGTGGAGTAAGACTTGCTTCGTATTTGGGGACAAGTTTAGGGGTATGAACGTATTTGTACATGTAGCCCAAATGCTGGGTATACTGTCTAAAAGCCCTGAGAAAAATTTCCAGTGGACAGACATGTCACCTGGTCAACCTAATGATGACTTCTTATCTCCTGGCGGGTACTGTGGCACTAGTATTTGTAACGAGCACAGTGGAGTTTATGCCTATAATTGTAGTACAGGAGCTTATGGAGCCACCAATGTTCTCTTCAGTAGTACCGAGGACATTAGGGTAGGTAACATACCCCTGCTATGGAACAACAAGACAGCCAAGGCCTTACCGCCCAATGTGTTTCTAATACGTGGCGATAGAGCATGGCAGGGGATACCGAGGAATGCCTATGGTGAGCCCTGCTATTTAGGGAAGCTTAGTCTCTTTGCCCCTCACCATTGGGATTGGCTGAACATAACCAAACTGTCAGGCCTGGTAAGGCGGGAGAAGCATTCAATATCTGCGCTAGATCTGGACTGTAAGGATGATGTAGAGCTTTGGTCTTTCACCACTAGGGTGTTTTGCTCCTTTTTCGCACTTGAGGTTGCTGCCGCCCAGGCATTGAGACAAATAGATAAATTGGCATGTTGGTCAGTTAAACAAGCCAAAATAACAATCGACATTTTAGAGCAGCTGCTAGTAGATCAGAATAGCCTTAGACACGCTTTGCTTCAAAACTGTGCCACTATAGACTTCCTATTCTTGTCCAAGGCCATGGCTGTGAAGATTTTGAAGGTATGTGTTGCTTTAATCTGTCAGATCATAGTGAGTCAATTCACAAAAAACTCACATGGTTGAAGGAACATATGCAGAAGAAACTGTGATGAACAGTTTGAGTTGCAATTGGCACTTCCAGATTCTCTATGTCATGATGTCCCACAACTGCAGATTCATTGGAAAGTTCAGGTCTAATAGACAATTTCAGTTTACCATCCTCAATCTCTACAGATGCTATTCCAAAAGCCCATTTGTGACCCTTAGGAGCTTGGAAACAACCTTGTCTCAAAAAGTCAATTCCCAGAATGCAAGGCACATCAGGACCAGTTACAATAGTATGTGTCTTCCACTCTTTACTAGTTAAACTGATCTCAGCCTGTATCTTAGTTAACTCTTGAGATCCACCAGTGATTCCAAAAATAGATATGGACTCTGACCCTTTGCAATTGTATGGCAACAAAGTACACTGAGCACCTGTGTCAACTAAAGCCCTGTATTTCCGAAATCTTGAACTGCCAGGCCACCTAATTAATACATTCCAATAGATTTGGTTCTCTCCACTATCCCTTTCCTCCTCCTGGCTGGAGGCAGGGCACCCCTAATGCTGAACATGGCATGTAGGGTGTACACAGTGATTGGTGTTGTTGTAAGAGGAATTGCAACTGTTGGAACAATTGCAGTTACTCCCGGGAGCTGAAGAAGTGACAGCTACTTTTCTGACATTATTGCCTCTGTTTCTGCTACTCTGCAGATCCCTGACTCTCTTTGAAAGAGCTGAAGTAGGCTTACCATCCCATTTGTTCATGTTCTCACCATATGTGTCACGTAGAAGTATCCACAGTGACGCACATGATTGCTGATGTCTGGGTGGAATTTGTCTCCTCCTGGGCTGGAATTGCCTTGCAGGATGTGGGCAACTGTTCCTGATTGCAGAAACATGCACCCATTCAGATGATGCAGGAATGGTATCTTTTACCATATTGGAAATTGAGGTTTTAAGATCCTCCTTCAGTTCTTTCATGCTCTCTTTGATGCCATCCCTAATCTCTGTACCTAGAGTTTTTATGGCAGAGACTAGACCAGAATGTGACAAACTGTCCTCTATCTGCCTAAGCTGATCAGTGAATTCACCAACAGTAAAAGACCTTCCATTATTACTCCTTGCTAGAAATTTGCTGGCCAAGATGTTAGCATAGTTTTGCATGAGCAATTTGCTAAACAAACATCTGGAATCCCAGTCTTAGGCTGAATTATTCGCATCAAAGACGTAGATAAAGCAGGATTTTGATTGATTGTAACATTATTGATGAGTGCTCCCGTAATATTACTAGTAATATTCTCAGTGACACTAAAACCAGCATAACCAAGAATAAAATCACCCCAGCTCCAGAAAATGCTTGAAAGCTTAGCTTTGACCCTCTTATAAGCTACATGAAGCAAGAAATAACCAATTTGATCTTTGATCCAACTGTACACAAATATCCAGAAAACAGGCCACACAGTAATCCCCACCAAGTACAATAGCTGCCTAAATAGCTTCATTTATATTCCCAGAGTTAATTACCAGTCACTCAAATAACTAGTCCCACGTTGGGCGCCAATTAAAAATGTGATGGTTTGGGCATTAACCCACCTCCCCACACTTTTGGAATTGCCCCAGCTAACTCAGATGGCCTCTGGGAATATAAATGAAGCTATTTATTTTACAGCAGCAAATATACAAGCAGCTATGTACAATATATACAGTTATATACAGAAATATACAAAGGATAAACAATACAGAAACACAACTCCCCTCCCAGAAACCTGAGTCCCCAGGAGGGGCTCTCAAACCACCCCAACACCTCCCCCGGCCCCCTCAACCTTACCCCAGTTCTCAGGAAGAAGAGAGGTGCAGCCAAGAGGTTAGGCAGCAAGGTTAGTGGGAGCAAGGTTCATGAGATGTGACTAGATCTGAAGGCAAAGGCAGAATGAAAAGACAAAATGGAGAATGTTTTCTTCTTCTTCTCAGAATTCTCAGCATGACTGTGAGCGAAGAGACACAATTGTTTTTCATTTCACTGCCCATTATCTAGTTCTTTTACCAAAACATTCTAGCTTGCTTCAAACTAGCACACTTAGCAACTTCCTTGAACTTCTCCTGGGACACCTCTCCTCTTTTCCAAAGGTGATATACTCTCTTTTTTGTCTCTAATTCCTTCAGCAGCTCCCTGACCATCCAGTCTGGCTGCCTCCCTCATCGGGTCATCTTCCAGCTCAATGGCACAGCCTGCTCCTGTGTCTTCAGGAGTTCATTCTTGACCTTCCTGGACCCCTTTGCTTTCAGGGGCTTTTTCCCTGGGTTAGTTTCTGGGTTAGTTCCTTTAATAGGCTGAAGTCTGCCCTTTGGAAGTCCAGTGTGGAGGTTCTGTTGATGCCCCTCCTGGTTTCTCCATGTATTGAAAACTCTATAATTTCATGGTCCCTGGACCCCAGGCAGCCTCCAACCACCACATTCCCTACCAGCCCCTCTCTATTTGTGAGCAGCAGGTCAAGCAGGGCTGACCCCCTGGTAGGCTCATGTAAGATCTGGGATAGGAAGTTGTCTTCCATACACTCTAGAAACCTTCTAGACTGCTTCTTCTCTGCAGTGTTTAAGTCCCAGCAGATGTCTGGTAGGTTAAAGTTGCCCACCAGAACAAGGGTAGGTGATCTTGAGGCAGCCTCCAGTTGTATAAAGAGTAATAAATCAAACTCTTCTTCCTGATTGGGTGGTCTATAACAGACTCCAAACAGGATATCAGTTTTGTTGGCCTTCCCCTTAATTCTCACCCATAATGACTCAACTTGATCATCTTTGATTTCTACCCCCATGACATCCAGAGCATTCCTAATATACAGAGCCCCTCCCCCAACTCTTCTCCCTTGTCTGTCTCTCCTGAAGAGTCTGTGGCCATTGATTACAGTACTTCAAACCCTCCAGTAGACAAGTCACGGTCTGTTGCTGTGCAAGCCTTTTTGGCACCTGCTAAAGCAAAAGCCAAGACACAGCGTCTGACAAAGTGTGACTCAAAGGAGGTTGTAAGAGGGGGGACCTCTGGTGAGCAAGAGGAGGAAGAGGAGGCATTCAGTCTTCGGGACCTGGCAAACATGCTCAGATCCTAGTACTCTGATGAGAAGAGCACTGTGAGGTTGGCTGCCATGAAAGAGAATGGTTCCAATGAGTTTAAGAGTGCTATTAGGAAGGTTCTGTTTCTGGGCCAGGGACAACCAGATCAACAAGAGGAAGAGGAGGAGAGTGACATCCAGGATTCCAACGATCCACTCAGAGAGATCAGGGAAGTTATACTCAAGGGAATCAGGTGAACCAATCCTAAGCTGGCTAGTGAGATGCTGTAGCGTTGGTGCTAATGCCCTGCAGGTAGGAGACAAGTCTGCCAAGTAGCTAGGACCACTGACTAAGGAGAGTGGAATGGACAAATAGCTAGCAAGTCCTCTTGGTAAGGTTAGTTTGTGGACACGCCTTCTGTAGGTTGTGGCTATGAGATACCCTTCCCGAGATGATCTGCCATGAGCAGCCAAGAAGTGGAACACCATTGAGCAGGGAATTAAGCTTCTGAAGGAGATTTCTGTGAAGGAAGTGCTTTATGGAGATCATGGCACACATGAGCCTGATGATATTCCTCTTGGAACAGGTCTCATGAAGAAGCTTATTAAGCTTGCTCCTTCATCCTATGCTAACATCATGGCCAGCAAGTTTCTATCAAGGAGTGATAACGGAAGGTCTTTCACTATTGGTGAGTTCACTGACCAGCTCAGGCAGGTAGAGTACAGCCTGTCACATTCTGCCATAGTCTCTGCCATACTAACTGCGACTACAGAGATAAAGGACATGAAAGATGGTATTGAGAATAGGATGAAAGAACTGAAGGAGGATCTTAAAACCTCAATTTCCAATATGATAAAAGATACCATTCCTGCATCATCTGAATGGGTACATGTTTCTGCCATCAGGAACAGACCCTAGCCTCCTGCAAGGCAATTTCAGCCCAGGAGGAGACAAATTCCACCCAGACATCAGCAAAAATGTGTGTCACTGTGGGTAATTCTGCGTGACCAATACAGTGAGAATATGAACAAGTGGGATGGTCAACCTACTCCAGTTCTTTTGAAGAGAGTCAGGGAACAGCAGAGTGGCAGAAACAGAGGCAGCAATGCCAGAAAAGTAGCTGTCACTTCTTCATCTCCCGAGAGCAATTGCAACTATTCCAACAATTGCAATTTCTCTCATAACAACACCAATCATTGTGTACACCCTACATGCCATGTCCAGCATTAGGGGTGCCCTGCCTCCAGCCAGGAGGAGGAAAGGGATAGTGGAGAGAACCAAATCTATTGGAATGTATTCATTAGGTGGCCTGGCAGTTCAAGAGTTCGGAAATACAGGGCTTTAGTTGACACAGGTGCTCAGTGTACTTTATTGCCATCAAATTGCAAAGGGGTCAGAGTCCATATCTATTTTTGGAATCACTGGTGGATCTCAAGAGTTAACCAAGTTGCAGGCTGAGATCAGTTTAACTAGTAAAGAGTGGAAGACACATACTATTGTAACTGGTCCTGATGCGCCTTGCATTTTGGGAATTGACTTTTTGAGACAAGGTTGTTTCCAAGCTCCTAAGGGTCACAAATGGGCTTTTGGAATAGCATCTGCAGAGATTGAGGATGGTAAATTGAAATTGTCCATTAGACCTGAACTTTCAGATGAGTCTGTAGTTGTGGGACATCATGACATAGAGGATCTGGAGGTGCCAATTGCTACTCAAACTGTTCACCACAGGCAGTACAGAACTATCTGTGACTCTTTGTTGCCCATTCATCAGCTGATTTGTCAGCTGGAGAGTCAGGCTGTCATTGAGAAAGCTCATTCACCTTTCAACAGTCCAATTTGGCCTGTGTGTAAAACTAACAGCAATTGGAGTCTCACAGTAGACTTTCGTGCCCTCAACGAGATGACTCCACCCATGAGCGCAGCTGTGTCAGACATGCTGGAGCTCCAGTATGAGCTGGAATCGAAGGAGGCTAAATGGTATGCTACCATCGACATTGCTAATGCTTTCTTCTCTATTCCCATAGCAAAGGAGTGCAGGCCTCAATTTGCATTCACCTGGAGAGGAATCCAGTACCAGTTCAACCATTTGCCTCATCAGTGAAACGCAGTGAAACACAGCTCAACAATCTGGGGCTGGGGCTGGTCAAGGCAGGATTGGATGTGGCACTTAGTTCCATGGTCTAGCCTTGAGCTATGTGGTAAAGGGTTGGACTTGATGATCTGTGAGGTCTCTTCCAACCCTGATAATACTGCGATACTGTGAGACTGTGTGATCTGTCACTCAGTCATCCACAGTTCACTGGAGAAAGGTAAAGCTCCAGAGCACATCCAATTCATCGACAACATCATTGTGTGGGGCCAAACAGCTGAGGAAATCTTTGGGAAAGCTGACAAAATCATTGCCATTCTGTTGCAAGCAAGTTTTGCCATTAAGAGAGACAAGGTCAAAGGACCTGCCAGAGAAATTCAGTTTCTGGGAGTGTGGCGGCAGGATGGTCGCCATCACATTCCACAGGATGTGATCAACAAAGTCTCCACCATGGCAGTTTTCCCACCAATAAGAAGGGCACTCTATCTTTCTTAGGTGTGGTGGGATTTTGGAGACTACACATTCCTGGTTTCAGTCAAATTGTCAAACTTCTGCATGATGTGACTCATAAGAGAAACTATTTTGAGTGGGGATCTGAACAACAAACAGCCTTTGATCAGATCAAGCGAGAAGTAGTCCATGCAGTGGGCTTGGGACCTGTGAGATCTGGTCTGGACATTAAGAACATTCTGTACATGGCTGCCAGTGGCAATGGTCCAACTTGGAGCCTTTGGCAGAGAGCTCCAAATGAGACACATGGTTGTCCATTTGGTTTCTGGGCTCATAGCTACAGAGGTTCAGAGACAAATTACACCCTAACAGAGAGATACTAGCAGCCTAGGAAAGAGTAAAAGCAGCTTCTGAGGTGATTGGAACTGAGTCACAATTGCTTTTAGCTCCTAGACTGCCAGTTCTAAACTTGATGGTCAGAAGCAATGGTTAATCACTGCATCATGCCAGAGGTGCAAGCTGGTCTAAATGGATGGCTTTGCTTACCCAATGAGCATGAATGGATGCAACCTGGTCTAGTGGAGGTGATCACTAACTGTCCGGAAGGCACAGACTGTACCAAACCTCCAGAGGACACAATAACCCATGCTGAAGAAGCTGCTCCTATGGTGATCTCTCTGATCAGGAAAAGAACTATGCTTTGTTCCCATATGGTTCCTGTCATCTTGTTGGGAACAAGTGAAGCTGGAAGTCAGCAGTCTGGAGTCCTACCAGGAGAGTTACCAAAGCAAGAGATGGAGAAGGAGAATCCAGTCAGTTCACTGAGGTAAAAGCTGTCCAACTTGCTCTTGATGTGGCTGAACATGAGAATTGGCCTATCCTTTTACCTCTACACTGACCCATGGATGGTAGCCAATGCTCTATGGGGTTGGCTAAAGGACTGGAAGAAGCATGGTGGGCAGAGGAAAGGAAAGCCTATTTGGTGTGCTGATCTATGGCAGGACATTGATGCATGGCTGGAGAGAATTCCAGTGAAGGTGCGGCACGTAGACGCACACATGCCTAAGAGTAGAGCCAAAGAGGAACACCAGCACAACCAGCAGGCAGACCAAGCTGCTAAGATTTCTCAAGTTGATGCCAATTCTGATCTTGACCTTGATTGGAAACACCGAGGTGAACTGTTCTTAGCTTGGTGGGCCCATGATTCATCTGGACATTGAACAGAGATGCAACGTACCGATGGGCACGCAATAGGTCAGTTGACTTATCCATGGACGCTATCACCCAAGTCATCCATGAGTGTGACATTTGTGTTGCTACTAAGGAGGGTAAGTGAACGAAGCCCTTGAAGCCTGGCAGATTGACTATCTCACTTTACCTCAATTTTGCTCTGGCAAGCAGTATGTGCTAATGATGGTAGAGGCCAGCATTGGATGGCTGGAAACCTATCCAGTTCCACATGCTACTGCATGTAACACCATTCTTGGCTTGGAAAGACAGATCATGTGGAAACATGGAACTCCAGAGAGAATTGAGTCAGATAATGGCACTCATTTCAAGAACAATCTTATGAAAAACTGGGCTAAAGAGCACAATATTGAGTGGATCTACCACATACTCTACTATGCAGCAGCTTCAGGGAAGACTGAGTCATACAATAGTTTGCTGAAAACCACCCTAAAAGCCATGGGACATGGAACTCTGAAAAACTGGGACAAACATTTAGCACAAGCTACCTGGTTGGTAAATAGTAGAGGTTCAGTAAACAGAGCAGGGCCTGCACAATCAGATTTGGTCCAGACTGTAGACGGTGATAAAGTTCCTGTTGTATATGAAAAGAATCTGTTAGGGGAAACTGTTTGGGTATTTTCTCCTTTGGGCAAAGGGAAACCTGTCCGAGAGGTGGTGTCTGATGAAAGTGCTGGTCATACCTACTGGGTAATGCAGGAGAATGGTGAAATCCAGTGTATTTCACAGAGAAATTAGCTGAGAGAGTTTAAATTCAGAGTGTATAATACAAGCGGTTAGGAGTTTGTTCTTCTAGGTATCATTGATGTCTAATGAAGGAATCTACGAGAGAATCTACAGTACGTGAGCATGAACCCAATGTCACCTGGGAGTCCCTGTTCTCATCTCATCTTTGAGGAGACAAACTGTTTGCTGTTTTCTGATCTTTTGAATCACCTACATCTGAGATAGCCGGAATGAAGTGTGAACTGAACTTGTGATATTCATTAGTGCAAATATTGTTTTAGATTAGATGAGATAGTTCTCAGCAATACTATGAGTGAAATAGACAGGGGTGGATTGTGCTAGTTTGAGGCTACCTAGAATGTTTTGTTTCAAAGAACTAGGTTATAGGCTGTGGAAAGAAAACAAGGCTGATGTCAACCTCACTCATTTACTTGCTGAGATGTATAAAATCAAGTATCAAAACATAGATAAGGCATAACTTCTTCTGCTGGAGACCTCCGAGCTGCATCTCTGTCTAACCTCACCCTCTGTTTTCTTTTTTCTTTCCTAATCCACTTTGTTTCATAACTCCCTGGCCAAACCTCCATTCTTCTTTGAGTCTGGGGGTAAGGTTGAGAGGGGTAGGGGGAAGATGCAGGGGTGGTTGAGAGCCCCTCCTGGGGAATCAGGTTTCTGGAAGGGCTGCTGTGTTTCTGTATTACCTTTTGCCTTGTATATTTCTGTATATAACTGTATATACTGTAAATATCTGCTTGTATATTCTGCTAAGATGTAAATAATAAGCTTCATTCAATTTCTAGAGCTGTCTGAGTCTAGTCTGGGTGATTTCCAAAGTGTGGGGGGCAGGGAACACTCAAACCATCACACTAAATGAAAATTTATTACTAAGTGGTATATTTAGAAATCTTAAGGTGGTAAAGAGAATAGTTTTCTTTCTTAACTTTCAGAATACTTTTTCTGAAAATGAAATGCCTTACTATTTTCTAAATTTCTAAATTATCTCACAACTTAATCCTGAATGTGTAAAGGTGAGTAGAAAGTCTGCAAAATGTTCATGCATATATTCTCAAAGTCAGTGTAAATGAAATCTATATTTGCACAGGGTCTTTGCTATCTGATTGTAGATTACAACGGCTCCTTTCACTCTTTCTGAGATTTTAAATCTGTTGATAATCCCTGGACAGAATAATTTACAACAGGTAAAAACTAAGTGTGCAGAAAATATTCTCTCCACTGGTGATATTATTCAGCAGTCACTGACAAAAATCATTGTGTTAGTTTGAATGCTTGCCTTTTTCTCATTATTCATTTACCTGAAAACTGCAATATCCCGGTATTTTATCAATTGATATGATAGTATTTCAACTGCATAGGCAATGGAAATGCTTTATGAAAGATTGACAAGAGATTGAATTTAATGGGCTAAATGCTAGATTTGAGAAAACATGTTTAACCACAGTAGCTTAAAGGCACCTACTTTAAACTGTATTCATTAAGCCCTTGCTTCAAGCATTGAAATATCTATTATTTACAGAGTATTCATCCATGTATTTGTTCAGAACAAATAATCTCATGAAGCTGAATATTTTCTATTAGAAATAAATTATCTGGTCTATTAACATTTTCAGCATCAAAAGATGTTTTAACTTTTCTTATGAGTGTTAAATGTATCCATAAAAAATGGAAAATAAGTAAAATAAAATACAATGTAAAAATGTGCCTTTTCTCTTTAACAAGACCTTCTTTTTCAGATATTTCTTTGATAATGTCTTTGAGACCTATAAAAAAGTGACATGATCAACCCAAATTCCATGAAATAACCTCAAGAGGACTGGAAACCAATGCTATCCTGGGAGATTTTGCTGAACATGTGGTACTTTTAAATGTTGTATACTGCCCTTGAGCCCTGCTTTCCAGTGGCTGATAATGTCACTGCACTATGCTGTTCCTGAATCTAAAATTGGTTTCAGTTATGGGGAATAGCTTAGAACTCTAATTTTTTTTGTTAAATTATTTTTCCTTACTTTTTTTCCCCCCATTTCTACCACCAACTTAATTGACCTTAGCATTTTTTTACATAATCAGAAGGATAATTTAATAAATTATACACACATTAACCTTATTATTCTGTTGCCTTTTCTAGATAATATAGTCTTGAAATTCTTCTGTTCATACTGAAGATATATTTTTTTTACAACACTTTTAGGACAGAATCACATTACTGTACTTTTCCACAAAATGAGTATGCATATTTTTCCCCATTTTTGCCTTTTTTTTTTCTTTGTTTTGTTGTGACTTAAAATGGTTCCAGGCATATGTTCCTACAATCAAAATTATGAAAAGTTCTTGATAGTCAAGTATCAGTAGGATTTCAAACAGAAAATAAATAATGGTTGGATAGGTTTTGAACTATGCCTATTCAGACTTGTTGTTGCGGAGGGAGTTTCTCTGTTCCTCCCTTATTTCATAGTATCATCATAGTATCATAGTATCATCAGGGTTGGAAGAGACCTCACAGATCATCGAGTCCAACCCTTTACCACAGAGCTCAAGGCTAGACCATGGCACCAAGTGCCACGTCCAACCTTGCCTTAAAGTGTCCCAGGGATGGCGACTCCACCACCTCCCCAGGCAGCCCATTCCAGTGTCCAATGACTCTCTCAGTGAACAACTTCCTCCTCACCTCAAGCGTAAATCTCCCCTGGCGCAGCCTGAGGCTGTGCCCCCTTGTTCTGGTGCTGGCCACCTGAGAGAAGAGAGCAACCTCCCCCTGGCCACAACCACCCCTCAGGTGGTTGTAGACAACAATAAGGTCACCTCTGAGCCTCCTTTTCTCCAGGCTAAACAATCCCAGCTCCCTCAGCCTCTCCTCGTAGGGCTTGTGCTTAAGGCCTCTCACCAGCCTCGTCGCCCTTCTCTGGACACGCTCAAGCATCTCAACGTCCCTTTTAAACTGGGGAGCCCAGAACTGAACACAGTACTCAAGGTGAGGTCTAACCAGTGCAGAGTACAGGGGCAGAATGACCTCCCTGTTCCTGCTGACCACACCATTCCTGATGCAGGCCAGGATGCCACTGGCTCTCTTGGCCACATGGGCACACTGCTGGCTCATGTTCAGGTGGGTATCAATCAGTATCCCCAGATCCCTCTCTGTCTGTCTGCTCTCCAGCCACTCCGACCCCAGCCTGTAGCTCTGCATGGGGTTGTTGTAGCCAAAGTGCAGCACCCGGCACTTGGAGCTATTGAACCCCATCCCATTGGACTCTGCCCATCTGTACAGGTGATCAAGGTCCCGCTGCAGAGCCCTTCTGCCTTCCAACTCAGTCACATCTGCCCCCAGCTTTGTGTCATCTGCAATCTTGCTGATGACTGACTCCATGCCCTCATCCAGATCATCTATGAAGATGTTAAAGAGGATGGGGCCCAGCACAGATCCCTGAGGGACACCACTAGTGACTGGCCACCAGCTGGATGTGGCACCATTCACCACCACTCTCTGGGTCCGGCCCTCCAGCCAGTTCCTAACCCAGCATAGAGTGTTGCCATCCAAGCCATGGGCTGATAGCTTAGCCAGCAGTTTGCTGTGGGGGACAGTGTCGAAGGCCTTGCTGAAGTCCAGATAGACCACATCCACAGGCCTCCCCACATCCACCAAAAGGGTCACCTGATCATAGAAGGAGATCAGGTTAGAAAGGCAGGATCTGCCCTTCCTAAACCCATGTTGGCTGGCCCTGAGCCCTTTGCCATCCCTCAGGTGCGCTCTTATCACCCCCAAGATAACCTGCTCCATCAGTTGCCCTGGCACTGAGGTCAGGCTGACGGGTCTATAGTTCCCAGGTTCCTCCATCTGACCCTTCTTGTGGATGGGGACCACGTTGGCCATTTTCCTGTCTCCTGGGACCTCTCCGGTGAGCCAGGACTGCTGGAAAATGATGGAGAGTGGCTTGGCCAGCTCAGCTGCCAGCTCTCTCAGCACCCTGGGATGGATCCCATCTGGTCCCATGGACTTGTGGGTGTCCAGATGGCTCAGCTGGTCCTGAACTAATTCTTCATGAATTTCCAGGGGAACACACATTTGG
Organism: Pogoniulus pusillus; assembly: GCF_015220805.1. Lineage (NCBI taxonomy): Eukaryota > Metazoa > Chordata > Aves > Piciformes > Lybiidae > Pogoniulus > Pogoniulus pusillus. The sequence goes on along the minus strand of NC_087309.1, from coordinate 60,420,692 downwards.
GGGATGTGAGAAATTAATTTGAGGTGGTATTAATTTTTATAAAAATATATTTATTAAAATTAATATTTACAAACTCATGCCACCCCCAACCACTGTGTAATAAAATATAGTTCTAGTGCAAGGTTATGAAAACAATTTGAATATGATATGTACAGGGATCTGGTTAATAATTGTTAAATATCAACAATAGACAGAGAGAGATTTCCCTCAGACTTAATGCCGCTTAAGAACTATGCTGTCTGCCCAGCAGGGACTGAAACTGTGTCTGCTTTAAGGCAGAGATAACTTACATTACAAAGGAATCAAAGCTTACTTAGATGTGTTGCCCTTAATTATTAACCACCCTCCCGGGGTTGTGCCACAGCCTGTGCCCAATGTCCAGACTTCTGTAGGGCTGGAATCTTCCTGGCTTGAAGGGAAATGATAAGTCTTCCCAGTCTCTGGGGTAAACAGGTTTCTCTAACCATTTGTTCTCCTGGTGTGAGGTGGTCTCTGCCTCGACACTGCTGGTTTTCTGGATGCTGTGTGTCCAGGCAGGATTCCAGGAACAGGAGAAGAATGTTGTCCGTGCAGTTTCTGGCATGGTCTCTTCATAGCTAGCAGGCTGTGTTTGTGGGTTTGCAGACAATCTAGAAGGTCTGCCATCCTAGTCCTTCTTACCAGCATGAAGCTGAAAGCCTGTGCTCCGTAGATAAATGCTAGATAGCAGGCCAGTATGCACATATGACTCTAGGCTTAGGGGACTCCCCATATATGTATCAGGTGCACGCTTGAATGTGCTCTGCTTCTAAAGGTATGCAGACAGGTTAACTGCGAATAGTAATCAATGCACGAGGTCTAAGCCTCAGTGAGCATCAGAGCAGTGCTTTGGCTTCCAAGCATGTGGGTGTGAGCGCTTCAGGTGCAGCTCAGAGCTGCAGTGTGGATCAGAGAGCTGAGCTGCGCTGCAGGCAGGGTCAGAGAGCTGAATCTGAACAGATCTGATGAGAGTTGAGCCTGAGCAGCTGCGTCTGGATACTCTGAACAGCTAAGTCTGAACACTCGGAACACGTGGTGCTCCTTTGCACCCCTCTTTATAGACTGTGGACCAAGATTAGTGGCTCTTTGGCCATCTAAAGTGACCAATCAGGCTGGCAGTAAGCCAAACTTTACCTAAATAGGCAGGAGCTGTTTGCCTGGACCCTCCCAAATATGGGGATCACCTGGGCAGACCCCAGGGGTACAAGAACTGGGTATGTGTGTGTTACACAACTTGTTTACTACCATGGGTCCTGGCTGAAAAACATGTCCAGGCATGTAGAGGCATAGGGAGGCCTCTGTTTTTGGGCTGCAGCCCCTCCACCACACTTGTATATTAGAGATAACTATCCTTGAGACATTACGATATTTAATTTGAGTTTTGACCTATTCATCCATGGATCTTTAGTCTGCCTAAATTAGACTGGAAACTGACATAGACTAGGAGAAAGCAATAATTTGCATGATGGTTCCTGTTCAGACTACAGATTTTGGGAAATCTACAGATATGAAGGTGAAAAAGCACCTGGAAGTGTGTGGTGGTTTGGGTGTTATCCACCCCCGCACACTTTTAGAAATATCTAGCTAGACTCAGCCGGGCTCTGGGAATATAAATGAAGCTATTTATTTACAGCTAGCACAATATACAAGCAGATATTTACAGTATATACAGTTATATACAGAAATATGCAAAGTAAAAGTAATACAGAAACACAACTCCCCTCCCAGAAACCTGAGTCCCCAGGAGGGGCTCTCAACCACCCCTGCACCTTCCCCCTGCCCCTCTCAACCTTACCCCAGTCCTAAAGAAGAAAAGTGGTTCAGCCAAGAGGTTAAGGAGCAAGGTTAGCCCAGCCCAAAAGTGAAGACAAAATGGTGAGAGTGTTATCTAATGTTTACATTCTTCTTCAGGGAGACGCTGAGGGAAGGAGACATCACCGTTGTTTTCCTTTCACAGCCTATCATCTAGTTCTTTTCACCAAAACATTCTACCCTGCTTCAAACTAGCACAAAGTGGACAGATTAAATATTCTCTCTCTTGTACATGTAAATCAACAAATACAAAATTACCTTTGCTCCCTTGAAACAACAGCTGCTCAGGATGTGTGGTGCAAGCACATCCTGGGTGTTTTGCCTGAATGCCCAGGGATGTGTATTGGAGAAGTGAGATCTGAAGATGCCTGAGGTGAAATCCCACTGCTGCCTGCCCCTGCAGGTGCATGGACTCCTAGAATGTGCAATAATTGTAGTAAACGACCTGCCTTATGGGTCAGCTCTGCCCACTGAAGCACACCTGGCAGTCACTTATATATTAACATGATCAAGGTGTGGGGCAGGGGGAGCTGCAGAAAAAAATGAATAAAAAGACGCTGACCCTGTATCAGCTTTAGTAAGTTAGTGAGAAAGGGAGTGAATGAGAAGATCCAGCCTGAAAACAGCAGCCCAGGAACCCTCTCTCCACAACCAACACCACCAACCAAGCCATGCCCTGGGTTTTGCCTGCTGTAAGAAGAAAAACTTCTGGAGAAGAAAGAACTCCACTGGGAAACACTGCATGCTGGAGGCTCCTCAGAGAAGAGAGAAACATCACGGATGCTCTCTCCCTCCCCTCCTCCAAGGGAAGACAGCACAAACCGACAAGGATAAACCCGGGGACACCTCCTCCAAGCCAAAACAGTAGCATCCTTCCTCGGACCTCCTCCAGCCAAAGAAAGCATCTGAGGGAGGGGTGTGGTAATGTAGTTTCTTTCCTGCTGTTCTCCTCTCTCTCTCGATTTGTTTCTCTCTCTCCTCCGCTCTCTTTCTCTCATCTGTTCACTTCATCCTTTAATAAGTAGTCTCACTTTTGATATTTGGACTGGCCTGGAGCTCTACCATTCACACTTTCTTCTTTTACTTCATGTAGCTGGCTGTTCTAAGACTATAGAAACAAAAATGATTGAATTCCTAAAACTTTAGAAAACCTAGACCTTTTAGTCTGCAATCTAACAAAAATCCAAATGATCTTCATAAATTGGATTTTTTTTCTTGCTTTGTACTTTAGAATAGGTGACATTTTGTCAAAGAATACTCAATGTATACCTTCTTTCAAAACTTGAAGTACTTTGCTGATAGCTGCATGAATGGTCATGAATCTGCAAGATGTTAATTATTTGTACATTGAGAATATCCATTTTTAACTAACCTTTTCATGTCTCATATTCTCATATTTCATGTTTAAGGGTGGCAGAATTCAGACCTGCAAAGCTTTGGCAAGGAAGCTTAATATTCTGCCATTAGGCAGCAGAACATTATTTGAAAAACTTTCTATGGGGTTGAGAGCTGCCAGCAAGCACTAGCTCAATGCTCTAGTGAGCTGCAGTAGAACAGTTAGAACTCAGCCAGCAGCAATGAGAATCACCATCACCATTTCTTCCCATATCTTAACAATTACTTTTCAGAGAAGAGCTCCAAAATTCAGCCAAATTCTGTCCTGTACTGGGGGGGCAGGTGGCAGGGAGGGGTGGGGAAATGTCAAATAGAGCTAATAATGATGCTTTTTTGGTTGACATTTTCCTACTAAGAAATCTAAAAAAAAAAAAAAAAAAAAAAAAAAAAAAATTAACACAGCCCACTGTATACACTCTTAATGACATTTGGTTGATGTCAACTTACACTGGATGCAAACTGGCTGCATAAAGACATGCATCTCAGCACAAGAAAGTGTATGCTTTTCAGCAAGGTAAAGAAGACCTGAGGTGAGTCCCTTTCTTTGTCACATTATAAATTAGACTCTGCCAGCAGCCAAACACCGTATAGCCACTCACTCTCCTTCCTCTGTGCTGGGGAACAAGGGAGATCATTGAAGGGGTAAAACTGAGACTCGTATGTTGAGCATAACAATGATACTAATAACAACAACAGTAAAAATATAATATACAAGTAAGTAATGTGCAAAACAATCGCTTGCAATCCACCTTGTGAAGCTCAGTACATTATCAGCTAGTGATCCTAGAGGAGAAAATCCCAAAAGTGCAATCCCAGAAGATAGAGAACCAATTTTCTCTTTAATCCTCCTCTATATACTGAACATGACATTGCATAACATGAAATGTGCCTTTGACCAATTTATGTTCATTTCTCTGGACACATTCCCTCCCAGGCACACCTGCACACTAGCAAGATGTGGGAATCTAAAAAGTCCTTATTTTCTTAGAAACGACTACTAACATCAGTGTATAATCACCATTCTTCTCACACCAAGACCCATGATGAACACAAAACATAGCACTATTCCAGCCACTAAGAACAGCTCTCTGACCAGAAAGCAGGACACATACCTGTGCAGATACAGGTTTGTAAAATGAGGAGACTATTCTTATTCTTTCTTTAGTTTTCTTTAATTTTCTTTTTTTTAAAAAATAATTTGTCTTTTTTTTTCTTTTTTTTTTCCCTTTCAACCTATTGTCTTCTGACAGAAGGACAGATTTCTGAGAAGTTCCACCAAAATCAGCATGCCTTAGTAATATGAGCAAATACTAGGGCTTCTAAAACAGTATTAATTGGATACTCATTTGTGACTGCGTTATCTTGATGCTCTTATTCTTGCCAGGGTTTTGTGGCTGCTTTCTCTCCCAATCAATTAGATTGACTTTCCACCTATGGGAAAGTTACTAGTCTTCATCTAGCAATGAAAATAACAAATCATTCATAAGCCAACCCAAATTGCCAAGTAAATGTTGTGTATCTGGTTTATATTATGGTATACTATAAGCATATATATATATATATACACACACACCTATGCCTATACATATATCACAGAATCATAGAATCTACCAGGTTGGAAGAGACCTCCAAGATCATCCAGTCCAACCTATCACCCAGCACTGTGAAATCAATTAGACCATGACACTAAGTGCCACATCCAGTTTACCTGCTGCCTTCTTTGGTTTGTCTCTAGTACTGTTGTGTTTGATCCCTTCCCCTTTCCAGTCTACTTAAAGCCCTTTCAACAAGCCCAGCCAGCCCATGTGCCAGGATCTTCCTCCATCTCTGAGTCAGTTGTATCCTATCTGTTGTTAGCAGACCTGGGGCCATATAAAGCTCCCTAAGATCAAAGAATCTAAAATTTTGTTGGTGGTGGCACCAGCCACTGAGACACTTGTTAATCAGGTATGATTTCCTATTCCTCTCAGCATTCCAACCTGAGATTAAGGGTATAGATGAAAAGATTACTTGTGCCCCCAATCCCTCAACTAATTTCACCAGTGCCTCGAAGTCCCTTTTGACTGCTTTTAGACTTCTAGTATCAACCTCATCAATTCCTGCTTGTACAACTAACAATGGATAGTAATCAGAGAGCTGCATTACAGTAGGCAGCCTTCTGGTAATATCCCTGAGCTGGGCCTTCAGGAAGGCAGCAGACTTCTTTGTGGGAGGGGTCTGGCTGGCATATGGGGTCCTCTGTTCCCTTCAGAAGGGTATCACCAGTAACAATTACCCTCCTATTTTTCTTTTGGGTATTAGTTCTGATGCGAGGAGGCAACTGAATTACTTTAATTGACCCCTCCAGATGGTGATGCTTCTGCCTCCAAGACCACCTTGCTCTCAACCTCTAGTGCCCTATATCTGTTGTGCAAGGGCAACTGAGGAGGTGAAGGGGGCTGGAAGGGTTTTCCCTTGCCTTTTCTGGCAAGCACCTATGTCCATTCTCCCTTGCTTCTTGGTTCACCTCCCTCTGCTAAGGGGGTCTGCAGGGCACGGTGCTGTAGGTCCAACTCCCTTTCACATTCACTTTTAGCCCTTAGCCTTTCCACTTGTTCCTTCAGTTCAGCCACTAGGTTAAGCAGATCATTGATCTCATCACACCTATTGCAGGCATTGTCTCTGCCACCCTCAACTTTGAGTGGCAGGCTCCAACACCCCTTGCAGCCAATTACATGGATGCCTGCATGCCTATGGGTGGGCTCTGTTTGGGTGCCCACAGTTTTACAAGTATTGTAAACCTTTGACTGAGCTTTCACCGTGTCTCACTTCCTTCAAGGAACTGACAGGTGTTGGTTTTGGTGTGGGTTTTTCTTTTTTGTTTTGGTGGTGGTGGTTTTTCTTTCTTTTTTCTTCAGCACACACTGTGCACTGTGTTCTGCAGAGAAGGTTGCTCTCTTCCTGAGTCAGGCTCTGGTGTCACTGCTTCTCCTCCTTTAAATCACCCGTGCACCATGCCCTGCCTCTTCAGGGGCATGTATGCCATGTATGCCGCATATGCCACGTAGCCTGCAACGTAGCCTGCCACGCCTGCTGCTTCACAGTATCACAGTATCATAGTATCACCAAGGTTGGAAGAGATCTCATAGATCATCAAGTTCAACCCTTTACCACAGAGCTCAAGGCTAGACCATGGCACCAAGTGCCACGTCCAGTTCTGTCTTGAACAGCTCCAGGGATGGTGACTCCACCACCATCCCGGGCAGCCCATTCCAGTATCCAATGACTCTCTCAGTGAAGAACTTTCTCCTCACCTCGAGCCTAAATTTCCCCTGATGTAGCTTGAGGCTGTGTCCTCTCGTTCTGGTGCTGGCCACCTGAGAGAAGAGAGCTACCTCCTCCTGGCTACAACCACCCTTCAGGTAGTTGCAGACAGCAATAAGGTCACTCCTGAGCCTCCTCTTCTCCAGGCTAAACAATCCCAGCTCCCTCAGCCTCTCCTCGTAGGGCTTGTGCTCAAGGCCTCTCACCAGCCTCATCGCCCTTCTCTGGACACGTTCAAGCATCTCAATGTCCCTCCTAAACTCGGGGGCCCAGAACTGAACACAGTACTCAAGGGCTTCCCTGCCCCTTTCTGGGTTTTGCTGATCAGGAAAGCCCAAAAGTAGAGAAAAAACAAACAAACTTTTGAAAGGCTTGAAAAGGCTTACAAAAAGCTCTGAAAGAAAGCATGTTCCAGCAGAGTTAGCTTTGGTATTGCTTTCTTCCCGAATCAGGCATTTATGAATATACAAAGAACATATTTGTATAATATATAAATGACATTAATGTCAAGAAACACACCAGCCATGAAATACTGGAGTTGTCTGGAGTATTTTACATGTATATTGTAAAAGATTCTGTTTACAGAAATATGCATGCATACATACACAGATTTAAGCAACTACTTTCAGCCACCTTTGAAAAGACTGTTTTTTTCTCCAACATTAGTATTGCTTAATGGCAGAAGTGTCACTGCTGCATGCTATGCCTGACTATTATGAATGATACTACTAATTAGACTAATATAATAACAAAATAAACATAAACATTTGTGCCATCAGCTGTCATTTTTGATACACGTAGTCATAAATGAAAGCTGAAGAAAGAAAAGATAAATACTTCATTGATTCCAAAATTGTGCCTAGCAACTCAGAAACAATTACACTACTTGATGAACCATGGTACTGTCTGCTTTTCTGTTCCTGTTTGATTACAGATCAAATACTAGCACTTAACGGGTAAGTTATCTGCCAGTAAGCTTTCCTTCATGCTACATCTCAGGGTACCTTATAACCATTCATATGATGAAATACATCTTTCTACCATATGCTGACATATCACAAGGCAAGATGATGAAGTGTCATAATTGTTATGTTGCAATGTGATCTGCCACCCATGAATCAAAATGATTCAGAAAAACAAAATGCCATTTTTTTAATAAACTCTGATTCTGGTATGCTCTGCAGCCTGCATACTGTGTGAAATGCCTTAAAGTTATCCGCAGATTGCTCAGCTCCTCTGCCAATATAAAACTAAGAGTAAAATTTTAGCTCCATGTTGGAAAGTATGAACTTAACCTTACAACATTGCTGCACTGTGCTAGCAAGATTTTATTTTAACCACCACAACAAATTATGACTTTTAACTTTTATAAGGTTGTTTATTAAAACATGTAGTTAGCTCCCAGTACACACAATTTCTCTATGCCTGTGAATAGATAGCAAAGGTCCTAGCATTTGCTAAACTCTGCCAGGAGTCAAATCTACTAAAATAGTCATAATGAATTCTACTAGGAAACATAACATATATATACAATATTATGTCAGCCTTTCAGCATAACAGAAGCCAGATTTGCACTGTAGCTCACTATTGTGATCTTGAGTCAACACAGAACAGGAAGTAGAGATTAAGGGAAACCCAGATGATAAATTTATAGGAAAGAATCATGCTATTTTTTAAGTAATAATAATAGTTAAACTGGAGAAATCCAGTTTTTCTATACTTATCTATCCTGGGCATCTCTTTACTGGGATGGTAAAAACACCAGAGTGCTGATTTAGATTGTTAAGTAGTAAATGTAGCATTATTTTCTTGGAGAGTGGAAGAGGAAGAGTTCAGTTAGATTAAATGGCTCTCACCCATCCATGTAATGCATTTAGTGTGAAGACTGCTGAATTTATTTCCCTGGAAAGATAATTTGAAGTCACAGCCAGGGAATTTCAAAATATCGTAACGCTACTGGAAAAGTCAGAAGATACTTTATTCTGAGCAAACTGTGAGGAGAACTCACACAGTAAATCAAATGGCCACCAGGTAGTGCAATGCTAATTATGCCATTCAGTTGGAAAATATTGAAGTAAATTTTTATTAAATTTTGACTACATCAGGAGGTGTAGACACATTGCTTAAGTCTAGAACTGTCATCCCAGCATTTTCACTTACTCGTCCATGCTAATGTTCATCATAAAACATTGTCAGGAATCTGTTACTAAGATACACCAGATGTAATTCTCATCAGGGCTCAAGGATACAGGGAATATACCTTGACATAAGATTAGAAGGCTAGTCAGCATAATATGAATAATTTCAATCTCTCTGTGAATATCATTAGCCAATTTAATCACTCAGGATGTGAGACCATGGCACCGCCAGAAACTTCCAAATAAAACCTATACTACCAGTTTTGATGAAGATTTCAGAGTTGTGTGAAATACTAATCCAGGTATGATTGTCAAGACTGTCAAGTGGCCACCTGTCTGTCTGTGGCACTGTGTACGACCCAGGCTCACAATGTCTTGTACTTAATTATTGTGACATATTATGATCTGTTCTTCTCTTATGCCATTGGTACAAATGAATTGCCAATCTGTTAAAAGTTACATTCTTCCAAGGATACTTCAGCAAACTAATTGCCAAGAGGTGATGATAAGTAAAAAAATTAACAAAGTGATACTTCTTATAAAGTGATATCACTTTAGAATTTCCTATTTTATTCCTTCTTTGTTGCATTTTTATCATAAATATTCTGTGGTTTTTTTTTATAGAACAATTACTCTGCATGTGTATATTACATGCATATATATATGTATATACATAAAAAACAGTTTTCCATTTGTTTTCAATTGTTAACATATTGGTTTCACCCACAAAATAGGCCTTTCTGAACCAGTCCTTAACAAAGAAAACTTGGAGAGTTATAGAAAATTTTCTTGATTGTATATTCCCTGAAAGAGATTTTAAGACCATTTCTATGCAGGTATCTGGAAGGAAACATGAATTGGCCTTCATTCAAACTGTATCATCTTGAGCAGTGTAAGTGAGGAAGTTTTACAGCCATGCTGCTTAAGTACTGAGACAAGATTTCCTTCAAGAGCTTTTCCATCTGTCCTGGAGAGGCATTGTGGTGGTTTGGCTTCTATCCCGCCCCCCCCCACACTTTTAAAAATGCCCCATCTAACTCAGGCGGACTCTGGGAATATAAATGAAGCTATTTATTTACAACTAGCACAATATACAAGCAGATATTTACAGTATATACAGTTATGTACAGAAATATACAAAGGAAAAGTAATACAGAAGCACAACTCCCCTCCCAGAAACCTGAGTCCCCAGGAGGGGCTCTCAACCACCCCTGCACCTCCCCCTGCCCCTCTCAACCTTACCCCAATCCTGAGAAAGAATAGAGGTGCAGCCAAGAGCTTAAGAAGGAAGGTTAGTGGCAGCGAGTTTAATGAGATGTTGCTCAGTCTGAAGCCAAAAGCAGAGTGAGACAAAATGGAGAATGTTATCTAATGTTTATTTCTTGTTGCCATACTTCTCAGCGGGACTGTGAGAGAAGAGACATAACCATATTTTCCTTTCATAGACAATTATCTACTTTCTCTCACCAAAACATTCTAGCCTGCTTCATACTAGCACAGGCATATTGAAATTGTAGAGCAATTATTTCTCAGTGACCTTCCTGGTTTTCCTGTTGACAGCATTTAAAACAGCTGCACAGCATGCTTCAGTGATGTAAGATTATTATATATGGTTTGTTTGTCTTTTTCTCCATTATGTGTTCTTGCCTACCATGTTCTCTAAACAAAAGACAAAAGTGTGATCCACCTACTGGAGCAGAAGTAGCTCTTCAATACAAGAATCTTGCTCTAGCCAAATTACAAGCTCCTCCACACTTGGGAAAAATAATGTGAATTAAAATTCAGCACACAGAATGGCTGACTTATAGAGTAAAGGGAGCTCTGAGTTGCATTTCTCTCTCTAGCCCCTCTGCTGTCTGTCTGATTAATCCATGTTGCTTCCTAACCCTCTGGTCTAAGCTCCATTCTTCCTTGGGACTGGGGCAAGGTTGAGAGGGGTGGGAGAAGGTGGAAGGGCAGTTGGAAGCCCCTCCTGGGGACTCAGGCTTCTGGGAGGGCTGTTGTGTTTCTGTATTACCTTTTACCTTGTATATTTCTGTATATAACTGTACGTACTGTGAATATCTGCTTGTATATTGAGCTAAGCTATAAATATAAGCTTCATTCAAATTTCCAGAGCTGGCTGAGTCCAGTCTGTGTGATTTCCACAGTCTGGGGGGACGGGGAACAACCAAACCCAAACCATCATACTTTTATTTTGGCACCTAGCGTGGGGCAAATTAATTTTGAGTGATTGTTTGTCGCAACAGAGGGACGGGGAGACTCTTGGATGCCAAGAAAGTTCCATTTATTGTAATAAATCCACTATCTTTTATAGTCAATACAGTTCTACTCCATACAGAAGGCTCTCAGTGATTGGTTCATTAAGCTTCTCGCGTATACTGCTGATTGGCTATTCCAAATCAGCTTCTTGCTAAAATTTCACAATTTCTGCTTAGCTAAGATCTCTCATCAGTACAAGAAACCATGCGCTCTGACTCCTTATCAGTACAACAGACCCTGCAATAAAATTAGGTCAACGTGTCGTAAATTCCTCTTTCTTATCAATTAAGTAGGTGTCATTTTACGCCGCTCTAGCCCAAGGTTTATGGTGTAACTTCTCCAAAGTTATCAGTTGTTCCTGGCTCACAGTGCGCGACCCTACATCTCCCCCTTTCTGTTGTACAACAAAGATCTTAGCAGTAGCTCTATCAATCATTCTTTGCATGCATTGGAATATACAAGGCAATAGTAAAAGCATTACTAACACTACAATAATAACATAGCAAAATGTTTTTACAAGACTTCTGATCCATCCTGAAAGACCCCATCCCAGAAATAGTTTGTCAAGCCAGTCCCAATTATCTTCCTGTTGCAGTCTCGTCACTCCATCCTGTATCATTTGTATGCTGGCGTGGATCGATTCAGAGTGATCGGACAAGTTCATGCAGCACATTCCTTCAAAGTCTTCGCAACCATGTCCTTGAGCTAAAAGCAAGAAATCTATAGCAGCGCGATTTTGTAATGTAGTATGCCTAACACAATCTACATCCACTAGTAGTCCTGACAGTGCAACACTAGTTGCATTGCTTTGTTTTGCAAGCCAACAGCCTAATTTATTTAAGGTGGCTAATGATTTGCTAGAGGCAACTCCTGGTGCAAAAATTGATGCAGCAACTATTTCTCCTCTATTCCAAAAATCAACATTATCATCGCAAGATTGATCAAAAGCGTGCGTAGCTCTTTTATCTCTAATTTGCTGGTGCCTCTGATACTGTTTCCGCCACCGTAGAACAGTAATGTCATTGGGTGTTAAAATTGTTAACCTACCAATTGTACAGGGTCCTCCTATAATACGAGAAGGGATAGATGGCCAAGCTCTATCACCACAAATAAAAAAGACACCAGGAGGTAACTTAAGAGGCTTGTTGGAAGATTTAGAAATGTTTTTTGTTGTGTAATTACACCAAACTGATTCATTCCTAAATATACCATGAATCGGGGTAACACTCCAAGCTTTAGTTTTGTTTTGTCCCGTGTAGTTAAACCTAAGGCAATAATCCACTTTTATTGATCCCAATAATTCAAGTTCTTGGGGTTCTAAGGATGCCGGAGGTAAATACGGCACCCATCTATCCCAATTATCTACAACATCATTGCCCTGAATCATATCTCTCAGCGACTCAGGGACTGGCCACTGATCTACTGGTACCCCTACTAGACATGTAGAGAAAGGATTCTGAGGTGTGGCTGTAGCCAGACACAACGATTGTGATCCAGTAAGATTGGTCAGTGTGATCCAAACATTAGTTTTGGACAGGGTAAAAATACCAACTCCTAATTCAATTTCCCATATACAAATTAAAAACACAGTAACATTCTTCATTTTGTCGATGATGTCTGTGCGTCAGATGAGGGTTCTATATATGGACGTATGTTCTTTGCCAGGAACTACTTGGGTCCTGAATCTGTGGAAACACAAGCATAACCCCTTCCCCATTTTATTAAAGGGAACGGTCCTTCTATTTTTCCTGATTCCATGTTTTGTACCAAGACGGGGGGGTTTTCCTGAAATTTGAAAAGGTGATTACTTGCAAAATGTCATGCAATAGTGGGGGGTATCTTCTGCAAAGCAATTCAAAAAATTGAAAGTGTACATAGCTTTCTGTAACCGTTCATCCAGTGTGTCTATCATACCTCCTCCCCCTTTCTGTTTTCCTAATAGTGTTTTTAGTGTTTGGTGTGATCTCTCAATGATGGATTGCCCTGTAGGTGAGTGCGGGATGCCGGTAACGTGGCGTATCCCCCATTCCATAAAAAATTTCTTCAAAAACTGGGATGAGTAAGCTGGACAATTATCAGTTTTTATAGTTTTTGGTACGCCTAAAGTGGCGAATGCTTTTAAGAAATGTCGTTTAGTATCTTTAGCTCTTTCTCCTGTACGACAGGAGGCAAAAAGTGCACTTGAAAAGGTATCTATGGAGGAATGTATGTATTTAAGTCGGATGAATTCAGAAAAATGTGTAACATCAGTTTGCCATAGCTCAAGGCTCTGTAAACCTCTGGGGTTGTTCCCTGTGACTTGAGATTGTATACTGAAGTGCTGGCACTCTGGGCAGGCAGAGATGATTTCTGCCGCCTGTTGCACGGTTAGATCAAACTGCCTCCTTAATCCTTTCGCATTAGTATGGAAAAATGCATGGCTTGCTCACGCTTGCCCTAATATATCAGGTAGGAGAGAGGCTGTCAAAACCGGCATGGCTAAAGAGTCAGCAACTCTGTTGCCTTCGGCTATAAATCCTGGAAGGTTTGTGTGAGATCTAATGTGCGTCACAAAAAAGGCACATTTTCGGTTGTTAATAAGTGTGATCAAGTCTTTAAGCAGATGGAATAGCTGTAAATTAGAGACTTCTTTAAGGGCAGAAGCTTCTGCCCTTGTTACAATACCTGCTATGTACACAGAGTCCGTTACCAGGTTAAAAGGGTGATCGTGGAACAAAGTAAAAGCTCAAACAACTGCAGCCAATTCCACAATTTGTGGAGAGCCTGGATGAAAAGTAATGTCAGATTGCCAATTCTCATCAGTAGAGCACTTCCAGGTGACAATTGCTTTATGAGAGGCTCCTGACCCGTCTGTAAAATGAGTAACAGTCTCCAACGGTGTTTCACTTCTTTTCGGATGTTCAGCTAAAGTAAAAGATAAGTGGAAAAGTTTATGTGGCAAGGGATGATTAGAGAACTGCCCTGAAAATCCTTGAACTGCAATCTGGAAAGGGAGTGAGTTCTGCATGAGAAAAGAGAGGTATGAGTCAACCACAGGCACATAAATAATTGCAAAGTCTTGACCGGAAAGAGATAACACTCAGCTCCTAGCTTTCATAACAATGTGTGAAAGCATTTCTGGGAGTTGCCAAATTGTCTCTGAAGACTGATGGGGTAAAAAGACCCATTCTATTATCAACAAAGGATCTTTCATCTTAACATCCCATTGAAAAATCATCCCTGAAAATTTGTCATCATCTTTTAAGACTATTAAGTAAACAGCTAAATCAGGATCCCACCGAAAAGCTTTTCGTTCTGAGATTGCATCATGAACCTTGCTCAATGCTGTTTCTGCAGAAGGCATCAGTTTCCTCGGGGCTAACAAGTTAGTATCCCCTTTCAATAGGTCAAACAATGGGGCTAATTCCTGATTAGAGATCCCTAAGAGAGGTCGTATCCAATTTATAGAGCCCAAAAAGCTTTTGAACATCATTAAGGGTCTTGATTTGGACATCTATGTATATTTTTTTGTGGTGTAATTGACTGATTTGTGATCCTCCACCCTAAATAATTGTACGGTTCTTTCTTTTGGATCTTTTCTAAAGAAACATGTAGGCCTGCTCCCTGAATCACCTGCATAGTAGCTTGTGTAGCGCTTTTTAACTCGTCTTCTGATGCTGCAGCAATGAGCAAATCATCCATGTAATGATACAATATAACAGTAGGATACTCAGAACGCACAGGAGTGAGTATCTTTGCCACATACCATTGACATATAGTGGGACTATTTTTCATGCCCTGAGGTAACACAGTCCAATGATAGCGTTTTAGCGGCTCACCCATGTTAATGCTTGGCACTGAGAATGCAAACCTAGGAGCGTCCTCAGGGTGCAATGGAATGTCAAAAAAGCAATCTTTTAAATTAATTACTATTAAATGCCAATCTCGGGGGATCATTGTTGGAGAAGGGAGACCCGGCTGTAAGGGTCTCATGGTTTCCATTATTTCATTTATTTTTCGCAAGTCCTGAATTAAACGCCAATTTCCTGTTTTCTTCTGTATTACAAAAACAGGGGTGTTCCAAGGACTAAAAGTAGGAATCAGATGTCCTTTTTTCAATTGAATTTGGACTATTTGTTCCAGGGTGCTAAGCTTTTCTTTTGATAAGGGCCACTGATTGACCCACACTGGGTCTTGTTTTTTCCATTTTAATTTTGGGGTCTCGCGCCCTTCTTCAGTGGCCCCTATTAAAAAAGCAATTTCAATTGTATTCCCCATTGAGACAAAACATCTCTTCCCCACAAGACCAGTGGTATGGGCATTACATATGGTCGAATGTTAGCTATTCTACCCTCAGGTCCAATAATTTGAACAACCCCCACACTTTGATAGCTGTTTCCCACACCCCCCACCCCTGATAATGGCTGAGAGGTATGAGTAAGTGGCCACTGACGAGGCCATTTAGCTCGAGATATTACTGTAACATCTGCTCCGGTATCTATAAGTCCTGTAACAGAAACCTGCTGACCATCTTGTTTCATTATACACTGTTTCATAGGTCGATCTTTTGATATTGTTTGTGTCCATAGAACCTGGGGTTGGCCCGTGGAATCAAAAGCACCTTGTCTGGTAACACCTGTGGATGGAGAAACACTGTCCAAGGGGAACAAAATAAGTTGTGCGATCTTACTGCCTGCCGGTACCTCACAGGGCGGTGTAGGTGTCTATGCCATGATCTTGATTTCCAAGGCATCGTTGTTGATAATGCCGGGCAGCACAAAAAGACCCGTTAAAGTAGTTGACGATCTTCCCATTACGAGGGCGAACATTCCCTCTGGCAGTAGTCCCTGAAAAACTGTCTCTAAGAGTTGCACAGAAGAGTCAGTTATGACAACTGTGTACTGGGTTGACAGATCCAATCCGGCACTGCCGCTGGTTGCTCGTTCGAGACCGAGTTTATCAGCGGTAACTGTGTTGTCTGCGGCTGAGGGATTTGTGTCTGAGCACGGCGCCGTCCCACACTCTGCCTCCAGTTTCCCTGCTGTGAGATCGGCTGACCTTGCTTGTTAAATTTCGATTGGCATTGACTAGTGAGGTGTCTGCCCTTATTGCATCTACTGCAGATGGGTGTTTTAAAGCAAATCTTTTTTATGTGGCCTCTTTGTCCACACCCATAGCAAGTCAACTCTTCTTTTGCTGCTTGTATTGGCCCCCTCATGGTCACAAAAGCATTTGCCATTGTTTCACATTTGTATTCTGAGGTTCCGAAGCGGTTACACTCCTCCATCATCTCCACCAAGGTAGGATTTGGATTTGGTGGAGACTTTAGGAGTCTTTTGCAGTCTGCATTGGCATTCTCGACTGCCAGCTTAAGCAGCAGAATATTTCTGGCTTCCAGATTATCGATCTGTTTCTCCAGAGCCCCTTGTAGTTTTGAAATAAAGTCCATGTAAGGCTCTTTAGGTCCCTGAATGATTGTAGTGAAGGCCCTCTGCGGTTTATTTACATTTGGAATTTTTAAGAAGGCTCTCTTAGCCTCTTGTGTGGTAGTGATTAAGGCTTCTCTCGGGCAGTCTCTCGCCTGAGCTGTTGGGTCCAAAAACTGCCCCGTTCCCAGGAGGTGGTCTGCGGTCATAGCCTGCAGAGCCTGATTGTTGCCAGCGGCAAATTGTTGCAGCACCTTCTCTACCCCCTGCCTCCAGGCAGATTCCCACAGCATGTATTGCGATGAGTTTAAGAGAAGACGAGCCAAAGTTTTTAAATCGAAAGGAGTAAGTACCTGACCTTCACAAACTGATTCTAACAGTCCCGTGAAGTAATGCGAGCCCAAGCCGTTCTCGGCAGCAACTCTCCTCAGTTCTTTTGTGATGGAAAAGTTATGCGGCTCCCAGACAGGGTCTCCTCTGGCTGGGTATGTTACCAGGGCTACAAAAGGGTTATTTCGGCCAAACTTACGGCGTGGAGGACGCAGGGGGATTTGAATGGCAGAAGCCATGTCCACATCCCCAGCCTCCAGAGCTTGTTTTTTAATCGTAGCCCATATCATGCCTGGATCGTAGTCATCAGGAAACAAGTCTGGCTCTTGCTCAGGATCAAAGGGATCGGGTTCGAAGGGATCCTCACTAGGAGGTGTTGATTGAGCGGCAATAGTCGTATTTATGTGTTTGGTCTCTTTCTTTTTCTCCGGGGGGTTTAGGGCCCCACTCGGACTTTCATCATTTAAAGGAGGAGCTGACGGTGGTGTCGCCTCCTTTCCTAGAGTCTGATGTTTAACTCCTTCGTACTCTTTCTGCCATGGGGAACGCAGCTTTAGAGCATCAGAGTCTCCCCTCGTCCCAAGGTCCCATAGTCGAACCCCCACACGATCCCAAAAGTCATGCTCAAAGATGTTTACCGAGGTGACATCTGAAAATTTATCCCGGACCCAGTTTAGTATCAATTTCAGTTCATGGCCCGATATGTCCTTATTATGTTTTTTCATTAATTCTTTCACCATTTTATAAACGTCCCTTTCTTCATGGGAACTATGATTACCCATATTAAACGGTTTCTCCGAGCTCACCTGCCAATCCTTGGCGGGGACAAGAGGGGTGGCCACCCTTTAAGACTTCTTTCAGTCTTCCTCCTCGGTCCTCAGAGACTTGCTACCGGCCGCCTTATTTTCGCAGTTGATAGCCTGTCGTCACGTCAGCGTCCCTTCGTAATCACGTCGGGGGTCACCATTTGTCGCAACAGAGGGACGGGGAGACTCTTGGATGCCAAGAAAGTTCCATTTATTGTAACAAATCCACTATCTTTTATAGTCAATACAGTTCTACTCCATACAGAAGGCTCTCAGTGATTGGTTCATTAAGCTTCTCGCGTATACTGCTGATTGGCTATTCCAAATCAGCTTCTTGCTAAAATTTCACAATTTCTGCTTAGCTAAGATCTCTCATCAGTACAAGAAACCATACGCTCTGACTCCCTATCAGTACAACAGACCCTGCAATAAAATTAGGTCAACGTGTCGTAAATTCCTCTTTCTTATCAATTAAGTAGGTGTCATTTTACACAGCTCTAGCCCAAGGTTTATGGTGTAACTCCTCCCAGGTTATCAGTTGTTCCTGGCTCACAGCGTGCGACCCTACAATTGTTAATTAACTCTGGGAATCAGAATGAAGATAATGAACCTATTTTACTTAGTGGAGGCTATTGTGTGGCCTATTGTCTGCTTTCTTGTTTATAACTGGATCAAAGCCAAACTTGGTTACCTTTTGTTTAATTTTATTTTGAAGAAGATAAAATCAAAGATTACATCATTTTTTTTGTTTGGAGTTGTGGGGATTTCATCCTTGGTTATATAGGGTTTAACGTCACTGAGTCTTTTACCGGTAACATGAGAGGAATGTTTACCAGTAACATTACAGGAAATGGAAGTGTTATTTCTTCTGCTTTATCTACAGCTTTAATGAGTGTTTCTGCCTGAGACCCAAGTGCCTGACCCTTGTTCTGAGTTTTATTCATGTCAGACTGTGGTATTTCTGTTGTGTATGATCTTAGATCCTATAATTTTTTTATTCTATAATAATTTTAATATTGTGTATGAGGAACTCGAGTGTGATGCATTTAAGAAGTATTAAGAAGGGGCCAGTGTCCCATACAAATGATAAACAGAGTGACAATCTAAATATAAACACTGATAGCTTGGGTAGAGAGCAAGAGGGGATGACCACTACACGTCCTCCCCTAGATTCTTGGAAATCTGACAGTGTTCCTGCCAAAAACAAGAACATGGCACAATGCCTAGGAACACAGAGAACTAAAACTCAAGATGTTTCTTCAGCCAATTCAAATAATTCAGCCAGTTCAAATCCTCAGGCAGTAGCAGCCCCTAAGGCAGATTTGAATTCTCAGGCCTCAGTCAGGCCCTAAATAATTCAGACCTGTTAGAGGAACCTCAGCCCAGTTTCTCTTGCAGCCAGACAAATCCTGGGTTAAGATGAAACATTTGACAGAGAGTGATTAAAAAAAGGACTTAGGGGAGGGGACCTCCAGTGCACAAGAGGAAGAAAAGTATAGTCTTCGAGATTTGGCGAACATACCTAGGTCCCAGTACTCTGATGAGAGGACTGCTGTGAGATTGGCTGCCAAGAAAGAGAATGGCTCTGATGAGTTTAAGAGTGCTCTTAGAAAAGTTCTGTTTCTAGGCCAGGGACAACAAGATGAACAAGAGGAAGAGGAGAAGGATGATATCAAGAATTCCAATCATCCTCTCAGAGAGGTCAGGGAAGTTAGAAAGGAATACTCAAGGGAATCAGGAGAGCCAATCCTAAGCTGCCTGGTGAGATGCCGTACTATTGGTGCCAATGCCCTGCAGGTAGGAGACAAGTCTGCCAAGCAGCTAGGACCACTCACCAAGGAGAGTGGAATGGACAAATAGTTAGCAAGTCCTTTTGGTAAGGTTAGTTTGTGGACACACCATCTGTTGGCTGGCCTAGGAGATATCCTTCCTGAGATGATCTGCCATGGGCAGCCAAGAAGTGGAGAACCATTTGTTGTGGAGGGCCCATAGGCCCGAAAATAGGCTTACATATGCCTTGCCCTGCCTGGACATGTTTTTCTGCCCATAACCAGAGGTAAGCACATAAATGAGCACAAAGTGGCACAGAAGGCCTGGTGCCATAAAGTCTAGCCTGCCCAGGACCCCTGATTGTGTAATGTGGTTGTGTAAGCCCCCACACGCCCAGCTCGTGCCTCCCTAGTGTAAGGCCCATGTTATCACCATATTTGGAAGGTCCAGGTCTGTGTCTTTTGCCTATTATGGTAAGGTTTGGCTGACTGCCAACCTGCTTGGTCATTCTAGTGGCCAATGGGCCATTAATCTTGGCCCACATTTAATAAATGGGGGTACACAGGTAAACAACGTACTCATGTTGTTATGGAGGGAGATTCTCAGTACCTACACCTGTTTTGGCAGAGGAGAGAAATTAATTGGGAGGAGATAATTTTATATAAAAATATATATGTATTAATCTCAATATTCTGAACTCTCACCACTTCCAACCACTGTATATTAATATAATATTTGGTACACGGTTATGAAAACAATCTAGGATAAAATATGTACAGAAACTTGTTAATTAACTAGCAAATATTCAAACTATAAACAGAGACAGGAGTTTTCCCTGTGGCTTAATGCCATTTGAGGTCTATATGTTACTTGCCCAGCAGAGCAGGCTGAAACTCTTTCTGCTCTACAGCAGAGACAACAGATATTTACAGAGGTATTAAAGCTTTTACTCACAACTCTTATTAATTATTAATCATGCTCCGGGGCTGTGTCACAGCCTGTGTCTAATGTCCAGACTTCAGGGGATCTCTGACCGTGGACTTTGAGGCTGGAACCCTCCTGGCTCGAGGGGAAAATATGAATCTTCCCAGTTTGTGGGGAAATAGGTTTCTCTAACTTTGTTCTCCTGGCAAGGGACAGAATCTCTGCCTTTGGTGCTGCTGGCTTCTTCTGGATGTCCTGTCCAGGAATTCTCAGCTGACAGGATCTCAGGTATAGCAGGAGAATATCGTGCTGTCTCTGGCATGGTTCTTCATGGCTAGCAGGCTGTGTGTGTGTGTGCAGACAACTCAAAGCCTGCTTCCTGGTTATCTCAGCGGCAACAGTGCTTACCAGGCAATAATAGGCAGCGGGCATGCAGGATCTGCATAGCTGCTGGGAGTCTGAGCTCCGTAGGTAAAGGCAATACAGGATCTGGTCCTGATAACATGATAGTGTGCAGATGTGCACAGCTGGTTTAGTAGACTATAGGCTTCTGTGATGGTTTGGGCATTAACCTGCCCCCCCACACTTTTGAATTTGCCCCAGCTAACTCAGAAGGCCTCCGGGAATATAAATGAAGCTATTTATTTACAAGCAGCACAATATACAAGCAGCTATTTACAATATATACAGTTATATACAGAAATACACAAAAGATAAACAATACAGAAGCACAACTCCCCTCCCAGAAACCTGAGTCCCCAGGAGGGGCTCTCAAACCACCCCAACACCTTTCATGGCCCCTCTCAACCTTACCCCAGTTCCCAGAGAGAAATAAAGGTGCAGCTAAGAGGTTAAGAAGGAAGGTTAGTGGCAGTGGGGTTAAGGAGATGTGGCTAGGTCTGAAGCTCAAAGCAGAGTGAAAAACAAAACGGAGAATGTTATCTAATGTTTTACTTCTTCTTCCCAGAGTTCTCAGAGAGACTATGAGAGAAGGAGACACAACCATTGTTTACCTTTTCACAGCCTATTATCTACTTCTTTTCTCCAAAACATTCTAGCTTGCTTCAAACTAGCACAGCTTCTCACATATATGTATGTGGAGGCTTAAATGAGCTCTGCAAGAAAGGTACACAGACAGGTGAGCTACGAGTAGGTCAAAGCATGAGGTCTGGGCCTCTGAGCATTGGAGCTATGCAATGGCATCCAAGCGTGGGGGTCTGAGCGGCTGAGTGCTGCAAGTGAGGGTCAGAGCTGTGCAGGGGTCTGAGCTGAGCACTTTGTTTAGCTGTGCACCACTATTTATTGAATGTGGACCAAGATTAATGGGCCCTTTGGCCACTAGAATGACCAATCAGGTTGACAGTTAGCCAGATCTTACCATAATAGGCAGAAGCTCTTGCCAGGACTTATCCAAATATAGGGATCACATGGACTTACCCCAGGGAGACACAAGCTGGGTGTGTGGGGGCTTACACAACCTGTTTCCAACCAGGGGTCTTGGCACAAAAACATGTCCAGGTAAGGCAAAGCGTATATAAGCCTCTTTTTGGACACACATTCAGGATGCCCTGTATTGATTGCTCAATTGCTGAGACTCCCTTGCTTGCTCACTCGCACATTATTAGGCTTATGTCTGCCTGCCTTCATTTCTATTTGCTTTGCTGCTATTATGGAGACAGGATCTCCCATAGTTTCCCAGCCAGACGTGCACACCTGCATGCCTACTGCCTTATTATTGCCTGGTAAGTACCATTGCCACTGAGTTAACCAGCAGCAGACTCCACTTGTCTGCACGCAATTGGCCTCTGTAGCCAGTGGGAGACCGTGCTAACACTGCACAGCATTGTACTTCTCCTGCACCTGAGGTCCTGGACAAAGCACCCAAGAGAAGCCAGGAGACAAGGGCATTGATTGAATCCTTCACCAGGACAACAAGGTCAGAGACCATAATTTCTCCAGAAGCTGAGAAAACTCTCCTTTCCCCTAAAGCCAGGAGTATTCCAGCCTCAAAGTCCATGGGCAAAGACACCCCTGAAGTTTGAACACTTGCATAGGCTATGACGTAGCCCCGGAGGGTGAATGATAATTAATCAGAATTTGTAAGTAAATGCTTTAATGCCTCTGTAATTTCTATTGACTCCTGCCATAGAGCAGAAAGAGCTTTCAGCCCACCCTGCTGGGCAAACAGTGTATTGACCCCAAGAGGTATTTGCTGCAGGGAAACTCCTCTCTCCATTTATAGTTTGAATTGTTTGCTAGTTAAAATAAGTTATGGTTGGTATTATTCCTAGAATGTCTTCACAACTGTGTAAATCCTTTTAACATTAATATACAGTGGTTGGGGGTGGTGAGAGTTCAGAATATTGAAGTTAATAAATAAATATTTTCATAGAACATCATCTCACACCTATTAATTTCTCCCCTCCACCACAATCGGCATACGTGGCAGAATACCCCTCCGTAATACCACTGTGCAGGGAATTCAGTTTCTGAGGCAATTTGCTGTGAAGGAAGTCCTCTGTGGAGATCATGGCACCCATGAGCCTGATGACATTCCTCTTGGAACAGGTCTCATGAAGAAACTTATCAAGCTTGCTTCTTCATCCTATGCTAACATCTTGGCTAGTAAGTTTCTACCAAGGAGTGATAATGGAAGGTCTTTCACTGTTGGTGAATTCACTGACCAGCTCAGGCAGAAAGAGGACAGCTTGTCACATTCTGCACTAGCCTCTGCTATAAAAGCTATGACTACAGAGATGAAAGAGATAGAGGATGACATTAAAGATGGCATTAGGATGGTAATAAATACAGCATCAGAGAACTTAAGGAGGATCTTAAAACCTCCATCTCCAACCTGGTAAAGGATACTATCCCTGCATCATCCTGAATGGGTACATGTTTCTGCCATCAGGAACAGATGCCCACCTCCTGCAAGGCAATTCCAGCCCAGGAGGAGACAAATTCCACCTAGGCATCACCAATGATGTGCATCACTGTGGATAATTCTGCATGACCAATTTGGTGAGAACATGAACAAGTGGGATGGTCAACCTACTTCAGCTCTTTCAAAGAGAGTCAGAGAACTGCAGAGTGGCAGAAACAGAGGCAGCAATGTCAGAAAAGTAGCTGTCATGTCTTCAGCTCCCCAAAGCAACTGCAATTATTCCAACAATTGCAATTGATCAGAAATACAGGGCTTTAGTAGACACAAGTGCTCAGTGTACATTATTGTCATCAAATTGCTAAGGGAATCACTGATGGATCTCAAAAGTTAACTAAGTTGCACAATGAAATAAGTTTAATTGGTAAAGAGTGGAAGAAACATAATATTGTGACAAGTCCTGATGCGCCTTGCATTCTGGGAATTCACTTTTCAAGACAAGGTTGTTTCAAAGATTCTAGAAGTCACAAATGGCCTTTTGGAACAGCACCTGTAGGGATAGAGGATAGTAAATTGAAATTGTCCATTAGACCTGAACTTTCAGATGAATCTGCAGTTCTGGGACATCATTACATAGAGGATATGAAACTGCCCATTGCTACGCAAAATGTGCATCACAGGCAGTATAGGACTAACCATAACTCTTTTTTTTTTGCCCATTCATCAGCTGATTCATCAACTGGACAGTCAGGCTGTCATCAAGAAAGCTTATTCACCTTTCAACAGTCCAATTAGGCCTGTGAGCAAGCCTAATGGAGACTGGCAACAGACAGTAGATTTCATGCCCTCAACTAGATGATTCCACCCCTGAGCACACCTCTGACAGACATGCTGGAACTCCAGTACGAGCTGGAATGGAAGAAGGCTAAATGGTATGCTGCCATAGACATTGTTAATGTTTTCTTCTCTATTCACATAGCAAAGGAGTGCAGGCCTCCTTTTGCATTCACCTGGAAAGGAATCCAGTACCAGTTAAAACATTTGCATCAGGGGAGGGAAAAACAGTTCAAATACTTGCCACTCTGTGATTCACAATGCATTGGAGAAAATTAAAGCTCCAGAGCACATACAATTCATCAACAACATCATTGTGTGTAGCCAAAATGCTGAGGATGTCTTCGAGAAAGGTAAGAAAATCATTGACGTTCTGTTGCAAGCAGGTTTTGCCATTAAGAGAGACAAGGTCAAAGGACCTGCCAGAGAAATTCAGTTTCTGGGAGTGTGGTGGCAGGACGGTTACCAACACATTCCACAGGATGTGATCAACAAAGTCACTACCGGGGCAGTTCCCACCAAGAAGAAGGACATTCTATCTTTCTTGGGTGCAGTGGGATTTTGAAGACTACACATGCCTGGATTCAGTCAGATTGTCAAACCTCTGCATGATGTGACTCGTAACAGAAACTATTTTGAGTGGGGACCTGAACAACAGGCAGCTTTTGATCAGATCAAGCGAGAAATAGTCCATGCAGTGGGCTTGGGACCTGCACGATCTGGTCTGGACATTAAGAACATTCTGTACACTGCTGCCAGTGACAATGATCTAACTTGAAGCCTTTGGCAGAGAGCTCCAAATGAGACACATGGTTGTCCATTTGGTTTCTGGGCTCATAGCTACAGAGGTTCAGAGACAAATTACACCCTAACAGAGAGATACTAGCAGCCTAGGAAAGAGTAAAAGCAGCTTCTGAGGTGATTGGAACTGAGTCACAATTGCTTTTCGCTCCTAGACTGCCAGTTCTAAACTTAATGGTCAGAGGCAATGGTTCATCACTGAATCATGCCAGAGGTGCAAGCTGGTCTAAATGGATGGCTTTGCTTACCCAATGAATATGAATGGATGCAACCTGGTCTAGTAGAGGTGATCACCAACTGTCCGGAAGGCACAGACTGTACCAAACCTCCAGAGGACACAATAACCCATGCTGAAGAAGCTGCTCCTATGGTGATCTCTCTGATCAGGAAAAGAACTATGCTTTGTTCCCATATGGTTCCTGTCATCTTGTTGGGAACAAGTGAAGCTGGAAGTCAGCAGTCTGGAGTCCTACCAGGAGAGTTACCAAAGCAAGAGATGGAGAAGGAGAATCCAGTCAGTTCACTGAGGTAAAAGCTGTCCAACGTGCTCTTGATGTGGCTGAACGTGAGAATTGGCCTATCCTTTTACCTCTACACCGACTCATGGATGGTAGCCAATGCTCTATGGGGTTGGCTAAAGGACTGGAAGAAGCATGGTTGGCAGAGGAAAGGAAAGCCTATTTGGTGTGCTGATCTATGGCAGGACATTGATGCATGGCTGGAGAGAATTCCAGTGAAGGTGCGGCACATCGACGCACACATATCTAAGAGCAGAGCTACTGAGGAACACCAACACAACCAGCAGGCACAGCAAGCTGCTAATATTTCTCAAGTTGATACCAACTCTGATCTTGACCTTGATTGGAAACACCGAGGTGAACTGTTCTTAGCTTGGTGGGCCCAAGATTCATCTGGACATCAAGGCAGAGATGCAACATACTAATGGGCACGCGATAGGTCAATTGACTTGTCCATGAACAGTATCACCCAAGTCATCCATGACTGTGACATTTGTGCTGCTATTAAGGAGGCTAAGTGAATCAAGCCCTTATCATAAGGTGAACAATTGTCAAAGTACTAATATGGTGAAGCCTGGCAGATTGACTACATCACTTTACCTCGATCTCGCTCTGGCAAACAGTATGCGCTAACAATGGTTGAGGCCAGCACTGGATGGCTGAAAACCTATCCAGGTCCACATGCTACTGCACATAACACCATTCTTGGCTTGGAGAGACAGATCATGTGGAGACATGGAACTCCAGAGAGAATCGAGTCAGACAATGGCACTCATTTCAAGAACAATCTAGTGAAAAACTGAGCTAAAGAGCACAATAATGAGTGGATCTACCACATACCCTACTATGCACAGGCTACAAGGGAAAATTGAGCACTAAAATGGTTTGCTGAAAACCACCCTAAAAGCCATGGGGGGTTGGAATTCTGGAAAACTGGGAGAAGCATTTAGTACAAGCTACCTAGTTGGTAAATAGTAGAGGTTCAGTAAACAGAGCAGGATCTGCACAATCAGATTTGGTCCAAACAGTAGATGTCATAAAGTTCCTGGTTTATGTGAAAAGAATCTGTTAGGGAAAACTGTTTGGGTACCGCCTGGACAGATGGGCAGAGTTCAATGGGATGGGGTTCAATAGCTCCAAGTGCAGGGTGCTGCACTTTGGCCACAACAACCCCATGCAGAGATACAGGCTGGGGTTGGAGTGTCTGGAGAGCAGCCAGACAGAGAGGGATCTAGGGGTGCTGATTGGTACCCGCCTGAACATGAGCCAGTAGTGTGCCCAGGTGGCCAAGAGAGCCAGTGGCATCCTGGCCTGCATCAGGAATGGTGTGGTCAGCAGGAGCAGGGAGGTCATTCTGCCCCTGTACTCTGCACTGGTTAGACCTCACCTTGAGTACTGTGTTTGGTTCTGGGCCCCCCAGTTTAAAAGGGACGTTGAGATGCTTGAGCATGTCCAGAGAAGGGCGACGAGGCTGGTGAGAGGCCTTGAGCACAAGCCCTATGAGGAGAGGTTGAGGGAGCTGGGATTGTTTAGCCTGGAGAAGAGGAGGCTCAGGGGTGACCTTGTTGTTGTCTACAACTACCTGAGGGGTGGTTGTGGCCAGGGGGAGGTTTGTCTCTTCTCTCAGGTGGCCAGCACCAGAATAAGAGGACACAGCCTCAGGCTGTGCCAGGGGAGATTTAGGCTGGAGGTGAGGAGAAAGTTGTTCACTGAGAGAGTCATTGGACACTGGAATGGGCTGCCTGGGGAGGTGTTGGAGTCGCCGTCCCTGGGGCTGTTCAAGGCAAGATTGGACGTGGCACTTGGTGCCATGGTGTAGCCTTGAGCTCTGTGGTAAAGGGTTGGACTTGATGATCTGTGAGGTCTCTTCCAACCCTGATGATACTGTGATACTGTGGTATTTTCTCCTTCGGGCAAAGGGAAACCTGTCCGAGGGGTGTTGTCTGCTGAATGTCGTGGTCATACCTACTGGGTAATGCAGGAGAATGGTGAAATCCAGTGCACTCCACAGAGAAATCTAATCTTGGCTCATAGAGTTTAAATTCAGAGAGTATAATACTGTTAGGAGTTTTTCTGTTCTAGGTACCATCAACATCCAATGAAAGAATCTACAAGAGAATCTACAGTGCATGAGCATGATCCCAACATCTCCTGGGTGTCCCTGTTCTTGTCTCACCTGTGAAGAGAGAAATTGTTTGCTGTTTTCTGATCTTTTGAATCACCTACATCTGACATAGCTAGAATGAAGTGTAAATTGAACTTGTGAAATACATTAATGTAAATATTGTTTTAGATTAGGCAATACTCTGAGTGAAATAGACAGGGGTGGATTGTGCTAGCTTGAGGCTAGCTAGAATGTTTTGGTGAGAAGGATTAGATCACAGGCTGTGAAAGACAAAACAAGGCTGATGTCTACTTTACTCCTAGGCTTGCTGAGAGGTGTAAGAACAAGAATCCAAACAGAGATAAGGCACTTCTGCTTGGGAGCTCTGAGTTGTATTTCTCCCTCTAGCCCCTCTGATGTCTCTCTGATTTATCCACTTTGCTTCCTAACCCCCTGGTCTAACCTCTATTCTTCCTTGGGACTGGGGCAAGGTTGAGAGGGGTGGGAGAAGGTGGAAGGGCAGTTGGAAGTCCCTCCTGGGGACTCAGGCTTCTGGGAGGGGTGTCATGTTTTTGTATTACTTTTTACCTTGTATATTTCTGTATATAATTGTATATACTGTAAATATCTGCTTGTATATTGAGCTAAGCTAAAAATATAAGCTTCGTTTAGATTTCCAGAGCTGGCTGAGTCTAGTCTGGGGGGGGGGGGGGGGGCGGTGGGGGGGCAGGTTACACTCAAACCATCACATTATGGATTAAACATATTTAAAGGTAAATAAAACTGCTGCAGATCTGAAAAAAAAATCTATTTTGTTATGAGGAAAAAAATGCACTTAGCACTAACAAAACAGTATTTTGGACAATAGCTGCCTAGGAAAACAAATAAACAAAAAAAACAACCAGCCAAACAAACAAAAAAAAAAACCCCAGAAATCTGAAGTGCCATATGTGGTATCTGTATCTGTACAGTGTATATGCCTGTAGTATATGAATTTGGTCATATGGTGTTAAATAGTCACTTTTACTTAGGTGTACTCAGAGTTGAGAAAAACAATCTTGGAATCTTCCCAAAGATATCAGGTAAGGACACAAATTTTTCTTTGTATTTTCTCCTCATATAATCACATTCCAGATATCCACAGTCATAATCAAGATTCCAATTAGCTACCATATGACAGCAGATGATGACTGTATCTTCAAGAAAGATGACACTAAGTTGAACCTACAGAGGGTTTATTGCTTCAGAATGGGTTTGTGGAATGTTTCTGTCTTGCTTGTCTCTCCCAGTATATGACAAACACATATGACAAGGAACAAAGCTTGTAGAAAATATCTGCATACTAGGGAAACTGAGTTTTGTATGATTTTGGCATCTGTAGCAGCAGAAAAGCATAAATTACTTCAATCTGTCCTATTTACTACTACACTTTGGGGCTTCTTGGACTGTATACATTTCAACATGTATCATAAGCTATCAAGAGAGGTGTTTTCTCTTTAAAATAAAAGGAAATATGTTGTAGAGCGGTTTGACTCTGAGTTTGGGGTGAAATATGAGGCCGATTTAAAGGTTATTGCATAATATATTAATATGTATGAATGGGAATTCCCTCCTAAATTATATACAGCTAACCCACACAAATTCTTTGTATATGGTTGGTGAAACTATTTTCCTGAATGTGCATTTACAGCTGAATTAAGCAACTTGGTAGAAGTTTTAGAAATGTTCTGGTCAGAGAGTCCTGTGGCATAAACTGCCACTGGTGAAGTTAATAAAATTCCTTAGTAACTTGAATCAGTAGAATTCAAATACTCACTAGTTGGAAGTCTCAGTATCTGTGGTCCCAAAATATATATGTAGCAAAAGCCACATGGTTAATTTCATATGGAGCTAATAGTTCAATTTGAATTGGGGCACACTGTCTGAGAAGATTCCATGGACATGAATGGGCTGATACGGCAGCCTGGAGTGGCGGCCAGCCAGGAATGCCTTGGTTCATCATCCACTGGATCGGTGCAGAGTGTCATTGTGATAGAGAGCCACATAGGCCCAAATAGGCCTATTCACAGGCCTGTGCTTGCCTGGACATATTTTCCCACCAAAATGTGTTTTTCTGTCTAAACCAGGGAAAAACACATTAAGCGGACAAAAGGAGCACAATAAGCCTGGAGCTTTAGTGTCTGGCCTGCCCTGGTTATATAAGGTTGATGTAAACAGGTTGCATAAGCCCACGTGCTTAGTGTGTGGCCCACCTGTGCTCTTCCCATATTTGGGGTACCAGACCTATGGACTCTTCCTTATTTGGCACGTTTTGGCCTGCTGCCAGACACTTATTGGACAGTATTGTGGCCAAAGGACCACCAATCTCAGCCCACATCTTATAAATAGGGCAATTCAGGTATACAAAGGCCTCCTGCCACTATCCTCTCCTCACCTCTCCCAGCTTCTTCATCGCCTGGGGCCACTACATTTTTATCCTATAAATGACTCTTTGTCCCATGGTACTTTGCACCGATCCTTGGGTGATCGACCAAGGTGTTCCTGGCAGCCACCGCTCCAGCCCGCCGCTGCTCCAGCCCACCGCATCAGCCCGATCGGGCCCATGGAATCTTCTCAGACAGCTCGCCCCAATATCCAAACTAAACTATTACTTCCACGAGGATTAACTACGTGGCTTTTGCTCTACACACATTTAGGACCACAGAGACTGACTTCTACTTAGTGAGTAATTTAACTCTCTATTTGAATAGATAAGAAATTTCAGTGACTTTACCAGTGGCATTTTATGCCACAAGACTCTCTATCCAGAACCTTTCCAAACCTCTACCAAATTGCTTGATCCTGCTGTAAATAGACATTCTGTAAAATAGTTTCACTAACCGCGTACAAAGAATTTGTGTGGGTTAACTGTATATAAGTTTGGGGAAAATTCTCTTTGAATATATTATTAAATTATTTAAAACCCTTCCAAAATTTGGCCTCATATCTTACCCCAAATGCAGACAAACCCCCTCCATAACAGTTGTGGAACAAAGGATCACCTAAAGTGAACAAAGGTAGTGGCCTCAGGCAGCAGGCAGGCAGGGAGAGGTGAGTGGAGAGAATGGCAAGAACACCTTGCTTGCCTGGATTGCCCTATTTGTCAGATGTGGGCTGAGATTGATAGTCCTTTGACCATGATGTCATCCAATAGCCTTCTAGCAGTCAGCCAAAACACACCAAATTAGGAAGGGTCCTCAAATCTAGTACCTCCAAATATGGGAAGAGCATGGGTCCTACACCTGGTGGGCCATTGTTGTTCCCCAACAGAGGTGTTCCCCAAGGATCAGTGCTGGGCCTAGTCCTGTTCAATATCTTTACTGATGATCAGGATGAGGGGTTTGAGTCCAGCATCAGTAAGTTTGCAGATGACACCAAGCTAGGAGCATGTGTGGATCTGTTGGAAGGTAGGAGAGCCCTGCAGAGGGACTTGGACAGGCTGGATAGGTGGGCAGAGGCAAATGGGATGAGATTGAACAAGGCCAAGTGCAGGATTTGGGCCACAACAACCCGAAGCAGTGCTATAGGCTGGGAACTGAGTGACTGGAGAGCAGCCAGGAGGAAAGGGACCTGGGGGTACTGATAGATAGTAAGCTGAAGATGAGCCAGCAGTGTGCCCAGGTGGCCAAGAGAGCCAATGGCATCCTGGCTTGCATCAGGAACAGTGTGGCCACTAGGACAAGGGAGGTTATTCTTCCCCTGTACTCAGTACTGGTCAGGCCACACCTTGAGTACTGTGTCCAGTTCTGGGCCCCTCAATTCAAGAAAGATATTGAGGTGCTGGAGCATGTCCAGAGAAGGGCAACAAAGCTGGTGAGGGGCCTGGAACACAAATCCTATGAGGAGAGGCTGAGGGAGCTGGGGTTGTTTAGCCTGGAGAAGAGGAGGCTCAAGGGTGACCTCCTTGCTGTCTACAACTACCTGAAGGGAGGTTGTAGCCAAATGTGAGTTGGCCTTTTCTCCCAGGCAACCACCAATAGAACAAGGGGACACAGTCTCAAGTTGTGCCAGGGTAGGTCTAGGCTGGATGTTAGGAGGAAGTTCTTGCCAGAGAGAGTGATTTCTCATTGGAATGGGCTGCCCAGGGAGGTGGTGGAGGCACCATCCCTGGAGGTATGCAAGAAAAGACTGGATGAGGCACTTAGTGCCATGGTCTAGTTGACTGGATAGGGCTGGGTGCTAGGTTGGACTGGCTGATCTTGGAGGTCTCTTCCAACCTAGTTGATTCTATTCTATTCTATTCTATTCTATTCTATTCTATTCTATTCTATTCTATTCTATTCTATTCTATTCTATTCTATTCTATTCTGTTTTCCCGCCTCTGGCTGCAATGCTGACGGGCAGGTAAATGAGACACGGCATGCTTAAGCCCATTTTTTATGCCCTTTAGGGCTACTCACCACAGCCATATGCTAAGCTCATGGGTGTATGTAACTGTTATACAACCTGGGCCCTGGGCAATCCAGATTTTGTGGCACCAGGCCTATTGTGCCCCTTTTGTCCGTTTAATTTTTTTACCTCTGGTTTGGGCAGAAACACATGTTTGGGCAGGAAAACATGTTCAGGCAAGGCAAGGCATATGTAAGCCTATTTGAGTCTATGTAGCCCTCCACTACAACATATGAGAATACCCTTTTTTTTTTCCTTAAACAAAAAAAAATGTAAAAAAAGGAACTGTGCTAGTTTGAAGCAAGCTAGAATGTTTTGGTAAAAGAACTAGATAACGGGCAGTGAAATGAAAACAATTGATGTCAACTTCTCTCACAGTCTCGCTGAGAACTCTGGGAAGAAGAAGAAAACTTTCTCCATTTTGTCTCTCACTCTTGCTTTTGCCTTAGACCTGGTCACATCTCATTAACCCTGCTCCTACTAACCCTGCTCCCTAACCTCTTGGCTGCACCTCTCTTCTTCCTGAGAACTGGGGTAAGGTTGAGAGGGCCGGGGGAGGTGTTGGGATGGTTTGAGAGCCCCTCCTGGGGACTCAGGTTTCTGGGAGGGGAGTTGTGTTTCTGTATTGTTTATCCTTTGTATATTTCTGTATATAATTGTATATAACTGTATATATTGTAAATAGCTGCTTGTAAATTCTGCTAGCTGTAAATAAATTGCTTCATCTATATTCCCACGGTCCGTTTGAGTTAGCTGGGGCAAATTCAAAAGTGGGGGGGGGGGCGGGGTAACCCCCAAACCATCACAGGAACTAATACATAAAGGCAACTCTATCACCAACAAAGAAACATTCCAAGTAGCCAGTAACCTTCTAATGATAGGATATTAATCTGAAATAATATAGAGAAAGAATAATAAATAATATGGGAAAGAATAACAAACTGTATGGAGGGTTGTTTTTTTTCGGGTTTGTTTTTTTTTTTTTTTTTCTTTAATGAACTATTCCTCATAGTTGGGAGGTATATACTTTTCTATGGAATGTCTTGAAGTTTTTTGGAATTTGTTCTTGGTCAAAATAAAGCAAAAATCTGCAGGACAACAGGATAAATATAGTTGTTTGGACTATCACCCTTTCAGATAAAGAAATATTTACATTTTTAAAATCTACATTTAAGAGGGCATATGTTAAATCAACTTGGTAACATTTGGGATGTGAAAGAAGAAACGCTCCAGGTTTGATGCAGAGCTATGCACAAAACAACACATCAGATTTACACAATATTACACTGTGGTACACTTATTTGCCCTTTTTTCCACTACTTTGTTATTGTAAGACTTTTCAAAATTATGTATATCTTGAATTTTTAGTCAGAAACTCTTATTGATTTGAATAGGTCAATAACTTCTTTTCTTCATCGAGAGTTTGTAAGACTAGATAGATACAATAGTCAGAGACTGGCACTTCAGTTAAAGGTGTGTTATACCCAGATTCTTCAGCAGGTTTTACCTTTTTATGTCTTTTGCACTTTTACATTTCAATTTTGATTGTGAAGCTGCTCTCTTACTAACAGCCATTTCATGTCCGGGTGGGGACATGATAGTGAATGCTGCTACACTAACTTCTTCATACTTAAAGATCTTTACAGAAGGTTGAAGGAGATAATGCAGTAAAATAATCATTTAATTCCTTCATGTTTTGTACTGTAATTGATGATGTACCAAATAGAGCTTGGCTCAGTTCTGAACAGACTGTTCTGTTGTGAGGCACTCCAAACTCCCTTCCTTCTCCTCCATCAGTGGAGACTTGAATGGGGGGGGAAGAAGAAGGTGTGAACCTGCTTTCCCCCCTACTCTTACAGGCTTGAATGGGGAACAGCAAAAGGTACTCTTTCCCACATATGTACTGATTTATGGGAAAGCCTGCCCTGGAATCTGAAATTGTGATTGGCTGGCTTCTTCATGCCCAGTATATTGGCACTGGACACATTGTGTAGAAAAGATTTTATGTAGAGTAAGATGAAAATGCATGCAGTTCTACTTGCTCTCTCAGTTCTATGGCTATCTCTCAAGTCTCATGAGTCTGCAAGTCCAGCAAGTCCAATTGGTCCATTCAAGAGAGCTGTCTGCAGTACCCAGCCCCAGCTCTCCTCGGGCCCAGAGTATCCTGGCTTCTGGCTCACTACACCAAATTGGAAGGACCCTGCCTCTGTCATAAACTGTCACTATTCACAGGAACATACCATCAGTATGGCTTTTCTCTGCGTTACTCAGGCAGTGCTGCTCCATCTGCCTCTGTCTACAGACACATTTGACTTTGGCGGGTTTTATGCACATTGGACTAAAGCCTCATGGATTATTACTTGTAACTCCAGAGGGTACTGCAAAGGAAATCCAGGGAACTGATCCAAAATTCTCTTCTGTCTTCATGAGTAAATCAGCCTTTCCCTAGGTTCTCTGGTCTGACTCCTGATTTTATAAGTGAGGTAAAGCTATCTTGTGGTTTGGCCTTTTCCATTTTCTGACTTTCCCAAATTATCAAATTTGTCCATAAGCATCATTATGGAAATTCCCAAATTAATTAGAACATGCAAATAAAAATTAACTAGTTTCGTCTATAGTTTTGGGGCAGGGCTTTTGGGAAAATAAAAAATAACTGTTTTTTTTATAATTCCTGCCTATTCAAGTTAATTCCCAATCAAATCAACCGGTCTTCATTAAAAACTGTGCACTATTCAGAGACACACCCCTCCTTTTCTAAGACCATTTACAACATCATTCAATATATTTGCAGAAAATATAATCAAGAAATCCATCTTTCCATCACTCCCTGTGAATTCACAATATTTAATCCATGAAAACAAGAACAAGATACTCAGCACTTGGATTTTACCATATTTTCACTCTGTTTTAGTAACAAGACTGCAGCACAATGCAAAATGAACCACTTAAACTGCTTACAACACTACTAATGTTATCAAGACTCATTAGCTTAAATACCAAAACTAGTATACTAGATCCAGAAATAAGAGTTTTCTGAAAAAAAGTCAATAGCATTATTCTTTCTTCTGATGATGAAGATAATTTGTCTGGTTTTTATCCTTCCATTATTGTCAAGGTCCTCACAATTATTTGACTCATAGCTTTGTCTTACACCAGGGATGTCAAAGTCAAAGGCAGCCTGAGCTGAAGTGATCATGTGTTAGTGCAGTCCACTGTCTTAAGGGGTATGAAACCCATAAGAAGCATAGTTAGAACTCTAAATTTTAGGAAAGAAAAATTCCATCTCTTCAAGAAGCTAGTAAATAGAACCCTTTTGGAAACAGCCCTCAGATACAAGGGAGCAAAAGAGAGCTGGCAGATCTTTACAGTTACTTCCTGTAAAGCACAAGAGATCTCAGTCCCCACATGTAAGATATTGGGCAAGGAAGGCAAGAAACCACCATGGCTGAGTCAAGACCTGTTGATCAAGCTAGAGGGTAAATTGGGATTATATAGGAAATGGAAGAAGGAACAGGCATCCTGGAAAGAATGTTAGAGATGTTGCCCAGTTGTGAGGAGATGAGGTCAGGAAGACCAAGGCACGGTTGGAACTGAACTCGGCAAGGGGTGTAAGGAAAAATGAGAAAGACTTCTACAGGTACCTAAACCAGAAAAGAAAAGCATTAACTATTTCTATGGTAGCATACCATTTGGCCTTTGATTACAGCTTATACAGGAGTTCCAGAAAATCCAGTTGTAAAGGGTTAACCCTCCTGGGGGAGTGGTCTTGACCCTGACTCCAGGTCCTCCTTACTCCTTGACAGGGGTGGGTCTGAACCTTACTCCTGGTGTAGTGGTTAGCCCACTCCCACTTCCTATAAAAACAGGAGAACTTTCTGTTTTGTTCTCTCTTGCCCTGCCTCCCTGCCTGCCAGCACCACCCTCCTGTTCCTGCTGCTCTTTGTTTTACCATGTGGCCATCATCCCATGAGGTGGACAAACCCATTGACATCAACCTGGTTGTATATATATTTATTTTGTATCTTGTTTTCCATTCCCTATACCTATTTGTAACTCTCCTACCTCAAATACCTTCCAAATCAAAGTGATACTATGTATTGGGGTATATTTTTACATTTTCCTCTCTACATCTAATTCCTTTGCAAAACCCGGGGGGAGGGAGAAGGAAAGGCATACTATAATTGTTATTTGTTTCTTTAACTATATTTGAGTCTCTGGGAAATTTAAACTAGAACTCAGACACCACCAGTACAGCAGAACTCATGGGTGGAGTCACTTCATTGTCACTGTCAAACACTAATTTCCTTTCGGCTTTTGCACAGGCCAAATTGGACTGGTGAATGAGTTTTGCTGATAACATTATGGCTTTCTAATTGATGAATCAGCTGATGAATGGGCACTAAAGTGTCACAGTTAGTTGTGTATTGTCTGTGATATGCAGTTTGAGAAGAAATTGGCAGTTTCACATCCTCTATGTCATGTTGTCCTACAACTATAGATTTATCTGAGAGTTTAAGTCTAATAGACAACTTCAATTTGCCATCATCAGTTTCTACAGATGCTATCCTAAAAGCCCATTTATAACTTTTGGGATCTTTGTAATGACCTTGTCTCAAAAAGTTCCCAGAATGCAAAGCACATTGGGACCAGTTATGACAGTATGTTTCTTACACTCCTTGCCGCTTAAACTTATTTCAGTCTGCAACTTAGTTAACTCTTGAGATCCATCACTGATTCCAGAAATAGTTATATAGACTCTGTCCCTTTAAAATTTGATGGTAATAGACTACATTGAACATCTATGTCAACTAAGGCCCTGCACTTCTGAATTTTTGAACTTCCAGGCCACCTAATGAATACATTCTTATAAATTCTGTTTTCAACATCCCACTCCTCCTCCTGGCCAGATGTAGGGCCCCCTTAATGCTGAGCATATGTCCTGGAGTCCTTTATACCCCTAAATTCCTCTCCCCCTGTGGCTTGAATGGGAGAGGAAAAGCCGCCTGGTTCTGCCCCCCGCCTTGCCCTGCAGGTGTGAAGAGGGAGAGCAAGGGGCCCTTCCAGCAATAGGGGTGCCCACGCTGGAATCGGGCTGGGATTGGCTGTGCCCTTTGTGCCTAAGGAAGTGGTAACTCTGCTCTTTGTCTAGAGAGGGTATAAATATTGGGGGGCTTCTTGCCTTTTGGGATTCCCACCTTGGATTTTGGTCTTGTCTGAGTGTTCGTGCCTGCCTGAGAGTTCTCCCCTACCCTCACCTGGCACTCTGCTCCAAAAGGATTGCTTCACCCATTAACACCTATTGTGCAGACCTGAATACCTCTTAACGACTCTTCTACAGCTTCTGAAAGAGAGCGAGAGGGACAGGCTGCAAGACGAAGTCAGCCTGACCGTGAGTTATTTTGGCTCAGCTTTATTCTTAAGTGGGAAATGCTATTAATTGATAGCTAAAAACCTTTTCCAACT
This sequence comes from Pogoniulus pusillus, assembly GCF_015220805.1. Taxonomy (NCBI): domain Eukaryota; kingdom Metazoa; phylum Chordata; class Aves; order Piciformes; family Lybiidae; genus Pogoniulus; species Pogoniulus pusillus. The sequence continues at coordinate 60,383,500 of NC_087309.1, read as the reverse complement.
TCTGATTTCTGAAATAGTCAGATTATCTATGGCATCTTGTAGATATTCTCAAATGAGCCGAATCTGGTAATTAAAACTAAATTAATTTCTGTATATAGTTTTGGAGGTAGGCTTTTGGGAAAATAAAATAACTCTATTTTTGTATAACATTCCTGACTCGGCCACATTAATTCCCTGCCTCCACAACAGCATAGCATGTAGGGTGTACACAGTGATTAGTGTTATGGTGGGAACAATTGAAGTTGTTGGAACAATTGTAGTTGTTCTGGAAAACTGAGATAGTGACAGTTACCTTTCTCACGTTGTTACCTCTGCTTCTGCCAATCTGCAGTTCCTGTACTATATTCAAAAGAACTGAAGTAGGCTGACTATCTCACTTATCCATGTTCTCATCAAATTGGTCACACAGGATTATCTAAATTGACCCTTGTGATTGCAGATGTCTAAGTGGAATTTGCCTCCTAGGCTAAAATGGCCTTCTGGAAGTGAATATAAAGACATTCATACATTCAGAGGGTGAAGAAATACTGTCTTTCTCCTTAGTCAGCTTGAATATGGAGATTTTAAGTTCCTCCTTCAGACCTTTCATGCTATATTTTATGCCATCTTTTATCTCTGTAGCCATAGTTTTTATGACAGAAATTACTTAAGTATGTGACAGACTGTCTTCCAATTGCCTCATTTGGTCAGTAAATTCACCAACAGTAGGATGCCTTCCATCACTGTTATTTCCCAGAAATCTGCTTGCCAAGATATTAGTGTAGAATGGAGAAACAAGTTTTATAAGTTTATCACTATGGATGGGATTTGTTTTAAAATCAATATTTTTTTTCTTTATATATTAATATAGTTGATCTCACTGCATAACTTCCTTTTAATAAAGTTCTTTGCATGGTCATGAAAAACATTGCACACAAGGGAAAAACAGGTAATCTAGAACAATTAAGAAATAACTAGCAAAACACAACAATCATTACAAACATGTAACTATTAGAATCTGGAAACAGGTTCTTGTGGTCAGTATACCACTTGCCGACTAGAGAGTCTCCTTTTGGCTTAAAGCAGAAAGCACTTAGAATTAGTTACAAAGAGGCTTCTGAATATTTACACATAAAAATATTATCTCCGGATTCCCAGGACTAAATTACAGTTTCCAGACAGTACCCAAATACTTCAAGAGAGTTCTGTCAGTGTGTTGCCAGGCATTGAAAATTTCTGGATCTTTCCAGGCTCTAACAGGGTGCTGGGAGCAAGGCAGATGATCTTTGACTTGATCCTGGTTCCTCTTGGATGACACTGCATCCTTTCCAGGGCTCCCAGGCTTGCAGATGTACAGGTGGGCACAATGTCACTCTGGCTAAGCGACCCTAGTGCATTAAAGCACTTAAAGCTTATTCACTGGTAAACCGAGGCAAGGCAGTTCCAAGTAGTTCAATAACAAGCTTCATCAGGCAGAACATGGCAGGTACAACAACAGAGAATAATGAGGCAGAAGCATGATAAGGCAGAAGGATGTTGTGTTTGCTTGCTCATTTCCTTTTATCAATATAGCCCAAGACTAACGGCTCTTTGGCCACAGAGTTTATCCAATCAGAATGGCAGGTTTCCACACTTGTCCATATTAGGTAAAGCCAGGGCTTACTTTTACCCTTTTAGAGCAGAACACAAACAAGCATATAAACATGTGAGAGTACCCTGTTTACAACTTAGAAGAGATATGATGGCTCCAAGCCTTTATCTTCCTTTTCTGCAGTTGCTTCCCCGATCAGCACAAGGAGGGTGAGCAGAGAAAACATATCTGGACAAGCCAGGACATGTTTAGGCTTATTTTGGCCTTCCATGGCAATAAGTGTCTTTGAAAGACCGGTTCCAACAGGAATTTCATCTGTATTCTGTGTACCGTGATTTTCATGAAGTATTTCCTCCACAGCAAACTCCCTCAGAAGCTTGATTCCTTGTTCAGTTTTGGTCCATTTTTTGGGAGCCCATTGCAAATAGTCTCTGGAAGAGTATCTCACTAGCACACACAATAAAGGCAAGTCCATATGGCAACGTCACCAAGAAGGCTTGCTACGTATTTGTCACTTCCACTTTCTTTTGCAAGTTGCCCTAAATGTTTTGCTAACTTGTCAGTTACCTCAGAACGTTGACACCTGCATCACGGCATCTCCCTAACCATCTCCGAAATTGTTTTCCCAAACATTTTTAGAATTCTTTCCTGACCTGTCTGACCTCCTTCCTGGGCTCTTTAGAACTCTGAATATCATCCTTATTATCTGCATCTTCTTCTCCTTGCTTTGAAACTATGTTTCCTAAGAACATTCCTAAACTCCTCAGAACCTTCATCTTTTTAAATATCTTTTCCAATGGCCTTTGCCTTTGTCGTAATCACTATACTGTGGCTTCAATATCTTAGCAATGTCCCTGATTTGGTTGGGAATTAATTGGTAAAGGTAGGAATTATAAAAATAGATTTTATTTTTCCTGAAAACCCCACCCCCAAACTACATACAGAACTAGTTAAGGTTTATTTACAGTTTCTAATTTGGTCAGGAAATCTCACAAGGATGCTTGTGGGCAAGGTTAGTAATTTAGGAAGTCAGAAAATGAAAAAGCATAAGCTACAACACGCCTTCACTCCACTTATAAGTCAGTCTGAACAGAGAATCTAAGGGAACAGCAGACTTTACTCAAAGAGGTGAGGTAGGAATTTAGCAATAATATCTGATTAATTTCTCTGCAGCAGCCCCTAAAACTGCAAGCTATATCCAGTCATGGATCCATGCAACATTAAGTTCGATGCGAAATAAAAGTCCAATGTGTCTCAGACACAGCTTCCATGAGGCAAAATATCAAGGAGCGTCACTGCCTTAGCAGCGCAGGGAGAAGAGGCAGACTGCTGCCATGTTCTCCGGCTCTGGGTGGGTAGCAGGAAGGCAGTCTATGGTGTGGTCTGAGAGAAGCCAGGTCTGGGTTCAGCTGGCATCTCTCTCTCAAATGGACCTAAGGACTTGAAGAATTCACAGACTTGTGGGTGAGAGGCACAAACTGCAAGAGCAGGACTACACATAAAATAGCAGCTGTGCAAAAATGAGAAGTCTGCAAAGGCAGGAACTCCAAAAGCAGAAACTGTTCAAAGGCAGGAACAATCCAAAAGTGGGAACATCACACTTTTTTCCTCATTCTATTTATAATATTTTCATAGACAATGTATCCACTTGCCACATATACGAAGTGCAAAGAATCCAGCCAATCACCATCTGATTCCAGCACAGGCTTTCCCATGAGTCAGTACACAGGTGGAAAAGGTGCTTTTTGCTATTCCCCTTTCAAGCCCTCAAAGCGGAGGGGAAAGCAGTTTTCACGCCGCCTTCTTCCCACATTCAAACCTCCAGTGACAGAGTGAGGGGAAGAGATTTGGAGTGCCCCGTAACAGTCCCTAAGGTTAAATTTCCTCTTCCTCCTCCTCTATCCCATCTTGTCTGCAAGACTTACCTTCTCCTGCATTCTCTTCCTCCTTAGAAGCACTGTATCTCAGAGTTTTATCTCTTGCCTTTGCCATTGCTGGAGCTAGGACAGCTGTGGTTTTAAAAGTGTCCTCTAGGGGATCATCTAACACAGCTTCATCTGTTTCCTGTTTTGCTTTCCTGGATGGTAGAACAGGAGCAGCGTCAGCAGTATGGGAGACTAGGGTAGCATTAGCCTTAGCTATAGATGCAGCTGGACCAGTAGAGCCAGATGCTGATTGGCAGCCTGCAGCCTTACCAGGAGTGGGTGAGCTCTGAGTGAACCCCAACGCATCTGCTGGTCTTGTTTTTGTACCAGGAGCCCTGGGTGGAAATGTCCTTGCCTCACTCATCATGGCCAACTGATATGGCTGTCCCTTTTTAATGTCTGCCTCTCACTTCTGCTTGACTTGCTGCCCTCCTTGCAGGGGTTCTGCTGCTGCCATTAGAAACTATCCTGCTGCTGCCATTCCCCCACAGGGCTCTGACCCTCGTTGCTTGGTGATTGTATCTCATTAGTCTCAGAACTGGATCTCCTACACTTTCTACAACTAAAGCAGTGCATCTTTAAAGTAGCATGACATGATTTTCCCACACACAAAGCTAATCTACCCCTATTATTACAATTACAAAGACCAGATCTAAACATAAAAGGCATACAATGGTACTACTTCTAAAAATCAGATCGTCCAGCTGTTCCACAAACTCTCTTGCACTAACAGGCAGAATCAACTCAAATCATATGAGACACTAACAGTGGCATTTTTATAAGCATTGTACCATATAAAACCAAAATAGTAATTACCAAGCTTTGCAAACATGTATTTCACTCCTTTCCATATAATTTTGATCATATAGCAGCCAATTTACTGATACATATTTGACAGAATCCATTTACAAAATGTCCATAATATTGGTCAATAAATCAAATGCCAGACCACCTGGAACAGCTTCATCTTAGAGTCTGGAAAAAGATTATAAATAAATCAGTGAAACTGGCCCCATGATTGGGATGCCAAAAATAAAATGTGTTGGGTTGAGGGCTTCCCTCACCCCAATTTAAATTTGTCAGACCAGGTCAGATGGCTTGGAAGTAAGATAATGCCATATTTACAGCAAAGCTATATTTACAAGCGTATATACACAATGTATTTACAACGTATTTTCTTTCTTTCTTTCTTTCTTTCTTTCTTTCTTTCTTTCTTTCTTTCTTTCTTTCTTTCTTTCTTTCTTTCTTTCTTTCTTTCTTTCTTTCTTTCTTTCTTTCTTTCTTTCTTTCTTTCTTTCTTTCTTTCTTTCTTTCTTTCTCTCTCCTTCTCTCCCTCTTTCTCTTCTTCTTGCTTTCTCTCTTTCTCATTTTCTCTTTATTTTTCTCTTTCTCTCTCTCTTCCTCTCTCTTTTTCTCTTTTTTCTCTCTCTCTTCCTCTGTTTCCCTTCCTTCCTTCCCTCACTCCTCATTTTTGTCTTGATTTCACTCATAAGGATGTTCAGAAAGAACCATATCTTCTTCTCAATTTCTAGACTGAGACAAAAGACTTGGGTGGACATAAACTGGACATGAGCCAACAATGTTCAGCTGCAGTTCAGAAGGCAAACTGCATTCTGGCTGCATCAAAAGAAGCATGGCCAGCAGTCTAAGAAAGATGATTCTGTCTCTCAGCTCTACTCTGGTGAGACTTCACTGGGACTGCTATGTTCAACTCTGGAGTCCTTGGCAAATCAAGGACATGGACTTGATGGAAAGGTCCAGAGAAGGACCATGAATGTGATCAGAGCGCAGGAGTTCCTCTTCTGTGAAGACAGGCTGAAAGAATTTGAGCTTTTGAGACTCGAGAAGATAAGGTTCCAGAGGGACCTTATATATTGATATCTGAAAGGAACCTACAGGAAGGCTAAGGAAGGAGTGTTTAGAAGACTTTGTACCAGTTTAGGCCAGAGATAGGGATAAAAACAGCAGCTGAGCTGAAGTGCATGTATACTAATGAGCACGAAGTATAGGTAACAAACAAGAGGAGATGGAAGCCTTGGTGCTGCAGGAAAACTATGATATTGTCACCATCACCCAAATGTGGTGGGATGATTCATGTGATTGGAGTGCTGTAATCAATGGCTACAGACTCTTTAGGAGAGACAGGCAAGGGATAAAAGGTGGAGGAGTGGCTCTGTATATTAAGGATGTTCATGGGGTTAGAAATTAAGGATGATCAAGTTGAGTCTTTATGGGTGAGAATTAAGGGGAAGGCCAACAAAACTGATATCCTGTTTGGAGTCTGTTACAGAGCACCCAATCAGGAAGAAGAGGTTGAATTATTACTCTTTAAACAACTGGAGGCTGCCTCAAGATCACCTGCCCTTGTTCTGGTGGGCGACTTTAACCTACCAGACATTTGCTGGGAATTAAACACTGCAGAGAAGAAGCAGTCTAGAAGATTTCTAAAGTGTGTGGAAGACAACTTCTTATCCCAGCTGTTATGTGAGCCTACCAGGGGGGCAGCCCTGCTTGACCTGCTGCTCACAAATAGAGAGATGCTGGTTGGGGATGTGGTGGTTGGAGGCTGCCTGGGGTCCAGTGACCATGAAATTATAGAGTTTGCAATACATGGAGAAACCAGGAGGGGCATCAACAGAACCTCCACACTGGACTTCCAAAGGGCAGACTTCAGCCTATTTAAGGAACTAATTCAGAAAGTTCCTTGGGAAAGAACCCTTAGAAACAAAGGGGTCCAGGAAGGTTGGACCTACTTCAAGAAAGAACTCCTGAAGGCACAGGAATAGGCTGTGCCATTGTGCTGGAAGATGAGCCGATGAGGGAGGCAGACAGAGTGGATGGGCAGGGAGCTGCTGAAGGAATTAAAGATTAAAAAGAGAGTGTATCACCTTTGGAAAAGAGGGGAGGTGTCCCAGGAAAAATTCAAGGAAGTTGCTAGGTCTTGTAGAGGAAAAAAATTAGAGAGGCAAAAGCCCATTTGGAGCTCAGGGTGGCCACGGCTGTCAAGGAAAATAAAAAATGTTTCTTTAAATATATGAATGGCAAGAGAAGGGCCAAGGACAACCTCCAGTCCTTGTTAGATAGAGAGGGGAACATAGTGACAAAGGATGAGGAAAAGGCAGAGGTGATTCACACCTTCTTTGCCTCAATCTTCACTAGTGGGACAGGTTGTCTCCAGGACAGCTGGACTCCTGAAGTGGTGGATGGAGGCAAGGCCCAGTATAGTCCCCCTCTAATCCATGAGGAAGAAGTAAGGGACTTGCTCAGACACTTAGATCCTTACAAGTCCATGGGACCAGATGGGATCCATCCTAGGGTTCTGAGAGAGCTGGCAGCTGATCTGGCCAAGCCACTCTCCATCATTTATCAGCAGTCCTGGCTCACTGCTGAGGTCCCCAATGACTGGAAACTGGCCAGTGTGATACCCATCCACAAGAAGGGTTGTAAGGAGGAGCCAGAAAACTACAGATCTGTGAGCCTGACCTTAGTGTTGAGCAAGGTGATCTTTAGTGCCATCACAAAGCACCTCCAGGATGGCCAAGGGATCAGGCCCAGCCAGCACAGGTTTAGGAAGGGCAGGTCCTGCCTCATCAACCTGATCTCCTTTCATGATCAGGTTACCTGCCTGGTGAATGTGGGGAAGGCTGTGGATGTAGTCTACCTGGACTTCAGCAAAGCCTTTGACACAGTCTGTTACAAGAAGCTCCTACCCAAGCTGGCAGCTCATGGCTTAGATTCACTCTGTGCTGGATCAAGAACTGGCTGGATGGCAGAGCTCAGAGAGTGGTGGTGAATGGTGCCACATCCAGTTGGCAGCTAGTCACTAGTGGTGTTCCCCAAGGATCAGTACTGGGCCCAGTCCTGTTCAATATCTTTACTGATCATCTAGACGAAGGGATTGAGTCCAGCATCAGTAAGTTTGCAGATGACACCAAGCTAGGAGCAGGTGTTGATCTGTTGTGAGGTAGGAGAGCCCTGCAGAGGGACCTGGACAGGCTGGATAGGTGGGCAGGGGCCAACAGGATGAGATTGAACAAGGCCAAGTGCAGAGTTCTGCACTTTGGCCACAACAACCCCAAGGCTGGGGACTGAGTGGCTGGAGACCATCCAGGATGAAAGAGAACTGAGGGTATCAGTAGATGGTAGGCTGAAGATGAGGCAGCAGTGTGCCCAGGTGGCCAAGAGAGCCAATGGCATCCTGGCCTGCATCAGGAACAGTGTTGCCAGTAGGATGGAGGGAGGTTATTCTTAGAATCATAGAATCATAGAATCAACCAGGTTGGAAGAGACCTCCAAGATCATCCAGTCCAACCTATCACCCAGCCCTATCCAATCAACTAGACCATGGCACTAAGTGCCTCATCCAGGCTGTTCTTGAAGACCCCAGGGACGGTGCCTCCACCACTTACCTGGGCAGCCCATTCCAATGGGAAATCACTCTCTCTGTGAAGAACTTCTTCCTAACATCCAGCCTATACCTACCCTGGCACAACTTGAGACTGTGTCCCCTTGTTCTATTGCTGGTTACCTGGGAGAAGAGGCCACCCCCCACCTGGCTACTTCCCCTGTAGTCAGCACTGGTCAGGCTACACCTTGAGTACTGTGTCCAGTTCCGGGCCCCTCAATTCAAGAGAGATTTTCAGGTGCTGGAACGTGTCCAGAGAAGGGTGACAAAGCTGGTGAAGGGCCTGGAACATAAACCCTATGAGAAGAGGCTGAGGGAGCTGGACTTGTTTAGCCTGGAGAAGAGGAGGCTCAGGGGTGACCTCATTGCTGTCTACAACTACCTGAAGGGAGATTGTAGCCAAGTGTGGGTTGGCCTTTTCTTCCAGGCAACCACTAATAGAACAAGGGGACACAGTCTCAAGTTGTGTCAGGGGAAGTATAGGCTGGATGTTAAGAGGAAGTTCTTGACAGAGACAGTAATTTGCCATTGGAATGGGCTGCCCAGGGAGGTGGTGGAATCACCGTCCATGGAGCTGTTCAAGAAAAGACTGGATGAGGCACTTAGTGCCATGGTCTAGTTGACTGGCTAGGGCTGGGTGCTAGGTTGGACTGGATGATCTTGGAGGTCTCTTCCAACCTAATTGATTCTAATTCTACTTCTAATTCTAAATTCTCATGGGGAACAATAGTTTTGAACTGGAGCAGGTAGGTTCAGGTCAGATATAGTAGCACAAGGATGTTAGGGAAGAACTTGAACAGGCTGTCCAAAGATGTGATTGAGATCTCATTCCAGGGGACATTCAAGACTAGACTTAATGGGGTCTTGAACAACCTGATCTAGTTGGAGGTGTTCCTGCTTCCTGCAGGGGTTTTGGACAAGATGACCTTTGAGGTTCTTTTCCAACCCAATGCATTCTATTATTCTAAGGTTTTTGTTGTTTGAAGGAGCTTTATTTTCTGACTTCTCCTTTTTTTCCCCTTTTTCTTTTCTTTCCTTTTTCTCCCCTTTATCCGCTTTTCACTTTTATCCCATCATCACCCACCCTTTATTTTCTTTTTTTTAATTCTTTTCTTTTTTCTCATGTTTTCCCCCCTTTACCTTCTCTTGAGGTGATATCTCTACATACTGATTACTACAAGAAGTATATCAGGCAGCATAGTAGTCTGATTACAATCCCAGAGACAGAATTAATTTTCTTCATAGCAGATCATGTGGTGTTGTGTTTTGGTTTTTGGGCCAAAACAGTGTCAATAGCAGACAAATCCTTGGTTTAAGCTGTTGCTGAACAGTGCATGCAAAGCATCAAAAACATTCTGTTTCTCACTCTGCTACACTGGCAAGTAGGCTGCAGGTGAGCAGGAGGATGAAGTGGACGCAGTTGGACAGATAACATGAATTTGCCAGAGGTGTATTCTGTACCATATGGTCTTGCGCTCAGAAATAAAACTGATAAAACTGGCAGAGCAGCTGGGGGGACGAGATCCAAGCTATCTACTTAGGGACTACATGGGCATCAGTCATCTAGTAAGAAGTAACTCATTTTGTTTTACTTATCCTTCATATATTTTTTCCCCTTTCTTTCACTTATTAAATTCTCTTTTTCTTGACCCACAAGTTTTTCCACTTTTGCACTCCTTACTCTCTCCATCATCCAGCTGTAGGGGAGCGAGTGTGCTACTAGCTGGTGACTTATTTGTTAGTGTGCTAGTTTGAAGCAAGCTAGAATGTTTTGGTAAAAGAACTAGATAACGGGCAGTGAAATGAAAAACAATTGATGTCAACTTCTCTCACAGTCTCGCTGAGAACTCTGGGAAGAAGAAGTAAACTTTCTCCATTTTGTTTGTTTTTTTTTCTTCTGCCTTTGCCTTCAGACCTGGTCACATCTCATTAACCTTGCTCCTACTAACCTTGCTCCCTAACCTCTTGGCTGCACCTCTCTTCTTCCTGAGAACTGGGGTAAGGTTGAGAGGGCCGGGGGAGGTGTTGGGGTGGTTTGAAAGCCCCTCCTGGGGACTCAGGTTTCTGGGAGGGGAGTTGTGCTTTTGTATTGTTTATCCTTTGCATATTTCTGTATATAATTGTATATAACTGTATATATATTGTAAATAGCTGCTTGTAAATTCTGCTAGCTGTAAATAAATTGCTTCATCTATATTCCCAGGGTCCGTCTGAGTTAGCTGGGGCAAATTCAAAAGTGTGGGGGGGCGGGTAAGAGCCCAAACCATCACATTTTTTATTGGCTTTCCCAACGTGTGGCTAGATATATTTGAGTCATTGGAAATTAGCTCTGGGAATTAAGATGAAGCTAATCAAGCAGCTATTGTATTTGGTTGGGGCATTGCTCTGGTCTGGTTTTGTTTTCTTGGCATTTAGTTGGTTAAAAGCTCAAATTGTTGCTTATTTTATTGATCTGGCTTATAATAAGTCTAAAGTTAAGGTTTCAGATATGTTCTGGAGCAGAGGTGATCTGATTCTTGGTTATGCTGGTTTTAATGTCTCTGAGAATATTACCAAGGACATTACAGGAGCTCTGGTCAATAATATGACAATCAGTGGAAATTCTGCTTTAAATACAGCTCTAATGAGAGTTATTCAGCCTAAGACAGGAATTCCAACTGTTTGTTTAGGTACATGCTCGTGTAAAACTGTTTTGCTACTCACAGTTTTTAATATTTGCCTCATGATTTTAATATTCATATTAATTTTGGCATTATTGGTGAAAAATTCAAAACCAGCTTCTGTAAGAGCTAGGAAAAATTCTGTGTCTCAGAAGCAGTCTCTTTCACAGCAAAACAAGGGAACACAGTTATTGGCTTCCCCCTTGCCAGCCTCTGCCCCTCCTTCTCCAAGTGCTGGGAACACGGCCAATGTTCCCGCCGCTAACATAAACAATGATAAGGATAATAAAAACAATCCCACTAATGCTAATAACACTAATGCTGGTAACGCTAGCCCAGACAGTCCAAATCCTAATGACACCAGCTCAGCCAATTCAAACCCCCAGCCAGCAGACCAGAACCAAAATCCTCCTGTTAAAAGAAAGGCAGATTTGAACTCACAAGCTCCAGGTCAGACCCCTAATGATTCAAATGCTCCAGGTCAGACCCCCAATGATTCAAATCCTCCAAGTTAGACTCTTAATGATTCAAATCTTCCAGCAGACACATCCAAGTCTGTTGCTGTTCAGGCCTTTCTGGCACCTGCTAAGGCAAAAGCTAAGACAAAGAGTGGTTTGCAGGAGGACGTAAGAGAGGGGACCTCTGGTGATCAGCAGCAAGCAGAAGAGGAGGAGGAGATAGTTAGTCTGCGAGACCTTGCAGATGTGCTGAGACAACAATACTCAAGTGAGAGGAGCGCTGTGAGGTTAGCTGCCAAGAGAGAGGATGGTTCCAATGAGTTTAGGAATGCTATGAGAAAGGTTCTGTTAGGCCCAGTACCACCAGATCAACAGGTGGAAGAGGAGGAGGAAGATGACATCCAGGGCTCCAAGGATCCACTCAGAGAGGTCAGGGAAGTTAGGAAGGAATACACAAGGGAATCAGGTGAGCCAATCTTAAGCTGGCTAGTGAGATGTCGTGGCATTGGTGCTAATGCTCTGCAGGTAGGAGACAAGTCTGCCAAGCAGCTGGGACCACTCACTAAGGAGAGTGGAGTGGACAAACACCTAGCAAGTTCTCTTGGTAGGGTTAGCTTGTGGACACGCCTTCTGTTGGCTGTGGCTATGAGATATCCTTCCCGGGATGATTTGCCATGGGCTGCCAAGAAGTGGAACACCGTTGAGCAGGGAATTAAGCTTCTGAAGGAGTTTGCTGTGAAGGAAGTGCTTTATGGAGATCATGGTACTCATGAGCCTGACGATATTCCTTTGGGAACAGGTCTCATGAAGAAGCTGATTAAACTTGCTCCTTCATCCTATGGTAACATCTTGACCAGTAAGTTCCTATCAAGGAGTGATAATGGAAGATCTTTCACTGTTGGTGAATTCACTGACCAGCTCAGGCAGACGGAGGACAGCTTGTCACATTCTGGTATAATCTGTGCTATAAAGACTATGACTACAGAGCTTAAAGAAGGTATTGAGAATGGCATTAGAAATGGCATGAAAGAACTGAAGGAGGATCTTAAAAACATTACCAATCTGGTAAAGGATACCATTCCTGCATCATCTGAATGGGTGCATGTTTCTGCAGTCAGGAACAGACGCCCACCTCCTTCAAGGCAATTCCAGCCCAGGAGGAGACAAATTCCACCCAGACAGCAGCAATCACGTGCGTCACTGTGGATACTTCTGCGTGACACATATGGTGAGAACATGAACAAGTGGGATGGTCAACCTACTTCAGCTCTTTCAAAGAGAGTCAGAGATCTGCAGAGTGGCAGAAACAGAGGCAATAATGACAGGAAAGTAGCTGTCACTTCTTCAGCTCCCAAGAGCAACTGCAACTGTTCCAACAGTTGCAATTCCTCTCACAACAACACCAATCATAGTGTACACCCCACATGCCATGATCAGCATTCGGGGTGCCCTGCCTCCAGCCAGGAGGAGGAAAGGGATAGTGGAGAGAACTGAATATATTGTAACGTATTCATTAGGTGGCCTGGCAGTTCAAGATTTCGGAAATACAGGGCTTTAGTTGACACAGGTGCTCAGTGTACTTTATTGCCATGGAATTGCAAAGGGAAAGAGTCCATTTCTATCTTTAGAATCACTGGTGGATCTCAAGAGTTAACTAAGATACAGGCTGAGATCAGTTTAACTGGTAAAGAGTGGAAGACACATAGTATAGTAATTGGTCCTGATGCGCCTTGCATTTTGGGAATTGACTTTTTGAGACAAGGTTGTTTCAAAGATCCTAAGGGTCATAAATGGGCTTTTGGAATAGCATCTGTAGAGATTGAGGATGATAAATTGAAATTGTCTATTAGACCTGAAATTTTTGGTGAATCTGCAGTTGTGGGACGTCATGACATAGAGGATTTGGAAGTGCCAATTGCAACTCAAACTGTTCATCATAGGCAGTACAGAACTAACTGTGACTCTTTGTTGCCCATTCATCAGCTGATTCGTCAACTGGAGATTCAGGCTGTCATCAAGAAAGCTCATTCACCTTTCAACAGTCCCATCTGGTCTGTGCGTAAACCTACGGGCAACTGGAGTCTTACAGTTGATTTTCGTGCCCTCAACGAGGTGACACCACCCATGAGTGCAGCTGTGCCGGACATGCTGGAACTCCAGTACGAGCTGGAATCGAAGGAGGCTAAGTGGTATGCAACCATAGACATTGCTAATGCTTTCTTCTCTATTCCCATAGCAAAGGAGTGCAGGCCTCAGTTTGCATTCACCTGGAGAGGAATACAGTACCAGTTCAACCATTTGCCTCAGGGGTGGAAACACAGCTCAACCATCTGTCACTCAGTCATCCACAATGCACTGGAGAAAGGTAAAGCTCCAGAGCACACCCGGTATATCGACGACATCATTGTGTGGGGCCAAACTGCTGAGGAAGTCTTCGAGAAAGGTAACAATATCATTGACATTCTGTTGCAAACAGGTTTTGCCATTAAGAGAGACAAGGTCAAAGGACCTGCCAGAGAAATGCAGTTTCTGGGAGTGCAGTGGCAGGATGGTCGCAGTTACATTCCTCAGGAGGTGATCAACAAAATCTCTGCCATGGCAGTACCCACCAGTAAGAAGGACACACTTTTTTTCCTTGGTGTGGTGGGATTTTGGAGACTACACATTCCTGGTTTCAGTCAGATTGTCAAACCTCTGCATGATGTGACTCGTAAGAGAAATAATGTTGAGTGGGGACTTGAACAACAAGCAGCCTTTGGTCAAATTAAATGAGAAATAGTCCATGTAGTGGGCTTGGGACCTGTGAGATCTGGTCCGGACATTAAAAACATTCTGTACATGGCTGCCAGTGACAATGGTCCAACTTGGAGTCTTTGGCAGAGAGCTCCAAATGAGACACGTGGTCGTCCTCTTGGTTTCTGAGGACATTGTTATAGAGGTTCAGAGACAAATTACACTGCAAATGAAAAAAAGATTCTAGCAGCCTATGAGGGAGTGAAAGCAGCTTCTGAAGTGATTGGAACTGAGTCACAATTGCTTTTAGCTCCTAGACTGCCAGTTCTTAACTGGATGTTCAAGGGTAAAGATTTATCACCGCATCATGCCACAGATGCCACTTGGTCTAAATGGATGGCTCTGATAACCCAACAAGCACGAATGGGTAATCTTGACCGACCTGGTCTGGTGGAGGTGATCACCAACTGACCAGAAGGCACAGACTGTTCCAAACGTCCAGAGGAGAAAATAACTCGTGCTGAGGAAGCTCCTCCCTATGGTGATCTCTCTGATCAGGAAAAGAACTGTGCTTTGTTCACAGATGGTTCCTGTTGTCTTGTTGGGAACAAGCGAATATGGAATTCAGCAGTCTGGAGTCCTACCAGGACAGTTACCGAAACGAGAGATGGAGAAGGAGAATCCAGTCAGTTCACTGAGGTAAAAGCTGTCCAACCTGCTCTTGATGTGGCTGAATGTGAAAATTGGCCTATTCTTTACCTCTACACTGACTCGTGGATGGTAGCCAATGCTCTATGGGGTTGGCTAAAGGACTGGAAGAAGAATGGTTGGCAGAGGAAAGGAAAGGCTGTTTGGTGTGCTGATCTATGGCAGGACATTGATGCACGACTGGAGAAAATTCCAGTGAAGGTGTGGCACGTAGATGCACACATGCCTAAGAGCAGAGCCACTGAGGAACATCAACATAACCAGAAGGCAGACCAAGCTGCTAAGATTGCTCAAGTTGATACAGACTCTGAACTTGACATTGACCTTGATTGGAAACACCGAGGTGAGCTGTTCTTAGCTCGGTGGGCACATGACTCATCTGGACATCAAGGCAGAGATGGAACATGCCGATGGGCTCGTGATAGGTCAATTGACTTGTCCATGGATGCTGTCACCCAAGTCATCTATGACTGTGACATTTGTGCTGCTATTAAGTAGGCTAAGCGAATCAAGCCCTTATGGTATGGTGATAGATGGTCAAACTACAAGTATGGTGAAGCCTGGCAGATTGATTATCTCACTTTACCTCGATCTTGTTCTGGCAAGCAGTATGTGCTAACGATGGTAGAAGCCAGCACTGGATGGTTGGAAACCTATCCAGTTCCACATGCTACTGCATGTAACACCATTGTTGGTTTGGAGAGACAAATCCTGTGGAGACATGGAACTCCAGAGAGAATCGAGTCAGACAATGGTACTCATTTCAAGAGCAATCTTGTGAAAAACTGGGCCAAAGAGCATGGTATTGAATGGATCTATCACATACCCTACTATGCACCAGCTTCAGGGAAGATTGAGCGCTACAATGGTTTGCTGAAAACCACCCTAATAGCCATGGGGGGTGGAACTTTGAAAAACTGGGACAAACATTTAGCAGAAGCTACCTGGTTGGTAAAGAGTAGAGGTTCAGTAAACAGAGGAGGACTTGCACAATCAGATTTGGTCCAAACAGTAGACGGTGATAAAGTTCCTGTTGTATATGAAAGAATCTGTTAGGGAAAACTGTTTGGGTATTTTCTCCTTTGGGCGAAGGGAAACCTGTCCGAGGGGTGGTATCTGCTGAAGGTCCTGGTCATACCTACTGGGTAATGCAGGAGAATGGTGAAATCCAGTGTATTCCACAGAGAAATTTAACCTTAGCTGAGAGAGTTTAAATTCAAGCTGTTAGGAGTTTTCTGTTCTAGGTAACATCGGCGCTCAACACTGAGAGAATCTACGAGAAAATCTACAGTACGTGAGCACGAACCCAACGTCACCTGGGAGTCCCTGTTCTGAGCTTTTGAATCACCTACATCTGATTGAAATGTGAACTGAACTTGTATATATTGTTTTATTGTAAATATTGGTATCGATTAGATTGGATAATTCTCAGCGATACTCTGAGCGAAGTAGACAGGGGTGGATTGTGCTAGTTTGAAGCAAGCTAGAATGTTTTGGTAAAAGAACTAGATAATGGGCAGTGAAATGAAAAAGAATTGATGTCAACTTCTCTCACAGTCATGCTGAGAGCTCTGGGAAGAAGAAGAAAACTTTCTCCATTTTGTTTGTTTTTTTTTCTTCTGCCTTTGCCTTCAGACCTGGTCACATCTCATTAACCTTGCTCCTACTAACCTTGCTCCCTAACCTCTTGGCTGCACCTCTCTTCTTCCTGAGAACTGGGGTAAGGTTGAGAGGGCCGGGGGAGGTGTTGGGGTGGTTTGAAAGCCCCTCCTGGGGACTCAGGTTTCTGGGAGGGGAGTTGTGCTTTTGTATTGTTTATCCTTTGTATATTTCTGTATATAATTGTATATAACTGTATATATATTGTAAATAGCTGCTTGTAAATTCTGCTAGCTGTAAATAAATTGCTTCATCTATATTCCCAGGGTCCGTCTGAGTTAGCTGGGGCAAATTCAAAAGTGTGGGGGGCGGGTAACTCCCAAACCATCATAGTTAGCTAGGGTCAAAGTGCCATGGAGAATTATGTCATGTTTTTAAAGAGAGACGGCTGAAATGAAGCTCTTAAATTAAATTGGAGAAAAAAGTATAAAATTATATTTGCAGAGAGATTGAGAGAAGACATTACAAAGCAAATACAGCATCCACAGTGAACCCCCTTGAATTTTCCCCCAGCCGAAAACTAAATCTATAATCCCCAGTGCTCCAATCCTCCCCCCTGCAATGCCTCTGCCATCCAAAAGGCCTAAACACAAGCCTCTGAAGGCCCCAAAACAGGCCTAAAGCTTACATGTTTCTCCTGATAAAGCAGCTCCCACCAGACACAGGTCTGGGGCAGGAGAGAAACACAAGCTGGCCTTGCCATGAGTTTATAAAGATATAGTAGAATTATGGGATTGAATAACAATCTTCTAGTCCCCAGAAGATTTTTTTTTTAACCCTATAGTTCTCAACTTGGAACAAATTACAACCCTTCTTGTAACATAAGAAAATTCGAAGAAACAAATCATTATTACAGCATCAGCCATAGTATCCTGCAATTTATCTTTTTGGGTACATTAACTCCATGTTTTTATGCAATATGTTTGACTTTTTATTTGGGTAATGGTCTACTGCTAACTTGTACAGGTCTTCCCATGTCTCATGAGGGGTTTGTGTGTTTATAATACCCAATAAGTACTGAAAGTGGCATCTTGATTTGTTGCAAAAGAGAATATTGAACAGGGACTGGCCTCCCTCAACATGGCAGATGAACCTTGATTTTACAATTTAAATTTTCTTGCAACATAGCATTTTTAATATGACAATTAAAATGAATTCTGACAAAGAAAACTCCTTTATCAGAAGGAACTTTCAGAATACAAATGTGAATGTGTCTTTGAAGTAGAGTAGCAGGTTGGAAGGAAGATCTTGCACCACCTCTCTTGGCTAAACCACCATCTACACAGAATGGCCTAGAACCCTGTCCATCCAAATTTTAAAAATGTCCAGTGTGGAGGAGTCCACCACTTCCCCGGGGAGACTATTCCAGTGTCTGGCTGTTCTCTTAGAGTAAAAAAAGTTCTCTTCTGGCCCATCAGAACGTCTGCATGAGTAATGCATCCATTACTTTTTTGCTCTCTCCATGTGACTCCTTGTAAAATGGCAGTCTTTATCTTCTTTGTAAATACCTTTTAAACACTGGAACATGGTCAGGAGATCTCCTCTAAACCCTCTGTGGTGGTTTGGCTGTTATCCACCCCCACACACTTTAGAAGGTACCCCAGCTAACTCAGCTGGACTCTGGGAATATAAATGAAGCTATTTATTTACAGCAGCACAATATACAAGCAGGTATTTACAGTATATACAGTTATATACAGAAATATACAAGTTAAAAGGAATACAGAAACACAACTCCCCTCCCAGAAACCTGAGTCCCCAGGAGGGGCTCTCAACCACCCCTGAACCTTCCTCCTGCCCCTCTCAACCTTACCCCAGTTCTCAGGAAGAATAGAGGTTCAGCCAAGAGATTAAGAAGCAAAGGTGGGTGGCACGAGATGTTAGGGAGATGCAGCTCGGTCAAAGCCCAGCCCTAGAGAAAAAAACAAAATGGCAAGAATGTTATCTAATGTTTTCCCTTCTTGTTCCCATACATCTCAGCGAGACTGTGAGGGAAGTTGACATCACAATTGTTTTCGTTTTCACAGCTAAACTATCTACTTTTTCTCACCAAAACATTCTAGCCTGATTCAAATTGGCACACCCTCCTTTCCTCAAGGTTAAGCAAAACAAATTATTTCAGCCTTCCCACATGTGATAGCTTCCCTGTCCTTTAACCAGTCAGCCTCAATGACCTTCACTGAACCCTCTCCAGACTGTTTACATTTTTTTTTTATAGCAGGCACTAAATCTGAACACAATATTTCAAGTGTGACCTGACAAACACTGAGGAGAGTTGGAAATTCTTTTATTTTTCTGTGCTGGCAATACACTTTTGGATGCAGCTCAACATCATGTTGGATTTCTTTGCTGATGCAGCTTTCTGTTCACCCATATCAAGCACAGTGTTCACCATAACCCTGAGGTCTCTTTCCACAGTACTACTCCCTAGGCAGGTAGAATCCAGTCTGTCCTGCACTCCTGGTTTGTTTTTCCCTAGGGCAAGATTCCCTTTCATCTTCTAGAGAGGTGGATCACATTCCTCTCTAGCAAGCCACAGCCACTAAAAAATGTTTCATACTCATAAAAGCAAAATTGCAGACCTATTCCTTAACATAGATGTCTCTGTCGGATAGAAACATTGAAAATTTTAGTAGAAATGCATGAAAGTTTCAAGACTATTGTTGGAGAAGTTTAGAGCATAGTATTTCAATCTCATTCACTATTAATTTTCTTACAAATGAGGCCTTCCATTTTGCCATGTAAATTACTATTTCATATTTCAGCATTTATTCCACTGAAAAAAATACTGACCTTCAAAGAACATTACTAAAAAAAAATGTGTTTCCTTGTCTAAATTACTTTATTCTTGAGATCGCTGTTTTCATAGAAGGAAAAGCATATTTTTTCTCAATGCTTCATCTTGACTTGCATATATTTTTCTGTATTTCTGACCTTCATAGATGTAATAGATGTAGATCATCATTAATCTCATTATTTTGCTGCCATAATCAAAAATAGTTGTGAAGAAATTTTGAAGCTTCATAATTATATTCCCATTTCATTTTTAAAACTACTTTTCATGAGAAAAAAAGATAATTCTTCCTTTGACTAGTTTCTTCCACATATTTTGTAGAATCATAATGTGATGCTTTGGGAGTTACCTGCCCCCACACACACTTAAGAAAATCACCCAGATTAGTCTCAGACATCTGGAAATTAAAGAATGAAGCTATATTTACAGCTTAACAAAATATAGAGCATATATAAACAAATATAGGTAGTTATACACAAATTAAAAGTAACACATCTGGGACCAGATGAGATACATCCCAGGGTGCTGAGAGAGCTGGCAGCTGAGCTGGCCAAGCCACTCTCCATCATTTTCCAGCAGTCCTGGCTCACTGGAGAGGTCCTAGGAGACTGGAAACTGGCCAACGTGAGCCCCATCCACAAGAAGGGTCGGATGGAGGAACCTGGGAACTATAGACCCGTCAGCCTGACCTCAGTGCCAGGGCAACTGATGGAGCAGGTTATCTTAGGGGTGATAAGAGCGCACCTCAGGGATGGCAAAGGGCTCAGGTCCAGCCAGCATGGGTTTAGGAAGGGCAAATCACAGTATCCTGCCTTTCTAACCTGATCTCCTTCTATGATCAGGTGACCCGCTTGGTGGATGTGGGGAGGCCTGTGGATGTGGTCTATCTGGACTTCAGCAAGGCCTTTGACACTGTCCCCCACAGCAAACTCCTGGCTAAGCTGTCACCCCATGGCTTGGATGGCAACACTCTATGCTGGGTTGGCAACTGGCTGGAGGGCCAGACCCAGAGAGTGGTGGTGAATGGAGCCACATCCAGCTGGCGGCGTGTCACTAGTGGTGTCCCTCAGGGATCTGTGCTGGGCCCCATCCTCTTTAACATCTTCATAGATGACCTGGATGAGGGCATGGAGTCAGTCATCAGCAAGTTTGCAGATGACACTAAGCTGGGGGCAGATGTGACTGAGTTGGAGGGCAGAAGGGCTCTGCAGTGGGACCTTGACCACCTGGGGAGATGGGCAGAGTCCAATGGGATGGTGTTCAATAGATCCAAGTGCAGGGAGCTGCACTTTGGCCACAACAACCCCATGCAGAGATACAGGCTGGGGTTGGAGTGGCTGGAGAGCAGCCAGACAGAGAGGGATCTGGGGGTGCTAATTGGTACCCGCCTGAACATGAGCCAGTAGTGTGCCCAGGTGGCCAAGAGAGACAATGCATCCTGGCCTGCATCAGGAATGGTGTGGTCAGCAGGAACAGGGAGGTCATTCTGCCCCTGTACTCTGCACTGGTTAGACCTCAGCTTGTGTTCAGTTCTGGGCCCCCCAGTTTAGGAGGGACATCAAGATGCTTGAGCGTGTCCAGAGAAGGGCAACGAGGCTGGTGAGAGGCCTCGAGCACAAGCCCTATGAGGAGAGGCTGAGGGAGCTGGGATTGTTTAGCCTGGAGAAGAGGAGACTCAGGGGTGACCTTATTGTTGTCTACGACTACCTGAGGGGTGGTTGTGGCCAGGAGGAGGTTGCTCTCTTCTCTCAGATGACCAGCACCAGAATGAGAGGACACAGCCTCAGGCTGCGCCAGGGGAGATTTAGGCTGGAGGTGAGGAGAAAGTTTTTCACTGAGAGAGTGACTGGATACTGGAATGGGCTGCCTGGGGAGGTGGTGGAGTCGCCGTCCCTGGGGCTGTTCAAGGCAAGATTGGACGTGGCACTTGGTGCCATGGTCTAGCCTTGAGCTCTGTGGTAAAGGGTTGGACTTGATGATCTGTGAGGTCTCTTCCAATCCTAATAATACTGTGATACTGTGATACATAAACACAATATGCCTTCCAGAAACAATCAGAGTTCACAGGAGGGCTCCCAACCCCCCTTTGCTCTCCTTCTTTCCCTTCCTTCAGAAATAGCCAGATGAACCCACATATAGCTCACATGATAAAACTGGGGTGAGATGTTAAAAAAAAGCCATCAAAGAGGATAAAGGAAAAAGGGGTTAGATGGATCATAGAGTTGAAGCCAGAGTCAGCCAGAGAGCAGACCACCAGAAAGAAGACACAGCCTGAAGTGAGAACTGAAGAGTGCGTCTGTGTGAAGTGCCCATATTATCTATACTTTGACTAGTTGTGTTTCTCAGCAGAAAAACTGAGGAATATAGATTACTGCTGTTACTTTTCTTTCTTCTCACAGCTAAAGATTTAATTTCTCTCAGTAAAAATTAGCCTCAAACCAGCAAAATCCAGCCCTCTATATCATTCATTGTTTTGATGAGAACTGTCTAAACCAAAACAATATTTACAATAATAAATATTACAAGTTGCAGCTATCACAGATGTAGGTGATTCAAAAACTCAGAAAACAGCAAACAGTTTTGTCTCCTCACAGCTGAGAGAAGAACAGAGACTCCCAGGTGCACCTTTGGTTTATGCTCACATACTGTAGATTCTCTCATATATTGTGTCTTATTGGACACAACTTCACTGGAATTTGCTCCAGTCATGCATCAATGTCCTGCCATAGATCAGCACACCAAATAGGCTTTCCTTTCCTCTGCCAACCATTCTTTTTCCAGTCTTTTAGCCAACCCCATAGAGCATTGGCTACCATCCATGAGTCGGTGTAGAGGTAAAGAATAGGCCAATTTTCACATTCAGCCACACCAAGAGCAAGTTGGACAGCTTTTACCTCAGAAAACTGACTGGATTCACCTTCTCCATCTCTTGCTTCAGTAACTCTCCTAGTAGGACTTCAGACTGCTGACTTCCATCGTTGCTTGTTCCCAACAAGACAAGAGCCACCTGTAAACAAAGTTCTTTTCCTGATCAGAGAGATCACCATAAGGAGAACCTTCTTCAGCATGGATTACTTTCTTCTCTGGAGGTTTGGTACATTCTGTACCTTCTGGACAGTTAGTAATCACTTCCACCAGACCAGGGCAATCAAGATTACCCATTTGTGCTGATTGGATTATCAAAACCATCCATTTAGACCAAGTTGCATCTGAGGGAGGTGGGGTTGTTTAGCCTGGAGAAGGGAAGGCTCAGGTGTGACCTCATTGTCTGCAATTACCTGAAGGCAGGATGTAGCCAGGTGGGGGTTAGTCCCTTCTCCCAGACAACCAGCAACAGATCAAGGAGACACAATTTCAAATTGTGACAGGGGAAGTATAGGATGGATGTTAGGAGGAAGTTCTTCACAGAGTGATTTGCCATTGGAATGGACTACTAAGGGAGGTGGTGGAGTCATCATCCCTGGAGGTGTTCAAGAAAACCCTGGATGAGGCATTTATGCCATGGTGTAGTTGATTGCATAGGACTGGGTGCTAGGTTGGACTGGATGATCTTGGAGGTCTCTTCCAACCTGGTTGATTCTATGATTCTAGTCAAAATATAAATAAGACAGGCACTTCACATAGACACATTTCTAAGCTCTCACTTTGGGCTATGCCTTTGTTCTGTTGGTCTGCTCTCTGGATTTAACTCTGTGATCCACCTAACCCCTTTTTCCTCTAATCTCCTTGCTATTTTTTTTTTTTTTTGACATCTCACCTCAGATCTCCATTTTTATCATGTGAGCTATGCATAGGTTGATCTGGTTATTTCTGAAGGGAGGGAAAGAAGAAGGGGAAAGGAGGTTTAGGTTGGGAGACCTTCTGGAAACTCTGTTTCTGGGAGGAGTATTGTGCTTCTATGTTACTTCTAATTTTTATATAACTGCGTATATTTGGGTATATATGCTTGTATATTTGTTAAGTTGTAAATACAGCTTCATTCCTTATTCAGCTCTGTTTTTAATAAGTACAGCTGTTGGAATTTATTCAACATCTCTGATAAGGGCAATTCTGCCTAAAACTGACCTCTCAAATCCCTATAGTGAATTTTTCACATGTGATACAGCTGTTTGTTGTTTGTTTGTTTGTTTGTTTGTTTTCCTTTCTTCTCCCAGCTAAGGATTTCATTTTTTCTCAGTAAAAACTACCTAAAACCAGCACAATATTGAACTTCTATTCTCTACAATTTCTCAGTTTGTTCCTTATATATTATTCCCAAATTGATTTTCTTTTTAGTTTCTCAAAAACAAATCACAGAGTCACAGAATATATTTGATTGAGACCTCAAAGATCATCCAGTCCAACTCAAAACCCAGTACTGAATGATTAACACTGAAACATGTCTCTAAGTATCAGGTCCACATACCACTTCAACATATGAGGGGATGATGACTCCACTCCTGCCCTAGGCAGACCATTCCAATGTTTGAGAACCATTTCACTGAAGAAGTATTTCCTAATATCCACCCTAAACCTCTCAGCTTGTAACCATTTCCTCTAGTCCTGTTGCTTGTTACCAAGAAGAGGCTGACTCTCCCCCTCACTCTAACCTCCCTTCAGGTAGTTGTAGAGAGCAATGAGGCCTCCTCTCAGCCTTCTGTTCTCCAGAATGAAAAACCTCAGCTCCCTCAGACAGAAATTCCTTTATATGTTTCTGTTTCACAGAAATACCTGTTGTATGATCTGTGAATAGAACAGACTGCATGGATTGAGCCCCTGTGAGATCTTAGAGTGTTTTAATGGACAAATTAGCTGCAATTGCATTAGTGAATGAATTCCTAGTTTCTTAGACAATATGCTTGTTTTGGCTAAATAATTTTATCCTGGCAGAATTTGACTAAAAGACTCAGAGAGAGAATTTTTTATCATTCATGAACCAAGCAGCAAAACTACACTTGCTGTTGAGTATAAAGAAGGGACTAAAATAGTATCCACTATTTTTACCAAAGCTGTTAGGCTTTTACTTGAAACCTTACTGAAGCAATGTTGTACTACCCTGAAATGGTGTAGCTTCGCTGCTGGTGTTAAGTGATATAAACACAATATTCAGTTAATCATTTTCAACTCTTCCATTGTGAGGATCACACAGATGCAGCAAAGTTTGTGCTAATGCTCCTGGGCAATTACATCAGTTCTCAACTGGCACATGGAATCATATCTATTTATGTATCATATCTGAGTTTGGTATTTAAGGGTTCTTCAAATAATCCTATGAGCTAATTGCCAATACTTTGTTGTATCCCCAACTTTTATCACAAAGACAAACCTATTAAGACTGTAGACAAACAAATAAATAATAGGAATTACATCTACAACGAATTATGTATGTTGCATAACATCTAAGAAATTCAGAGCTGCAATGAAAAATTATACACTAGAGCAAATGCTTTTTTTTGAGAACAGTGCATAGTAGTTTGCATGCAGCCACTATTTACCAAGTTAATTCATAGTTTGTTGATTGTTGTTTTGTCTCTCTCTTTCTTTTTGCCTTGTTCACCCATTTTTCATCATTTCTAATATAGACTGAAGTTTCATTTTGGCAAGAGCATTTGATTTCTATAATAGTCATTTGCAGGTTTACATCTTTCCCTCTAGCCAAACTCTACTATGTTGGCTTTTTGAGATATCCCCATGCAACTTCAGATGATCAAGGCTACTGGCATATATAATTCTCCAATTATAGCTATGCCAACTAAAGAAGTTACTGCGCACAGTTCCTCAGATCTGCCAGATACAAATCTTCATTTACAGGAATAGTGTTTATTTCAATCAAGAAATCAGGCCACTAAACACAAGTAATGCAAAAAATGAATATATCTAATCCACATTGTTTCTTTTAAACTGAACAAGGTTAGAAAATACCTGCAGAAAAGTTCAGATTGGATAAGGCGGAAACTTCTTACCAGACGTATGGAAACCGCTGTATTGTAATCTACTACAACTACAGCAGGTGCTGCAGGTGTAGCTAGAGCCTCTTTCTTTCACAACATATGTCTCATGGTGGCTGATTGTTATTCTGTTTTTGTAAGATGAGTTACAAAGGTGCAACACTGTATGCAAGATCACACTACTAACTAGGATGTGTGGCAAAGGAGGTGGGCCACAGCATTACTTTTCCTCTTGAAGCACAAGCCTTACAAAGTAAAAGAGGTTGTATTATATTTGTGCTTATATAAGGATATATTTTTTATCATAGAATGCTTTGTACTCAATATTATGTAAAATTGTGACCTATATAATTTTAAATTTTAAAACATATCTCAGACTTTATCTTACAAATACATAACTAAGAATACATAACTAGAATACATAACTAAGCACACCAAAGTGAGATAACATCTGTTAACATTGCATCTTAAAGCTCAGACTGCAGTTTTCCAAATGGATATATATTTAGATCCTTAAAGAGTAGAATCAAAACATTTATTTATGGATAATTACTGTGTGTACATCTGTGATAATGTTTAAACACAGCAGAATGACTGATTTTTAAAATTCAGTTGAAGAAAACTATTTGCATTTTAAGGTTGAGAAAATTCTGAACTTACATAAAAAAAATAGACCTCTCAATGTTTTCAATTAATTTTTCTTTAATGAGATGAGTTAGTGAAAATATATTCGAGAGATATCAAAACAGAACAGAGTGGACATTTTGCAGCTTCTGATGATTTTAAGACATAGATGGAAAATCAAGAAGGAGACAAAGTTCCTCTCACTCTAAGTGAAGACAAGGTATGTGATCATCTGAGAAAGCTGAAGATATACAAGTCCATGGGACCAGATGAAAGGCATCCCAGAGTCCTGAAAGAATTAGCTGATGTAGTTGCCAGACACTCTCCTCAATATTTGAAAAGCCATGGCAGTCAGGTGAAGTCCCTGGTGACTGTAAGAATGGAAACATTACATGCATTTTTAAAAAGGGTAGAAAGGATGACCCTGGAAACTACTAACCTGTTATCCTCACCTCTGTGCCTGGAAAGATCATGAAACAGATCCTCCTGTGCTAAGGCATATGGAGGACAAGCAGGTGATGCAAGACAGCCATCATAGCTTTACTAGGTGCAAATCCTGCCTGGCTAACCTGGTAGCTTTCTATAATAAAGTGACAATGATCTATTTGGACTTCTACAAGACCTTTGACACAGTCCCCCACAACATCCTAGTCACCAAGTTGGAGAGATATTTCATAGGTGGAATGTTCAGTGGAATAAGGAATTATCTGGATGGTCATATCTAGAAGGTAGTGCTCAATGGAGAGCAGTGACAAGTGATGTTCGTCAGGGTGTCCTGGAGTCCTGTACCCCTAAATTCCTCTCCTGCCCGGACTTTGGGGGGAAAGGGGAAAAGCCACCTGGTTTCCCTCCCCCCTGGCCTGCCCTGCAGCCATGAAGGGGGGGACGACTGTCCTGTGAGTTCCTGCGCTGAGGCCAGGCTGGGATTGGCCGTGCGCTTTTGCACCTAAGGTGTGGTAACTCTGCCCTTTGTTTAGCGAAGGTTATTAATATTGGGGGTCTTCCCACCTTTGGGGCTCCTGCTTTGGAGTTTTGCCTGTGCCTGGACGTATGTGTCTGCCTGAGCTCACACACTCCCCTGTGCCTGGACTGCAGAGAGACCTTCAGGGATTTGCTTTCTTATTGACACCTTTGTGTGCCTAACGACTCTTAACGACCTCTTAACGATTCACCTGCAGCCGCTAGAAAGAAGAAGACAGACTGCACGAGTCAGCCTGAGTTATTTGGCTTAGCTTAGTTTAGTAAGAAACCGCTATTAATTAATAGCTAACACCTTTTCCAACTTCTGACTTCCAATATAGTCAGATTATTGATGGTATCCTTGTAGGTTAATTCTCATGCAACTGAATCTGCTTATTAAACTAAATTAATCTTTGTATATATAGCTGTGGGGGTGGGTTTTTGGAACGATAAAAAATAACTATTTTTGATAAATTCCCAGCTTGGCCACATATTAATTCCTGCTCTCCGCAACACAGGGGTCCATACTGGGACCTGTGCTGTTTAATATTTTTGTCAATGATATAGACAGTGGGATCAAGTGCACTATCAGCAAATTTGCAGATGACACCAACCCGAGTGGTGCTGTTCATATGTCTGAGAGATGTAATGTTATCCAGAGGGACCTGGACAAGCTGGAGAGATGTGTGCAGTTGAACCTTGTGAGGTTCAACAAGAGCAAGTGCAGGGTTCTTCATCTGAGCTGGAACAATCCTCACTATCAACACAGACTAGCACATGAGGTGATAAATTGCAGCCCTCTGAAAAAGTAGTTGGGGTTGCTAATGGATGAAAAGCTGGACATGAGTACATAGTGTGTGCTTGCAGTCCAGAAGGCAAATAACATCTTAGGATGCATCAGAAGATGAGAGGATAGCAGATCCAGAGAGGTGATTCTGCCACTTAACTATGCTCTGGTGACACCTCACCTTGAGTATTATGTACATGTCTCAGGCCCTCAAAATAGGAAGTACATGAACCTCATGGAGTGGGTCCAGAGGAAGGCTGTAAAAATGATCAGAAGTTTGGTATATGTCTCCCACAAAGACAGGCTGAGGCAGCTGGGATTGTTCAGCCTACAGAAGAGAAGGTCTGGGGAAAACTCAATAATGACATTCCAATACCAGAAGGAGACCTATAAGAAGGATGAAGAGAGAGTGTTTACTGTGATGGTTTGGATGTTACCCACCCCCCCACTTTGGAAATAATCCAGACTAGGCTCAGCGGCTCTGGAAATTCAATGAAGCTTTATATTTACAACTTACCACAATGTATAAGCAGATATTTACAACATATACAGTTATAAACAGAAATATACAAGGTAAAAGGTAATACAGAAACACAACACCCCTCTCAGAAACCAGGAGGGGCTTTCAACCACCCTTCCACCTTCTCCTACTCCTCTCTACCTTAACCGCAGATCTTGCTCTATGCCTAATGAAGATTGGAGGGTCTGCGAGGTGGATTAGGAAGCAGGTGGATCAGTTAAAGATGGCAGATTAGGTTAGAGAGAGAAATGCAGTCCACAGTCCAGGCAGAGAGTGTCTCTCTTAAATATGTTTGGTTCTTGCTCTTATACATCTCAGCAAGCCTATGAATGAAGTAGACATCAACATATTTTCCCTTTCACAGCCTGTAATCTAGTTCTTCTCACCAAAAGACTCTAGCTAGGTTCAAATTAGCACAATCCACCCCTGTCTATTTCACTCAGAGTATTGCTGAGAATTACCAAATAACAAACAATATTTACATTAATGAAGATTACAAGTTCACTTCAGACTTCATTCCGGCTATCTCAGATGTAGGTGATTCAAAAACTCAGAAAACAGCAGTTTGTCTCCTCACAGATGAGACAAGAACAGGGATTTCCAGATAACATTGTGGTTCTGCTCATGTACTGTAGATTCTCTTGTAGATTCTTTCTTTGGGTGTCAATAGTACCTAGAACAGAAAACTCCTAACAGCTTGTATTATACACTCTGATTTTAAACTCTCTCAGCTAGGGTTAGATTTCTCTGTGGAATACACTGGATTTCACCATTCTCCTGCATTACTCGGTTGGTATGACCAGGACCTTCAGCAGACACCACCCCTTGGACAGGTTTCCCTTCACCCAAAGGAGAAAATACCCAAACAGTTTCTCCTAACACATTCTTTTCATATACAACAGGATCTTTATCATTGCCTACTGTTTGGAACAAATCTGATTGTGCAGGTCCTGCTCTGTTTACTGAACCTCTACTCTTTACCAACCAGGTAGCTTGTGCTAAATGCTTGTTCCAGTTTTTCAGAGTTCCAACCCCCATGGCTTCTAGGGTGGTTTTCAGCAAACTGTTTCAGTGCTCTATCTTACCGAAGCTTGTGCGTAGTAGAGTGTGGGAACGCAAAGTGAAGAAGGATGTGGGAATGAGGTGAAGAAGAATAATAACAGGTGGATGCTGACCTTGGTCCACACCAGCTTCTAGCTACCTTATCTCCAAAAAGATAATAAAAGACACCTTATTAATGAGAAAAACAAGGCGTGGTTTATGCTGATGGAGTGGGTTGTCCTTGACTGATTATGCTAATATGTATGTACGTGCTTTATACCTGAGAGATATACTGAGATCAAAAACGACCAAAAAAGGTCTCTGGAATAATTCACATTGAATCCTCTGGAATCTGTGTGGCTTTGCCTTTGATCATATTGGTCGGTGGGTCCTTGACCATGTTTTCTGCAGCAAGCTAATCAGGGTTTCTGCAGCACCTGAATTAAATGAGGTGTTTTGCAACTGTAAGGTATGTGGTAGATCCACTCAATGCCACGCTCTTTGGCCCAGCTTCCCACAAGATTGCTCTTGAAATGAGTGCCATTGTCTGACTCGATCCTCTCTGGAGTTCCATGTCTCCACATGATCTGTCTCTCCAAGCCAAGAATGGTGTTATGTGCAGTAGCATATGGAACTGGATAGGTTTCTAGCCATCCGGTGCTGGCCTCTACCATCGTTAGCACATACTGCTTGCCAGAATGAGATCGAGGTAAAGTAATGTAGTCAATCTGCCAGGCTTCACCATACTTGTAGTTTGACCATCTCTCACCGTACCATAAGGGTTTGACTTGCTTAGCCTGCTTAATAGCAGCACAAATGTCACAGCCATGGATGACTTGGGTGATAGCATCCATGGATAAGTCAATTGACCTATCATGTGCCCATCGGTATGTTGCATCACTGCCTTAATGTCCAGATGAATCATAGCCCAACCAAGCTAAGAAATATTCACCTTGGTGTTTCCAATCTAGGTCAAGATCAGAGTCTGTATCAACTTGAGAAATTTTAGCTGCTCAGTCTACCTCCTGGTTGTATTGGGGTGTTGCTGAGTAGCTCTGCTCTCAGACATGAGTGAGTCTACATGCCACAACTTCACTGGAATTCTCTCCAGCCATGCATCTATGTCCTGCCATAGATCAGCACACCAAATAGGCTTTCCTTTCCTCTGCCAACCATGCTTTTTCCAGTCCTTTAGCCAATCCCATAGAGTATTGGCTACCATCCATGAGTCAGTGTAGAGGTAAAGGATAGGCAAATTTTCACGTTAAGCTACATCTAGAGCGAATTGACTGGATTAAACTTCACCATCTCTTGCTTCAGTAACTCTCCTGGTAGGACTCCAAAATGCTGATTTCCATATTTGCTTGTGCCCAACAATAAGTCAGGAACCATCTATGCACAAAGCATAGTCCTTTTCCTGATCAGAGAGATCACCATAGGGAGGAGCTTCTTCAGCATGAGTTATTTTCTCCTCTTGAGGTTTGGTACAGTCTGTGCCTTCTGGCCGGTTGGTGATCACCTCCACCAGACCAAGTTGATTGAGATCACACATTCACACTCATTGGGTTATCAAAGCCATCCATATGGACCAGGTGGCATCTGTGGTGTGATGAGGCGATGAACCTTTGCCCTTGGAATATCCAGTTTAGGACTGGCAGTCTAGGAGCTAAAAGCAGTTGTGACTCAGTTCCAATCACTTCAGAAGCTGCTTTCACTCCTTCATAGGCTGCTAATATCTCTTTCTCTGTTGGGGTGTAATTTGCCTCTGAACCTCTGTAGCTACGGCTCCAATAACCAAGTGGACAACCACGTGTCTCATTTGGAGCTCTCTGCCAAAGGCTCCAGCTTGGACCACTGTCACTCGCGGCCATGTACAGAACATTTTTAATGTCCAGACAAGATTGCATAAGTCCCAAGCCCACTGCATGGAGTACTTCTCGCTTGATCTGATGAAAGGTTGCTTGTTGTTCAGGCCCCCACTCGAAATAGTTTCTGTTACGAGTCACATCATGCAGAGGTTTGACACTTTGACTGAAACCAGGAATGCATAGTCTCCAAAAATCCCGCTGCACCCAAGAATAATAGAATGTCCTTCCTATTTGTGGGAACTGCCCTGGTGGAGACTTTGTTTATCACATCCTGTGGAATGTGACAGTGATCATCCTGCTACTGCACTTCCAGAAACTAAATTTCTCTAGCATGTCCTTTGACCTTGTCTCTCTTAATGGCAAAACCTGCTTGCAACAGAATGTCAATTATTTTCTTACATTTCTCAAAGACTTCCTCAGCAGTTTGGCCCCACATAATGTTGTTGTCAATGAATTGTATATGCTCTGGAGCTTTAACCTTCTCTAGTGCAATGTGGATCACTAAGTGACAGGTATTTGAACTGTTTCCACCCTTGAGGCAAATGGTTCAACTGGTTTGTACTGGATTCCTCTCCAAGTGAATGCAAATTGAGGCCTGCACTCCTTTGCTATGGGAATAGAGAAGAAAGCATTAGCAATGTCTATGGTAGCATACCATTTAGCCTCCTTCGATTCCAGCTCGTACTGGAGTTCCAGCATGTCCGGCAGAGGTGTGCTCATGGGTGGAGTTAGCTCGCTAAGTGTTGCGGAGGGCAGAAATAATTCGTGGCCGAGTCGAAAATTTATCAAAAATAGATATTTTTATTTTTACAAAACCCGCCCCCACAACTATATATACAAAGATTAATTTCGTTTGATAAACAGGTTAAGTTGCATGAGAATTCTACAAGGATACCATTAATAATCTGACTATATATATTTGGAAGTCAGTTTTTGGAAAAGGACTCAGCTATTAATTAATAGCGGTTTCTTACTAAATTAAGCTAAGCCAAATAACTCACTCAGGCTGGCTCGTGCGGTCTGTCTTCCTCCTCCAGCGGCTGCAGGAGTCGTTAAGGGTCGTTAAGGGTCGTTAGGGAGACAAAGGTGTGCCTAACACCAAGGCAAGTCCTTTGGTCTCTCTGCAGTCCAGGCACAGGAGAGTGAACGAACTCAGGCAGAGACATACGTCCAACACGGGCAAAATCCAAAGCGGGAACCCCAAAGGTGGGAAGACCCCCAATATTTATAACCTTGGCTAGACAAAGGGCAGAGTTACCACACTTTAGGCGCGAAAGCGCACGGCCAATCCCAGCCTGGCTCCAGCGCGGGAACTCACGGGGCAGTCACCCCTTTCACGGGGCAGTCCCCGCCCCCTTCACGGCTGCAGGGCAGACGAGGGGGGGGGGAAACCAGGCGGCTTTTCCCCTTTCCCCCCGAAGTCCGGGCAGGAGAGGAATTTAGGGGTACAGGACTCCAGGACACTAAGGGCACAGAAGTCTATTGTCAATTGTCAATCTCTGTCAGGATTACACAGAGGCCAAATTGGTCTGTTGAAAGATGAATGAGCTTTCTGGATAAATGCCTGATTTTCCAGTTGATGAATCACCTGGTAAATGGGCAACAAAGAGTCATGGTTAATTCTGTACTGCCTGTCGGGTAGAGTTTGAGTAGCAATTGGCACCTTCAGATCCTCTGTCATAATGTCCCACAACTGCAGACTCATCTGAAAGTTTAGGTCTAATGGACAATTTCAATTTACCATCCTCAGTCTCTACAGATGCTCTTCCAAAAGCCCGTTTGTGACCCTTAGGAGCTTGGGAACAATCTTGTCTCAAAAAGTCAATTCCCAGAAAGCAAGGTGCATCAGGACCAGTTACAACAGTATGTATCTTCCACTCTTCAGCAGTTAAACTGATCTCAGCCTGTAACTTTGTTAACTCTTGAGATCCACCAGTGATTCCAGAAAAAGTGATAGACTTTGTCCCTTTGCAATTTGATGGCAATAAAGTACACTGAGCACCTGTGTCAACTAAAGCCCTGTATTTTCAAATTTTTGTACTGCCAATCTACCTAATGAATACATTCCAATAGATCTGATTTTCTCCACTATCCCTTTCCTCCTTCTGGCTGGAGGCAGGGCACCCCTAATGCTGAACATGGCATGTGGAGTGTACAAAATGATTGGTGTTGTTGTGAGACAAACTGCAATTATTCCAATTAGCTCTGGGGAACTGAAGAAGTGACAGCTACTTTTCTGGCATTGGCAGCAATGCCTCCATTTCTGCTTCTCTGCAGATCTCTGATTCTCTTCAAAAGAACTGGAGTAGGTTGACGATCTCACTTGCTCATAGTCTCACCATGTTGGTCATGCGGAATTGTCCACAGTGGCGCATGTGATTGCTGATGTCTAGGTGGAATTTGTCTCCTTCTGGGCTGGAATTGCCGTGCAGGAGGTGGTCATCTGTTCCTGATTGCAGAAAGATGCACCCATTCAGAATGATGCAGGAATGGTATCCTTTACCAGATTAGAAATGGAGGTTTTAAGATCCTGCTAAGGTGGGGGCAGATGTGACAGGGTTGGAGGGCAGAAGGGCTCTGCAGCGGGACCGTGACCGCCTGGACAGATGGGCAGAGTCCAATGGGATGGCGTTCAATAACTCCAAGTGCAGGGTGCTGCACTTTGGCCACAACAACCCCATGCAGAGCTACAGGCTGGGGTCGGAGTGGCTGGAGAGCAGCCAAACAGAGAGGGATCTGGGGGTGCTGATTGGTACCCGCCTGAACATGAGCCAGCAGTGTGCCCAGGTGGCCAAGAGAGACAATGCATCCTGGCCTGCATCAGGAATGGTGTGGTCAGCAGGAACAGGGAGGTCATTCTGCCCCTGTACTCTGCACTGGTTAGACCTCACCTTGAGTACTGTGTTCAGTTCTGGGCCCCCAAGTTTAGGAAGGACACTGAGATGCTTGAGTGTGTCCAGAGAAGGGCGACGAGGCTGGTGAGCGGCCTCGAGCACAAGCCCTATGAGGAGAGGTTGAGGGAGCTGGGATTGTTTAGCCTGGAGAAGAAGAGGCTCAGAGGTGACCTTATTGCTGTCTAAAACTACCTGAAGGGTGGTTGTGGCCAGGAGGAGGTTGCTCTCTTCTCTCAGGTGACCAGCACCAGAATGAGAGGACACAGCCTCAGGCTGTGCCAGGGGAAATTTAGGCTGGAGGTGAGGAGAAAGTTTTTCACTGAGAGAGTGACTGGATACTGGAATGGGCTGCCCGGGGAGGTGGTGGAGTCGCCGTCCCTGGGGCTGTTCAAGGCAAGATTGGACGTGGCACTTGGTGCCATGGTCTAGCCTTGAGCTCTGTGGTAAAGGGTTGGACTTGATGATCTGTGAGGTCTCTTCCAATCCTAGTAATACTGTGATACTGTGATTTGTCGCATGAATGAAAATTAGAAGTTGTGTAGAATCACAAACATCATTGCTTTCATTGAGGGCCAATGAGAAATAGGTTGAGGAGGACGAGGCAGCGGCAGAATTGTGGTTTGCAGCTGAGAGGTGGCCCACAGTGGAGTCAGTTTGAGGACAAGGCACTGCTTCCATCCCAGCTCTAGCGGATGCTTGGGGGCTGCAGAGGCCAACACTCAGATTAAGTGGCAGGAAGTGGCTGCTTGGTTTCCCTCCCAAGCCCCAATGGCAGGGGCTTGGGGGGGAGGGGGCGGGGTGTCTGTAAATACCAGTGGGCTGTATTGAGGACTCCAGGTTTAGACTGTTTGAGCTGCTTATCTAGGACACTAGTCTTTTCTTTTGGCTTCTTAAAGGCACCACATGTGAATTTCTTATATATAATGCAAAAATTAATATGAAAATCAAAATTATAAGACCTAATATTACACACAACAGAAATGCCACAGTCTCACATGAATAAAATTTAGAGCAAGGGTCATGTAACAGGGTCATAGGTAAAATTACTCTCATTAAAGCTGTTGATAAGGCAGTGGATGTATTATTTCCTGAATTGTTGCTGGTAAAAAGCCCTGTAATGTTGAATCCAACATATTCAAGAATGTTGTCTCCATAATAAAAAATTATTGCCTTAATTTTTTTCCAAATTAGATTAAACAAAAGGTAACCACTTTTAACTTTCATTCAACAGTAGGCAAAAAAAGAAAATTTGCCATACAACAGCCCCCACTAAGTACCATATCTTCATTAGCTTCATTCTGAGTCCAGTCCTTACTA
This sequence comes from Pogoniulus pusillus, assembly GCF_015220805.1. Classification (NCBI taxonomy): domain Eukaryota; kingdom Metazoa; phylum Chordata; class Aves; order Piciformes; family Lybiidae; genus Pogoniulus; species Pogoniulus pusillus. Next base: position 60,348,650 of record NC_087309.1, on the reverse strand, counting down.
GATAGAGAGGGGAACATAGTGACAAAGGATGAGGAAAAGGCAGAGGTGCTTAACACCTTCTTTGCCTCAATCTTCACTAGTGGGACAGGTTGTCTCCAGGACAACTGGACTCCTGAAGTGGTGGATGGAGGCAGGGACCAGTACAGTCCCCCTCCAATCCATGAGGAAGCAGTAAGGGACCTGCTGCGTCATTTGGATCCTCACAAGTCCATGGGACCGGATGGGATCCACCCTAGGGTTCTGAGACAGCTGGCAGTTGAGCTGGCCAAGCCACTCTCCATCATTTATCAGCAGTCCTGGCTCACTGGAGAGGTCACCAAAGACTGGAAGCTGGACAGTGTGATACCCATCCACAAGAAGGGTCGTAAGGAGGAGCCAGAAAACTACAGACCTGTGAGCCTGACCTCAGTGCCAGGCAAGGTCATGGAACAGGTCATCTTGGGTGCCATCACAAAGCACCTCCAGGATGGCCAAGGGATCAGGCCCAGCCAGCATGGGTTTAGGAAGGGCAGGTCCTGTCTCACCAACCTGATCTCCTTTTATGATCAGGTTACCCACCTGGTGAATGTGGGGAAGGCTGTGGATGTAGTCTACTTGGACTTCAGCAAAGCCTTTGACACTGTCTGCCACAAGAAGCTCCTACCCAAGCTGGCAGCTCATGGCTTGGACAGATTCACTCTGTGCTGGGTCAAGAACTGGCTGGATGGCAGAGCTCAGAGAGTGGTGGTGAATGGTGCCACATCCAGTTGGCAGCCAGTCACTAGTGGTGTTCCCCAAGGATCAGTGCTGGGCCCAGTCCTGTTCAATATCTTTATTGATGATCTGGATGAGGGCATTGAGTCCAGCATCAGTAAGTTTGCAGATGACACCAAGCTAGGAGCAGGTGTTGATCTGTTGGAAGGTAGGAGAGCCCTGCAGAGGGACCTGGACAGGCTGGATGGGTGGGCAGAGGCCAATGGGATGAGATTTAACAAGGCCAAGTGCAGGGTTCTGCACTTTGGCCACAACAACCCCAAGCAGCGCTATAGGCTGGGGACTGAGTGGCTGGAGAGCAGCCAGGAGGAAAGGGACCTGGGGGTACTGGTAGATAGTAGGCTGAAGATGAGCCAGCAGTGTGCCCAGGTGGCCAAGAGAGCCAATGGCATCCTGGCCTGCATCAGGAACAGTGTGGCCATGTCCTGGAGTCCTGTACCCCTAAATTCCTCTCCTGCCCGGACTTCGGGGGGAAAGGGGAAAAGCCGCCTGGTTTCCCCCCCCCTCGCCTGCCCTGCAGCCGAGAAGGGGGCGGGGACTGCCCCGTGAGTTCCCGCGCTGGAGCCAGGCCGGGATTGGCCGTGCGCTTTCGCGCCTAAAGTGTGGTAACTCTGCCCTTTGTCTAGCGAAGGGTATAAATATTGGGGGTCTTCCCGCCTTTGGGGTTCCCGCTTTTGGATTTTGCCTGTGCCTGGACGAGTTCGCTCACTCTCCTGTGCCTGGACTGCGGAGAGACCAAAGGACTTGCCTTGGTGTTAGGCACACCTTTGTCTGCCTAACGACCCTTAACGACTCTTAACGACTCCTGTAGCCGCTGGAGGAGGAAGACCGACCGCACGAGCCAGCCTGAGTGAGTTATTTGGCTTAGCTTAATTTAGTAAGAAACCGCTATTAATTAATAGCTAAAGCCTTTTCCAAAAACTGACTTCCAAATATATATAGTCAGATTATTAATGGTATCCTCGTAGAATTCTCATGCAACTTAACCTGTTTATCAAACGAAATTAATCTTTGTATATATAGTTGTGGGGGCGGGTTTTGTAAAAATAAAAAATATCTATTTTTGATAAATTCTCGACTCGGCCACGAATTATTACTGCCCTCCGCAACATTATGGCGCAGTGTATGCAGGGTAGTTCAATCATAGAATTTCTACAAGAAAAGGGATGCCTAATCACAGGGCTTGATTTAATTTGGGCTCAGAAAAATTGTAAAAATCCGGAGAAAATCCTGGAGAAATTAGCTGAGCGCTCAGACCCTGTGATTTCTGAGTCTCCAACGGAGCATTTCTCTGTTGTTCTGGGGTCAGTCGTGACCCAGACTCTGGCCGAATTTGAAAATTATGAAAAAAGAATTCAGGCCTTGGAAAAGGATTTATTAGCCGAAAAAGCTAAATGCCAAAGTATCTGGGAAAGCATGCTGGCGCAGACAAAGAGCCTGACCGCGGCACTGACTGCCCGGATGAAAGAAAGGCTTGTAACGCCTGCAGACACCACCTCTTCGGTCTCCGTGTCTGAATTTGAATGGAGTGATTCGCGGGAATCGGGGAGAGAGGCAGAGAATGCCCCGAGGGGCTCTTCGGGGGAGAGGAGTTCCCCGAAACCAGGCACAAAAGACTCTGCCAGAGACTCAGAGAATTCCTCTGCACATGCCTCTGCGCGGCAGAAAGCCTCAAAGCCACGCAGAAAGCGCAGGTCCCGACCGGACTCTCCCGTAGCTAGCGGAGAAGAGAGCTCCGGTGAGGAGGGCGCCACGGTGCAGAGGCACGTGTTGCCTGTTACAAGAATTGAGTCCGTGAAGGGCAGAAAAGGCGGTGCAGGGACCACCGTGATCAAAAAGCAGTTCACAGATGCACAGCTCAGTGACTTACAAGTCAAATATGCGAGAGATCCTGGAGACTCAGTCGCTGACTATGTGTATCGAGTGTCCCGAGCCGGTGGGGACCGGGTCCTTCTAGACTCGCAGGAAGCTGCTGGAGACTGGGGGGACGATGTGTTCCTGACACGTGAACCCGAGGGGACACACAGCCTCACCGCCCGGATAGCCTACTGGGCAAGCAGTGTCCGCCCAGCCTACCGGGGGGAGCCGACGGAACTAAAGGTCACCAGCTCCTCTGAGCTCATCACTGCTCTCCGCAGACTTGCGTGTGTCCAGGCTATCTATGATAAGGGACATTACGATTGCCCGTTTTATGCCCCTGTGGACCCGGAGAGACTGCACCCTATTATGAAGGGTTTGCCAGCAACTCTGCAAATCCAACTAATGAAGAATGTTGAGAAAATTGAACGTGTGCTTGGAGAAAATGCAGAGAACGATGGTGCTAAAGAGCACGTAATGACTTGGGCTGAACTGTTAACTGACTTGAATGCCCACGGGCTGCAGTTTGGGTTTGGGTCTCCTGAAGGAAAAGGGGCTGGGGAGAGACAGTCTCGTGCTTCTCCCCCAGAAAATCCCAGGACTCTGCGCAGGCAGGTCCGGCCAGTGCAGGACTGCCCCCCCAGGGGGACCGGTCCTTCAGGCTTCTCCCCGAGGGAAAGGGGCAGAGACCAACAGAGTGACTGGAGACCCAGAGAAAAGAACAGCTGGTATAGACAAGCCCTGACTTTAGGGGTACCAAAGACTGTTTTAAGGCAGCTGGCAGACTGGCAGCTGAAGGATCTAGTGCGGTGCCTTCAGAAATCGGCTGCAAAATCCAGAGGCAGCCGCGCCAGGGCCAGCGGCAGCGGCTCGCCCAGCGGTGGTTCCCAGAGCGGCTCGCCCAGAAGCGGCAGCCCCCCCGCTGGGAACTGCAGCTCGTCCCCAGACAGAAAGGTTAACCCTTTCTCGTCTCCCACACGGGAGGCAAAACACTGAATTACCGTAATAGTGGCTCGGCAGCTTTTAATGGTCAGCAGTCACGGGGAGAGCTACAGAAGCCCCCAGAATAAAGACCTGCTGCCTAGGTGAGCCACGTGGTCACTGACCACCTGCCCCAGTACAAAAGGCCAACCTATAGGGGTAGTGCCAATGGCATGGGGTAAACCCAGAGGCTTATATGCCTGGGAAGCCCTAGATGCAAATGGAAAAGGCCACCGGATCAGTGCACGGTGGATCGTCCCCAATTATTAATTGTCAAGCCTGGCCTTTATAGGCCGAGGCAGATTTTGTCTCCTTACAGGTTAAGGTCGAGGCAGAGGACCAGTTCCTGACCACCTGACCAGCACCTGGGAAAAGGAGAACCAGCTACACGAGAGACGGAGTCATATCACCGGGGTGGCCAGTGGATGATGGCATCCGGACCCACGGACTGTGACCTCCAGCCATGGACTCAGAGCATCTAAGGCTCTGCCATGAACTTGGTTGCTCTACCAGGAACAGAGCAATCTTCAAATTGACTGTGTAGCTTTATTTAATACTGTTTGGGCTATTGTTAAGCCTTGTTAAGTATTGTTAAATATTGTTGGGGCGATTAATGTATTGTTAATGTTGGAAAAGGCTAAGCCATATATATATATTAATAGGTTCCTAAATTGAAGGGGGATCACCTCTCACTCAAGTTCTAGACAAAGATGCTCATTACCACCGGGGTGGGATGTCCTGGAGTCCTGTACCCCTAAATTCCTCTCCTGCCCGGACTTCGGGGGGAAAGGGGAAAAGCCGCCTGGTTTCCCCCCCCCTCGCCTGCCCTGCAGCCGAGAAGGGGACGGGGACTGCCCCGTGAGTTCCCGCGCTGGAGCCAGGCCGGGATTGGCCGTGCGCTTTCGCGCCTAAAGTGTGGTAACTCTGCCCTTTGTCTAGCGAAGGGTATAAATATTGGGGGTCTTCCCGCCTTTGGGGTTCCCGCTTTTGGATTTTGCCTGTGCCTGGACGAGTTCGCTCACTCTCCTGTGCCTGGACTGCGGAGAGACCAAAGGACTTGCCTTGGTGTTAGGCACACCTTTGTCTGCCTAACGACCCTTAACGACTCTTAACGACTCCTGTAGCCGCTGGAGGAGGAAGACCGACCGCACGAGCCAGCCTGAGTGAGTTATTTGGCTTAGCTTAATTTAGTAAGAAACCGCTATTAATTAATAGCTAAAGCCTTTTCCAAAAACTGACTTCCAAATATATATAGTCAGATTATTAATGGTATCCTCGTAGAATTCTCATGCAACTTAACCTGTTTATCAAACGAAATTAATCTTTGTATATATAGTTGTGGGGGCGGGTTTTGTAAAAATAAAAAATATCTATTTTTGATAAATTCTCGACTCGGCCACGAATTATTACTGCCCTCCGCAACAGGCCAGTAGGACAAGGGAGGTTATTCTTCCCCTGTACTCAGCACTGGTCAGGCCACACCTTGAGTACTGTGTCCAGTTCTGGGCCCCTCAATTCAAGAAAGATGTTGAGGTGCTGGAATGTGTCCAGAGAAGGGCAACAAAGCTGGTGAGGGGCCTGGAGCACAAATCCTATGAGGAGAGGTTGAGGGAGCTGGGGTTGTTTAGCCTGGAGAAGAGGAGGCTCAGGGGTGATCTTATTACTGTCTACAACTACCTGAAGGGGCATTGTAGCCAGGTGGGGGTTGGCCTCTTCTCCCAGGCAACCAGCAATAGAACAAGGGGACACAGTCTCAAGTTGTGCCAGGGTAGGTATAGGCTGGATATTAGGAAGAAGTTCTTCACAGAGAGAGTGATTTGCCATTGGAATGGGCTGCCCAGGGAGGTGGTGGAGGCACCGTCCCTGGGGGTCTTCAAGAAAAGCCTGGATGAGGCACTTAGTGCCATGGTCTAGTTGATTGGTTAGGGCTGGGTGATAGGTTGGACTGGATGATCTTGGAGGTCTCTTCCAACCTGGTTGATTCTATGATTCTATGATTAACAATCAATCAAATTTTAATTTGCCCCATGTTGGATTGCCAACTTTATAAAATCACGCAGACAAGACTCATCCAGCTCTGGAAATTGAATGAAGCTTTATATTTACATCTTAGCACAATATACAAGCAAATATTTACAATATATATAGTTATATATGGAAATATACAAAGTAAAAGTTACTATAGAAACATAACACCCCTCCCAGAAACCTGTGTCCTCAGGAGGGGCTCCCAATCACCCTTCCACCTTCTTCCACCCCTCCACCTTACCCTAGATCTTGCTTTATGCCCAAGGAAGAGTGGAGTGTTGGCCAGGGTGGGTTAGGAAGCAGGTGGATGAGTAAAAGCTGGCAGGTTAGGTTAGAGAGAGAAATGCAGCCCAGAGCCTGGGCAGAGAGCATCTCCCTTATCTGTGTTTGGATTCTTGCTCTTATACATCTCAGCAAGCTTATGAGTGAAGTAGACATCACCATTGTTTCCCTTTCGTAGCCTGTAATCTAGTTCTCACCAAAACACTCTAGCTAGCTTCAAATTAGGACATTTACAAAGGTCTGTAGTGACAAGACAAGGGGCAGTGGCTTCAAACTAGAGAAGAGTAGATTTATATTTTATGCTAAGAAAAAATTCTTTACCATGAGAGTATTGGAGCACTTGAACAGGTTGCCCAGGTAGGTGGTTGGGGTCCCATCCCTGGTGATATTCAAAGTGAGGATTGATAGGGCTCTGAGAAGCCTGACCTAGTTGTGAATGCCCTGGATGCCCCTGCTGACTGCATGGGGGTTGGAGTAGATGAAATTTGGACATTCCTTCTGACTCAGAACATTCTGTGAGTCTGTGATTCTATGATTTTTCAGTACTAAATCTGTTTTGTCCCCAAATAACTACTTTTTTATGTTCAATGACTTTTTTTTTCATATATATATATATATATGAGGAAAACAAATACATCGACATCTTTGTGTGTTCTTTCTCATGTTTTAGATATTAAAAGTGATTTTATATTGTCCTACCTTGTCTTGCCTCTGTTTCCATTCCCCCTACAACTCCTGTATAATGCGGCCTTGCAGTACTTTTGGCTTGAGATGCACTATGAAAGCTTTCATTCACTTCCTATTTTCTAATTACTTAATGAGATACTCTTCTAAAGAGCAAATTGGATAAGAGAGCATGGAAGCATTACATTTTCCACTGGTCAGACACATAACATATCTTGGAATCTGACACGGAATATAAGCAGAACTGCCTTTTTGTGGAATACTAGTTGGTGTTTGCTGCTGTGTTGCTGATTGTTTAACTGAGAATTCAAAACATCATCACAAATATGTACACATATTTACACACACCCATACTCTCTTATCCTTCAAGATGTCAGTAGTCTAGTAGAATAAATATTTCTAACAAAGTGTCTGTAGATTCAATATTATAAGAATCTGGAAAGATTCATGTAGTGAATGTTTATATATTCACCCAGACTTAATGCTATCTTTATCCGCTCTGACAATAAGTACTTGAAATTCATGTGGGTGTTTATTTCATAAATTAGGTAGAAGAACTTAATTGTTTCTAGACAAATGACATGACTAGCACAAACCACAGAATTACTGTTTTAATTCAGCTAATATGAGAAAAATGAAAACACAAAGTTACAGGGCTTTTCTTATTCTTTAAGCATAGTATTATTTTTTCTTTTAATTTATGAAAGCAAGAATTATCAAGGCCTCCTTTCAAGTCATGAATATTTTACCCAGACCTCTCCCTGAGCAGGAGAGAAACAGCTTTTCAACCAGATGGTGCAGGGTTATATTTGGCATATGGAGTCTGGATTCAGTTATTGACTAAAAAGCCCATAAATACTACCTTAACAACAGTACTGTATGTAACACACATCGTTGGGGAACTCCTTAACACAGTTTCTAAGGTATCCAGCCTGCTTCTCTTGCTAACACAATATGCATCAAAGCAGAAGACCTGAATTTAGATCAGGTGCATAAAATCCGAAGGCTGGCAAAAGCTGGATGGTCCTGTGTAAAAAAATAAAGTCTGGGAATTAAATGAAGTAGGGACCTAAAACATTTTCACTAATGCTTAGAACCTTTTTCAAATAACTTTGTGTGGTGCATTAGTTAAATATGTTGGGTTGAAAATGCCAAGAAATAATACATATATTGCACAAGTCACATATCAGTACAATCAGCAATGATACAAGTTTTCTTGTAATACCAATTGGGCAGTCACAGAAGCTTCTTGTCTTTACAGCTTCAAGTTTTAATGTAACTTAGTTTCAGTTTGGTTTTGGTTTGGTTTGTTTTGCTTGGGGTTTGTTTGTTTGTTTGTTTGTTTTGTTGTGGATTTTTTTTTCCCAAATAAGAAATTCTTCAGGGTTAGTCAATTCACTCTTCTGATTTTTTTGTCTTATTTATTGTCTCACAAAAAAAAAAAAAAAAAAAAAGGTCTCTATATGCTGAATGTTTCAAGGTATGTGTTGTGCAGGCATGTTATAGCTGGGATCTATCACTGCTAAGTAATAATTAAACAGAGTTGGCAACAGAACACTCAGAAAAGTTTTGCATGTAAAACAGAACCATTTATCTTCTGGAAGAAAATTTCTTGTGGGTGCACAAAGATGCATTCAGATTTTATTTTTTTTTTAATTTAACCATTTACTGGAAGTAAAAAATGGTCAATCAATTTAAAATGGAGAGAGGGTAACTTTCTCTGATTAAAATCAGAAAGACCAATTGAGTAGCAAAATTCTCCAAAACTGAGAGAATATTTTGCTTAAAGGAAATATTATGGACTCACTGTGCAAAGTGTACACAAATAGTTAAATATTACAATGAAATTCTGACTCTAAGAGTAACACATATTGAGTCAGGCATAACAAACTGTTAGGAAGACCATGGCTTTAAAAACATTTACTGTATATTTTGACACTGAACATTTCTCTTTCTGTGGCCTTAAATACAACTACTCACAGTACAGAATTTAAGCATACATGATTTATCATCAGGAATTTATTAAATATGCTATAATCTCTACAGTTAGACATCCTGAAATGAAGACACTCAGAAGATACTTCCACATAGCAAGTACGATCAAGGAAATAACAAATATCTCACTGTCTTGAAGCAAAAGAATGAGATGAAACTACGGAATAAACTGTTGTGAATTACTTTGTCATTTGTAGTTAGCATCCATTAATCTTAAATACACGACATGGGATGATGGGTTTGGAATCAATATGCAAGTTCTCCAGTTTGTATTGAGCTTGCTACCTTGCAATCCTTTGAAACAGGATAAATTACCAGAGAAGAGCTTAGAATTCACAACAATGAAATCTTGTTACTTGCTTATCTTGGCAACAGATAAAGCTGTTCTGGAGTTTTATTAGCTCCTTTGGGAAAGAGCTTGAAGATTATTGTGATTATGTTCTACATTCTTGACAATCATGCGACTCTCAGCCCTTTATGTCACTTCAATCTATCTTGGAGTATCTGTTCTTTAGGTAAGAGCCAGATCATTACATAGAAGCTACATATGTGAATGGATTGAAAGCTTTCACTGCTTTACCTCTCAGCAAAGTGTGAGTCTTTTTACCTGAGTTTGTCTCCTTTACTTAGAGTAGATTGTCTGGAACTCAGATACCACATAGCAGGGCACACACAGACCAGTAGGTTCCTGCTGTGCATTGATGGTAATTTTTTGATGTAAGTGGTTAAGGAGCCAACAAGGAGAGGTGTCCTGCTGGACTCTGTATTAAGGAACAAAGTAGGTCTGATCAGTGAAGTCAAGGTTGGGGATAGCCTTGGCCATAGTGACCATGAGATGGTGGAGTTCAATATCATACAAGGAAGTTGCAGGGCAATAATAAGTATAATTACAACCCTTGAATTCAGGACTAAGGCTGTCCTCTTCAAAGACATACTTGAAGGAATCCCATGAACTAGGACTCTAGAAGGTAGGGAAGCCCAAGAGAGATGATTAATATTTGAGCATCACTTCCTCCAAGCTCAATGTTCATGCATGCCTCCAAGTAAAAAGTCAAGTAGAGGGGGTGGGGGACCTGGATGGATGAGCAAGTAGCTGCTAAAAGAACTCATATGGAAGAAATAAATTTATAATATGTGGAAAAGGGGACAGGTCACTTGGGAGGATTGTATAAATGTTGTCAGAGGATGTAGGGATGAGACAAGGAAGGCCGAGGTCCTCCTGGAACTAATCTGGGCAAAGGAAATAATATATGTCAGTGGCAAGAGGAAGACCAGGGAAAATGAGGGCTCAGTGTTGAATGAAGTGGATTGCCACGATGAAGGGATGGGGCAACGACTTTATGCAAGCCAAAATTCAATTTTATTAGAAAAATAGGCAGGTAGGTATTCTCTCAGAAGGGCTAGCGTATTAATCACTGATTGGTTAAAATTGCAGTAAGAAACTTAGTAACTACTATATGATTGGCTCACATACTCTGCTGTTTCTTCTTTCTTCATTACTTTCCCTGCTCCTTGATATATACTGCTGTGCAACTATCTGAGCAGTTGTGACCACAGGACCCTATTTATCTTTCTCTTCTGAGGTCTGTCTAACCTACACAGTACTCAAGGTGTGGTCTGACCAGTGTTGAGTACAGGGGAAGAATAACCTCCCTTGTCCTACTGGCCACACTGTCCCTGATGCAGGCCAGGATGCCATTGGCTCTAGTCCTCTTCATCCTCTGCTGAAGTGGGGAGCAAGAAAGAAGACAAGAGGCCTGGAGCCACCAAATCTTCTTTGGTGGAAAAACAAGATGTATACACTTGTTTATGCACGGCTTGTGTCTTCCCAAATATGGGTAAAACAAGTCCTAACTTCACATAATATGGCCAGTTTTGGTAAAGTGCCATTCTGATTTATAAATGTCTGTGGCCAAATGGTCCTTGAGATTTGGACAATTAATAAATATGATCAAATCTGTAGAACAGTGTGCTCTTCTTGTGCTTTGATCTGCTTTGTTGTGCTCTGCTCTTCCTTCTTATGCTCCAGACCAGCTGGAGCTGAGATCTGGATGGCTGAACTCGCTGTCACTTGAGCAGCATGAACTATCCCCATCATAGCTGGAATCTACATCGTAGCTGGGATCATCATTGTAGGTCTTTATGGTGTGATGCCTTTCCTTGTCCCTCTGGTGGCACTGTCTTCCAGATTCAGAAGCGTCTGGGGACAGGTCTTTGAAGTGCACCTTCCTTTTGCCACGTAGTTCTACCCCATGGCTTTCCTTGTGATTCTTGTCACCTGTGTTCTCAGCTAAGGCTGAAGGTTTAGCAGGTTCAGCATGTTTCTGCTGTTTGAGATTCATGGCTTTTTCCCTTTATTTCCTCTTTGGATTACATTGGGATGCTTTGCGATTTTTACCTGCTTTCAGTTCGGGTTTGCAGCTTGGAGGTGAGGTTCTGTCTCTGGACAGTGGCGTGGCCTGGCTGACCTGGGATCTGTGGCTTGCAGACAGGCTGGATTCATGTGCTGAATCATGGTGAGGCTTATCGTGTGCTGTGTCTTTGAATCTAGGATTTGACGTCTCTTTGACAGTCTCGCATGGCTGGGTGGGGCTCAGCTAATGGTCGGTTTGGCTTAGCTCTTGTGCAGTTTGCTTTGTGGAGGCTGGCCATGCAGACATCTCTTTGCTTCGGCTAGTTGAAGGCATTTTTCTCTGTGCCATTTTTAACATTGCGTCTTTTTGCTTTTAAATCGCGTGGCTCTGCTTTGAAATAGCGTGGGTCAGAGGAGGCTCTGGCAGGAGTGGCTCGAGTTGTCATGGCAACTGGACTTTGGAGGCTGATTGCCCTTGCCTGGCTTTTTGCCAAATTGAGGCTTTCCTCAGCTGAATAGGGAGCTAGTGGTCCTAGCCCTGGCTTTGAATAGGCTGATAGCCCTAGCCCAGGCTTTGTATAGAGGGCTGATAGCTTGGCCAGACCTTTTGTATTAGCTATTGTATTAGCTGATGGCCCATTAAGCTGCTGGCCCTTCCCTGTGCCTTCTTGGAGGAAAACAGGGCCTGCTTTTGCCTCTCTTATAAGGCATACAGGAAACAGATAAAAAAAACCTCTGATTTTGAATTCCAATCTTTCATTCTTTTCTCTAGGCTCAGGATTTTTTCATCCATGTTTTTTAACTCTGTCAGTGTCTGCACTAGACAGGTAGCCAGGATTAAAGCATGATTTTCCTGAGCGTCCTTTGCTACTTTTTCAAATAAGATTTTGGGCTGGCAGCAATTTTTAGCTGCCCATTCTAGCCCATGGCCTGTGATATTATTTTGGCTGCAGAGCCGATCGAGAGAGCACTGAGGGCACTGCTGCTGAGCTCAGATTTTCTGCTCTGTTCTGTTGCTCCGCGGTTCCAGGAGACCTTAAGGTAGGCAGAGGGAATGGCAGGGCTCTTGTCTCGTGAGAGAGAGCGAGGCTGTGATGGGGGCTCATGACGTCAGCCGTGGGAGGTTTAAATCCCCGCCGGGTGCCACGCATGCTGCCATTTTGGCTGCAGAGCCAGTCTTCTCCTGCAGCTGTGAGCTTTTTTTTTTTTTTTTTTCCCCTGTTTCTGACTGTCAATAACACTGTGCACTATGCCTATCACTTGCACTATGAAGGGCAGGAAAAGCGTGTGCACACAGACTGACTCGACCCAAGAACACACAGGAATCCAAGCTACTGGCTGCAGGGAGTGCTGGAGCCTCTCACTTGCTGTAGAAAGAGAAGGGGAGAACAATTGCACCAGGTGTGAGCAGGTGAACTTTCTTCTCACCTTGGTGGCAGAATTGAAAGATAAAGTGACTGAGCTGAAGTATCCAGGCTCAGGTCAATAAGGGAGAATGAAAGGGAGCTGGATCTGTGGGAGTAGGCCCTGCAGATCGCCCCTGCTAAGGAAACTGCCCCTGGAAACAGTGAGGGATGGGTACAGATCCCTGTCAGGGGTAGTAAGGGAAATCCACTCCAGCCCTCTCCTCCCCTTCCTCTGCCCTTGCACAACAAGTATGAGGCCCTGCATGCAGAGGGCTGGGAGAATGAGGGGGCTGAGGAGCATCCAACTGTGATGATGCCTAGGGTGAAGCAGTCCCCACCAACTGTAGTGACTAGCTCCACAAAAAAAAAAAAAACAAAAAAGAGAGAAGGGTTATGGTTGTTGGGGACTCCGTCTTGAGGGGGACAGAGGGACCCATTTGTCATCCCAACCCGTCTCACAGGGAGGTCTGCTCCCTTCCTGGTTCCCGGGTTAGGGACATCACCAGGAGAATCCCTAACCTAATCCGGCCCTCTGATTATTACCCTTTGCTGATAATATAGGCTGGCAGGGATGAAATTGAGAAGAAGGGCACCAGGGCAATTAGAAAGGAATTTAAGGCCAGGGGAAATTTGATAAACGGGGTGGGAGCACAGGTGGTGTTCTGCATCAGGAACAGTGTGGCCAGTAGGACAAGGGAGGTTATTCTTCCCCTGTACTCAACACTGGTCAGGCCACACCTTGAGTACTGTGTCCAGTTCTGGGCCCCTCAATTCAAGAAAGATGTTGAGCTGCTGGAACGTGTCCAGAGAAGGGCAACGAAGCTGGTGAGGGGCCTGGAACACAAATCCTATGAGGAGAGGTTGAGGGAGCTGGGCCTGTTTAGCCTGGAGAAGAGGAGGCTCAGGGGTGATCTTATTACTGTCTACAACTACCTGAAGGGGCATTGTAGCCAGGTAGGGGTTGGCCTCTTCTCCCAGGTAACCAGCAATAGAACAAGGTGACACAGTCTCAAGTTGTGCCAGGGTAGGTATAGGCTGGATGTTAGGAAGAAGTTCTTCACAGAGAGAGTGATTTGCCATTGGAATGGGCTGCCCAGGGAGGTGGTGGAGGCACCGTCCCTGGGGGTCTTCAAGAAAAGACTGGATGAGGCACTCAGTGCCATGGTCTAGTTGACTGGCTAGGGCTGGGTGATAGGCTGGACTTGATGATCTTGGAGGTCTCTTCCAACCTGGTTGATTCTATGATTCTATGATTCTATGATTCTCTGTGGCAAGGGAGTTCACAGAGAGGAACAGCAGAACCTATGATATCAACAAATGGCTCAAGGGATGGTACGAGCGGCAGCATTTTGGGTTCTTTGACCACGGGGGAGCTTTTACTGTGCCGGACCTGCTTGATTGTGATGGGGTGCAGTTTTCTAGGATGGGCAGGAGTGTCCTGGCATTGGAGTTGGCAGGGCTCATTAGGCGGGCTTTAAACTAGGTCTGAAGGGGGTGGGTGAGGCAATTACTCTCTCTGAGAAGGAGAAAGTGGGAAGGAAACCAGGGACAATTGAGGAATCGAGAGCCCATCTGAAGTGCATCTACACCAATGTACGCAGCATGGGTAACAAGCAGGAGGAATTGGAAGTCCTGGTCCACCAGGGTGACTATGATAAAGTCGCCATTTCAGAAAGTTGATGGGATGACAGGCATGACTGGAGTGATATACTGGGGGGATATAACCTCTTCAGCAGAGATAGGCAAGGGAGAAGAGGAGGAGGGGTGGCCCTGTATATTAGGGAGTCACTCCTTGCCACTGAGCTTGAGGTGAGGGACGAAGGGGTTGAGAGCTTGTGGGTTAAAATCAGAGGGAGGACTAATAAATCTGACACCCTAGTTGGAGTCTTTTATAGACCACCCAACCAGGACGAGGAAACAGATGAGATATTTTACAAACAGTTGGAGGCGGTCTCAAGATCATCAGATCTTGTTCTTGTGGGTGACTTTAACCTGCCAGATATCTGCTGGGAACTTAATTCAGCAGAGAGGAGGCAGCCCAGGAGATTTCTAGAGTGCATGGAGGACAGCTTCATGACCCAGCTGTTAAGTGAGCCTACAAGGGCTCAAGCTCAGCTTGACCTGCTGCTCTCCAACAGAGAAGGTCTGGTGGGAGATGTGACAGTGGAAGGCCGCCTGGGGTGAAGTGATCACGAGATAGTGGAGATTCAATATGGAAGGAGATAGGGCGGCACTACAACAAAACCTACACCTTGGACTTCCAGAGGGCAAACATTAATTTGCTTAAGAAACTTATTTCCAAAGTCCCCTGGGCAGCAGTCCTTAAGAACAAGGGGGTCCAGGATGGTTGGACCTGATTAAAACAGGAGCTCTTGAAGGCACAGGAGCTGGCAGTTCCCATGTGCCGAAAGATGAGCCACGGGGAAGGCGACCGGCCTGGATAAACAAACAGCTCCTGAAGGAATTTGGGGAAAAAAAGAGGGTGTATCGCCTTTGGAAGGAGGGGAAGGCTTCTCCTGACGTGTTTAAGGAGGTAGTCAGATTATGCAGGAGAAAAATTAGGGAGGCTAAGGCCCAGCTAGAACTTAGGCTGGCCTCTTCCGTGAAGGATAACAAAAAGCACTTCTATGAATTTATCAATGCTAAAAAGAAGGGTATGAAGAGCCTCCACTCCTTATTGGACCAGGAGAGGAACACTATAACTGATGATGAATAAAAGGCTGAGGTCCTGAATGCCTTATTCGCCTCAGTTTTCAACAGCAAGGAAGGAGGAGGAGGCAAGTGGGCTCTTGAACTGGGGGATGGGGTCAGGGAGCGGTGTGTACCCCTGGAAATTCATGAAGAATTAGTTCACGACCTGCTGAGCCACCTGGACACCCACAAGTCCATGGGACCAGATGGGATCCATCCCAGGGTGCTGAGAGAGCTGGCAGATGAGCTGGCAAAGCCACTCTCCATCATTTTCCAGCAGTCCTGGCTCACCAGAGAGGTCCCAGGAGACTGGAAACTGGCCAACGCGATCCTCACCCACAAGAAAGGTTGGACGGAGGAACCGGGGAACTATAGACCGACCCATCAGCCTGACCTCAGTGCCAGGGAAACTGATGGAGCAGGTTATCTTGAGGGTGATAAGAGCGCACCTTAGGGATGGCCACGGGCTCAAGTTCAGCCAGCATAGGTTTAGGAAGGGCAGATCCTGCCTCTCCAATCTGATCTCCTTCTATGATCAGGTGACCCGCTTGGTGGATGTGGGGAGGCCTGTGGATGTGGTCTATCTGGACTTTAGCAAGGCCTTTGACACTGTCCCCCACAGCAAACTCCTGGCTAAGCTGTCACCCCATGGCTTGGATGGCAATACTCTATGCTGGGTTGGCAACTGGCTGGAGGGCCGGACCCAGAGAGTGGTGGTGAATGGAGCCACATCCAGCTGGCGGCGTGTCACTAGTGGTGTCCCTCAGGGATCTGTGCTGGGCCCCATCCTCTTTAACATCTTCATAGATGACCTGGATGAGGGCATGGAGTCAGTCATCAGCAAGTTTGCAGACGACACTAAGCTGGGAGCAGATGTGGCTGGGTTGGAGGGCAGAAGGGCTCTGCAGTGGGACCTTGACCACCTGGGGAGATGGGCAGAGTCCAATGGGATGGCGTTCAATAACTCCAAGTGCCGGGTGCTGCACTTTGGCCACAACAACCCCATGCAGAGATACAGGCTGGGGTTGGAGTGGCTGGAGAGCAGCCAAACAGAGAGGGATCTGGGGGTGCTGATTGATACCCGCCTGAACATGAGCCAGCAGTGTGCCCAGGTGGCCAAGAGAGCCAGTGGCATCCTGGCTTGCATCAGGAATGGTGTGGTCAGCAGGAGCAGGGAGGTCATTCTGCCCCTGTACTCTGCACTGGTTAGACCTCACCTTGAATACTGTGTTCAGTTCTGGGCTCCCCAGTTTAGGAGGGACATCAAGATGCTTGAGCGTGTCCAGAGAAGGGCGACGAGGCTGGGGAGAGGCCTCGAGCGCAAGCCCTATGAGGAGAGGCTGAGGGAGCTGGGATTGTTTAGCCTGGAGAAGAGGAGGCTCAGGGCTGACTTTATTGCTGTCTGCAACTACCTGAGGGGTGGTTGTGGCCAGGAGGAGGCTGCTTTCTTCTCTCAGGTGGCCAGCGCCAGAACAAGAGGACAGAGCCTCAGGCTATGTCAGGGGAAATTTAAGCTGGAGGTGAGGAGAAAGTTCTTCACTGAGAGAGTAATTGGCTATTGGAATGGGCTGCCTGGCGAGGTGGTGGTGTCACTGTGCCTGGGGCTGTTCAAGGCAAGATGGGATGTGGCACTTGGTGCCATGGTCTAGCCTTGAGCTCTGTGGTAAAGGGTTGGACTTGATGATCTGTGAGGTCTCTTCCAACCCTGATGATACTGTTATACTGTGATGCTGTGTGATGCTTTGATATTATACTCCAGTTTATGCAATGTCTCCATCATTGTGTAATCCTGCCGACTATACCAATTTGTCGCGGGGGGGTATTCTGCCACCTACACCGATTGTGGCAGAGGGGAGAAATTAATTGGTGTGAGATGATATTCTATAAAAGTATATATTTATTTACTTCAATATTCTGAACTCTCTCCATCCCCAATCACTGTTTATTAATATTAAAAGGATCCTACATGGTTATGAAAGACATTTTAGGATTAATATCAACCATAACTTATTAATAACTAGCAAACAGTTCAGCTATAAACAGAGAGAGGATTTTCCCTGTGGCTTAATGTTGCTTGGGGTTAGTATACTGATTGCCCATCAGGGTGGACTGAAATCTCTTTCTGGTCTATGGCAGGAGGCAATAGAAATTACAGAGGCATTAAAGCATTTACTTACAAATTATTATTAATTATCAATTACCTTCGGGGCAACATGACAGCCTATTACTAGTATCCAAACTTCAGGGGAGTCTTTGCCCGTGGACTCTGAGGCTGGAATCCTCCTGGTTTCAGTGGAAAGGAGAATCTTCATGGTTTCTGGGGAAATGACAGTCTCTGACCTTGTTCTCCAGGCGAAGGATGCAATCTCTACTTTGTCTCCTGGCTTCTTCTGTACACTCTGTCCAGGGATTCTTGGCAGGAACTCAGGTGCAGGGGTGAATGATGTTGTGCAGTCTGATCATGGTCTCATGCTGGCTAGCAGGCCGATAACGTGCAGACAAGTGGAGTCTGCTCCTGGTTAACTCAGTGGCAGTGGCACGCTTACCAGGCAATTATAAGGCAGCAAGCATACAATAGGATGCATGGCTGCACAGGAGTCTGAGTCCCATAGGTAAAGGTAGGCAATACAGGATCTGGTCCTGATAACTCACTGCAGTGGTATGCAGGTGTACACAGCTGACTGGGAGACTATGGGAGATACTGTCTCTGTAATAACAGCAAAGCAAATGGGCATGCAGGCATAAGCAAGAAGCTGTGCTGTCGAGTCTAAGCCTAATAATGAGTGAGTGAGCCTGAATGAGCAAATGAGCATGAGCAATGCAGGGGAGGCTGAACACATTGTTTACCTGTGTGCCCCCATTTATCAAATGTGGGCTGAGATTAATAGCCCTTTGGACACTAGAATGACAAATCATGTTTTGGCAGTCAGCCAAACAATATCATAATAGGCAAAAGCCACAGGCCTGGACTTTCCAAATATGGTAAATACACAGGCTTTACACTAGGCAGGCAAGAGCTGGGTTTGTGAGGGCTTACACAACATGTTTACAATCAGGGGTCTTGGGCAGACCAGACTTCATGGCACCAGGTCTGTTGTGCCCCTTTGTTCTCGTTTAATATGTT
Source organism: Pogoniulus pusillus (assembly GCF_015220805.1). Classification (NCBI taxonomy): domain Eukaryota; kingdom Metazoa; phylum Chordata; class Aves; order Piciformes; family Lybiidae; genus Pogoniulus; species Pogoniulus pusillus. Next base: position 60,330,496 of record NC_087309.1, on the reverse strand, counting down.
TACCCCTGGTGTGAGCAGAAAGACATGTCCAGGCAGGGCAAGGCATAAATAAGCCTATTTTCGGGCCTACAGGCCCTCCACAACAAGGATAGGGGCTGATCTGACACTGGAGTCCTGGTAAAGAGAAATCTGACCATGAAAAAGCAATGTGTCCTTGTGGCTAAGAAGTGTATTAAGAGCAGTGGGACCAGTGGGAAGAGGGAGGTTCTCCTCTCCTTTTACTCTGGTCTACTGTGGTGGAGGGGCAGCAGCCCCAAAACTGAGGCTTCTCTATGCCTCTACATGCCTGGACATGTTTTTCTGCCAGGGCCTATAGCAGTAAACAGGTTGTGTAACACACACACGCCCAGCCCATGCACCCCTGGGATCCACCCAGGTAATCCCCTATTGGGAGGATCCAGGCAAACAGCTGCTGCCTATTAAGGTAAGGTTTTGGGCTTACTGTCAGCCTGATTGGTCACTTTAGATGGCCAAATGAGCCACGAATCTTGGCTCAGAGTCTATAAAGAGGGGTGAAAAGGAGCACCATGTGTTCAGAAAGTTCAGAGCATCCAGAGCATTCAGAGCATTCAGAGGATCAAGCTCAGCTCTCTGATCCACATAGCAGCTCCATGCTGCCCTGACCTGCTTTCATGGCCTAGACACAGAGTCAGGCCCTTACTCTCTTGCACACTTATGAGGCTCAGACCTCGTGCATTGATCTCAAGGCACAGTTAAGCTGTCTGCGAACCCTTTGAGAAGCAGAGCGCATGCATGCCTGCATTTCATACATATATGGGGAGCTGAGAGCCCCCTGCTTAAGCCTAGAGCAGCCATACAAACTGGCTTTCTATCTTGATTTATCTGCGGAGCTCAAGTCTCCCTGCAGCCCGGCATAGACCCTGCTTGCCAGCTGTCCTGTAAGCCTGGAAAATTCTAGTCTCAGCGGACCCTTTCAGACTGTCTGCTATCCTACAAACACAGCCTGCTAGCTGTACAGATGACAAATCCTTCTCCTGCACCTGGAATCCTGCCAGCTGATCATCCCTGGACAAGGCATCCAGAAGAAGCAGCACCACCAAGGCAGAGACCACTTCACTCCAGGAGAGAAGGTTAGAGAAATCCTGTTTACCCCAGAGACTGGGAACACCTTATCATTTTCCTGCAAGCAGATTCCAGCTTCACCAAGACCCAAATACTGGGTACACACTGTGACACAATCCCAGGAGGGTGATTAATGATTAATATTTAAGAGCAACACATTTCAGCAAGCTTTAATTCCTTTGTAAAATAAGTTACCTCTGTCTTAAGAGCAGACACAGTTTCAACCCTTGCTGGGCAAACAGTACAGTTGTTAAGAGGCATTAAGCCTAAGGGAATCTTTCTCTCTGTCTATAGTTGTTGATAGTTTGATATTTCCATTTAATAATCAAATCCCTGTAAATATATCCCAAACTGTTTTCATAACTTTGCACATAATGAACTTGATTTCATAGTGGTTGGGGGTGGTACAAATTTGTAAATATTAATTTTAATAAATAATTTTATAAAAAATTAATACCACCTCAGGTTAATTTCTCACCTCCCCCTAACAGGGGAGGAATAAGAGAAACCCCTCTACCACATCAACTGAGGCCTCACTTGGACTACTCTGTCCATTTCTGGGCTATCCAGTTAAAGTGAGAAAAGGAACTACTGGAGTTGGACCAATGGAGGGCCACAATGATGGTTAAGGGAATAGAACACCTGTCTGATGATGAATTGTGAGGTTGTTTATTGATGAAATGTGTGGTTGTTTATCTTAGAGAAGAGAAGGCTGAGAAGGGATCTGATCAAAAGTTACAAATACCTTAATTATGATTGTCATGAAGGGGCTGGTTTTATTGGTGTCCAGTTATAGGATGAGGAACATAGAAAGTTCCACCTCAACATGAGGGAAAATACCTTTACTGTAAGGGTGTCAGACCACTGGAACAGGATGTCCAGAGTATTTGTGGTGTCTCCTTCTCTGGAGACTTTCAAAACCCATCTGGATGTATTCCTCTGTGGCCTACCCTAGTGTCATGGAACGCAGTTTCACGAGAAATTCATGGGGAAAACTCACGAGGCTGGTTTGCAGAGACCCAGTGATTTATTCCTAAAAGCGAAGATCCCCTTCCCGAAAAACGAAATTACCCACATGAATTATTCTCGATTAGGCAAGAGTAACATTTCAGAAAATAGTAAATAAAAGAGAGTCTATGGTTCTTTGAAGAGTTTTGAGTCTTTGAAGTTGCTCAGTTTCGATTTAAGAGTTCATCAGTCTACTCACAGTCAGCAGCTTAGCAGGGTTTTGGAGCACCACTAGGGCATTGTCCCTTTTCCCCCGGCCAGGATCGGGTCCATGCAGGCCCTCGGTCTCTGAGAGTCGGGCGTCAGCAGTCTTACGCCGGGCTGAGACCGAAGCAAGCAGGCAGATCGCAGCAGGCAAGCACGCTAGAGCAGGCTGATAAGGTGGAATGGGCCGCAGGCAGGTTGGTAGCATGTGAACCGAACCAGCCGACCCGAACAGTCCGAACAGTTCCGAACAGTCCGAGTGGTCCGAACCACGAAGCAGGCAGACACACCATTTTTATAATGTTCAAAAGAGGTGTGTTCACCAGTTCTGGCAATTTTTATGGTATTATTACAGATTGGTACAAAGTCATAATTAACCTATATAATTGGACAGTTCTTACCAAAACAACCTGTAGGACCACCCAAAGCTCGGCCCATCACCAGGTGGTCAGTGTGTCTGAGAACCAAGGCCAAAAGTTGGAAAACAAGGCCGATGTTTACCTTTTATCTTCTCTAGGGAGGAGACTTCTCATGGGACTAGACGATTGTTTGGTTTTACGATGCTTCTGGCGTAAATGTGAGACACTGTAACCTTCACGGCATGGGGGCCTTTCAGGGGCTTTGCCACCCTCCATAACACCTAGGCAAACCTGCTTTGGCAGAAGTGGTTGGACTCAATCTCAAAAGGTCACTTTCAACCCCTACCATTCTCTGATGTTGTGAGTATCTAAGACTGACTATACACTGTTGCTCTCTTATTTGCTTTTCTTTTTCTGTCCTTAAATTCTGGTCACTTTGTCCTTCATGCAGCACGCACAGTATCCATTCTTTGTACCTGTAACTGTCAGCAAACATACTTGCTGCTCTTCAGTCTACAGTAACGTGGAGGACAACTTTTCAATGGTATTTTCTTATTGCTCCAATATTTTTTGGAAAACCAGACAATAAAAAATAAACAATAAGCAGTTATATTTCCTTTAGAGTTTAGAATGTTAGAAAGGTTAATAAGAAAACCATCATATTTCTGGGCTATTAAAAGAAGAGTTTTGATTGATTCTGATTATGGTAACTCAGAAACTTTATAGACTGTAGCAGTTGTATATTGTAACATTACAGATCTTGGAATACAACTTAAGAGTTTTTCAAACAGATAGGAGTTCTGCTAATGCATCACAGAAGAGTATCACAGTCTGTAAAGTATTGTATTTAAAGCTTCTATCTGCCTCTAAGTATAAAACTGCTTCCTGAGGAAATATAGCTGACTATTATTGTGGGATTAGAGTGGTCACTGAGGTGGCATTATGTAGGAAGTTTTCAATGCAGATCAATAATAGCAATTCATTCAGGTAGGTATGAAATTTCCAGTGTTATGCCATTTACTGCAAAAAAGACTAATGGAAAATAGGGTGTAGAAAGAAAGGGAAGGCCATGATAAAAGCAAAGAGATTGTTACTTAATTAAAATGGGAAGGGAGAAGGAGCAGAGGTAAAAAAAAGCTGAAAGAGTTTAACTAATTGACTCACATAAGTAGTAGGCTACCTTCTATTAAAACAGAAAGTGTGTGCTAAGATTCCTGATGTGACAGTGGTCCCGTGTAAGACCCTTAAAGCAATTGTTACTGCAGTTCTGTACCCTTTCCCTTCTGCATATGCACTGATGAAGTAGCCTGAGAATATTTTAAGATAGAAATATATAGAAGAAACATGTGATCATCTTTCACACTGTTGTAGATTATTTTTGGTATTAAAAGACAACCCTACATGTCTATGCAAGTATTTATAGTTAGTATGATTAGTAAATTTCAGAAGCAGAATAAGAATTAAAAAGTATCTACAGTACAAAAGTGAAGTAAGAAATAGAGACTGAAAGAAATAGAATGTCACTGTGGTCCTGAAACCCGTGAGTTCTTTCTGCAAGTTACCTTTACTTCATTGTAGGCAGATTACTCATGCGTAGTCAACAGTTTACACAGTTCTCATATAAATTGTGGGTTATGTCTTCCTCATTTTTTCTACTACCCAAATATTTGCAAGTCTCATTAATGAAGGAATTACAAGCAGGGAACTGTTTTGTGGGCACAATGAGGATCTCAAAAAGTCTAAACCAAGTCTAAGTGAAATAGATGTTTCAGTATTGTTTAGCTTAAAAAAAGTGTTTAAAATTCAGGAATTAGGTTACATGGTTGTGCATACCTAGAAGGTAACAGAATAAGAAGTGTAGAGAGTATAATACTTCAGTGGAAGAACAATTCTTTATCAACACAAGTACCCTTCAGCACTTAAGCAAATTTATTTTTATCATGTAATGTGACAAGGTGTTTGTCAGTTCTTATGACTTCTGCTTTTTAAAGAATCTAAAGTACTTTAAAGCAATTTAGTTAATCCATGAAAGTAATGTAGTTAAACTAGCTAGAAAAGATGAAAACTATTATAAGAATTTAGAAGTCTATTATGAAAAAAAAAGAAAACCTTCCTTTTGATCTGAGTGATGAATGAGTATTTCCTGATGATTTCAGTAAGACAAAAAGAACACATATATCTAAGCCGTTTAGCAAAATCATGTCCACATGTAGAATTAATAGAGCCTGATTTACATTCTAAGTGAAAACAATCTCTAGATGGCTTCAGGTTTTAAGAGCTTTGCTGAATCAAATATCCAGCTCTTTGTTTTAAGGCATTTTGTACTTAGCGGTAACTGGAAGAATCTATAGAATCATGGATACCTGAAGAATTAGAGTGATTTCTTATCACTTTAGTCACCTCAAACACTTTTCAAGGGAAAAAAAATGTCTCTCCCATTGTTTCTTGGAGGTTTCCAATAGGCTGTTCTGCACATATCAGGAAATAACCCCTACAATAAGACTTAGACTCTTTAGTAAATTTTTATTTGACACATGATTTTTTGGTGCACTGTTTTGTGAACATAGAGACTCTAATTGTGTGATCTGCTATCATGAGACACTAGCTTGTTTATGAAGCACAGAAATGATGGATCAGCTTTAGAAAAAAAAATAAAAAACAATAGTCTTGTAGAGCATAAAGTACAGTGGACTCTTGTCTATATTTCTCTGCTTTCAAGGGCTATGTGTACAGAGCATAAAGTATTTGTCAAAGTCTGGAGAACAGAGATTAACAATAACCCTGTCCAGAGGAGCAAGATCTGTTATTATAGATTTCCGTGTTGTGAAATTAAGGTGCAAGCAAGACCATAGATCACCACAAAACTGTTTATTAAAGGATAAAGTTGAACAAAACAGAAAGAGAGAGAAAAGGGGGGAGAGAGAGAGAGAGAGAGAACAACAGAGAGAAAGAAAGACCAGAGAAGGAAAAGAGCAGGGATTATAGATGGGGGGGAGGGGGGGGAAGAAAGAGAGCTGTGTGTGTGGCCCAGAGTTGTTCTTCTGTGAGTTTGTCAGGAGTTCTTCTGGTGGATGTGCAGCTCTGGAGGTCCACACATTTTAGCAGGCATTGCTCATGTCTTTTTATACCGTTTTTTAGATCACTGTCCAGGTGCAGCTCCCCAGGAAATCTTCCTGTGTATTCATGTATTCACAGGGGTCCGGGGGCAGCACCAGGGGACAGCCTCCACCCCTTCCCTGCACTACTTATTTGTTCATACCCCGAATACACATAAGCCTTTTCTCTTCGAGGTAGCTGACATAAGATGTACACATTCTGGGCATTCAAGCTGGGCTGCGGTCCAGAAATTTCCTCAGAGGCAGTGCCTGTTGATTTGCATCCCTGAGTTGTTGGCCAAGTACCTCATTTGAGCCCGGGAGGTTAACAAAGGCTATCATTAACTGTGTTGATTAGGGAGAGATGACGGCTATCTTTATCTTTGTTGATGAACAAGGGAGAGGGGACTTAGACTCTCACAGTAGTGACACCAGCTTCTTTCCGTGCTGTTATAGTAAACCATCATCACACAGTACAGCACTTGCTCCTGTAATGAGCAGTAAGTAAGGATGCTTTACGTACTGCAGTGGTATGTGGAATTGATGTCCATCATGCCTCCCCTGTTAGGCTTCTGAGAAAGGCTACATAGGGACACTAGAATCTGCAAACTTGCTGGTTGTAAATGAGATAATGAAAACATTGTAATACATAGAAGTCATTAAAATTAAAAGAGGGCATAACTATGCAAAAACTGCCATTTAAAGAAATATTGTATATTTACATGCAACATTTAAAATATTGAAAATGTCTTCTTTTTTTCTTGAGAACACTGCAGACTTGCAAAAAAAGAGTAATATTTTCAAGGCAAATAAAAGATGTATGTGAATCATTAAGACTGATCATATCAAATCAGCTTTTTAAATCTTCCAGGTTTTTGGAAATATTTCAATACTTTTAACTCAGATCTGATTAGCTTATGAAAGACATCTTCACACCCAAATATTAACATTATTATCCATGTGTAATTGATTGTTGGAATAATAAAACTTCATTATGTATTTGTGTGCTAGTTAGAAGCAAGCTGGAATGTTTTGGTAAAAGAACTTGATAACAGGCAGTGGAATGAAAAACATGGTGTCTCCTTCTCTCACAGTCTTGCTGAGAACTCTGGGAAGAAGAAGTAAACTTTTTCCGTTTTGTTTCTTCTTCTGCCTTTGCCTTCAGACCTGGTCACATCTCATTAACCTTGCTCCTACTAACCTTGCTCCCTAACCTCTTGGCTGCACCTCTCTTCTTCCTGAGAACTGGGGTAAGGTTGAGAGGGCCGGGGGAGGTGTTGGGGTGGTTTGAGAGCCCCTCCTGGGGACTCAGGTTTCTGGGAGGGGAGTTGTGCTTTTGTATTGTTTATCCTTTGTATATTTCTGTATATAATTGTATATAACTGTATATATTGTAAATAGCTGCTTGTAAATTCTGCTAGCTGTAAATAAATTGCTTCATCTATCTTCCCAGGGTCCGTCTGAGTTAGCTGGGGCAAAGACAAAGTGTGGGGGGCGGGTAAGAGCCCAAACCATCACATTTTGAAAAATGACTTGGTACATACTTGAATAAGAATAGGAAATATTTTAAATAAAGATACAGTCAATGAGATGTGTAATCTTTGCAACTGAATATACCCACCGCTTCCTGAAGAAAAAACTTTTTTTCACAAGAATTTATTAGAGGGCTGTGTCTAATCTCCCTCTGAAAAGAAGAAAAATTAAGCAATACAAACCACATTTTCTTGAAGCATTATGGTATTTTTAGCTATTTTTTTAGAACAAAATCACTGACAAAACTGCAATATCTTCCTCCTATGAGCAAAATTAATTGGCAGCTAAATATTTTATTTGTGTGAGATGTAATTGCTTCTTGATTTTGGAGAGACTATATTACACACTAGAAACTTACTTTGTGAATTTCTATTACCTTGCTATGTAACTCATTATTTGTTCTTTGCATCATAAAGACATATTTTTCTGTTAATTCAATGTAAAGGATGAATGTGAGGAGGTGAATCTGCAGTATACATGTTGATTATATTAGTTCTCTATTTTACTTTATTTGCCTATTTTTTAATCATATGATGCTCAATGTCTTTGTAGAGTTTCACTCTAACCCGAAGTACATTTGGAATTGATAGGTAAGACATGCAAACTTTTTCTCATAATCAAGTAGTGAGTAATTTAAAGGAAAAGAAGAAAAGGCATCTTAAAATAAATAAAGGAATTTTGTTAGGATATGTTCATAAAATAGAGAAAGTAGATCACAGAAACAGAAAAGAATATATTCTGCCTTTATGTCATATGCAATCATAGAATCAAGCAGGTTGGAAGAGACCTCAAAGATCAGCCAGTCCAACCTAGCATCCAGCCCTATCCAGTCATCTAGACCATGACACCGAGTGCCTCATTCAGTCTTTTCTTGAACACCTCCAGGAACGGTGCCTCCACCACCTCCTTGGGCAGCCCATTCCAATGGCAAATCACTCACTCTGTCAAGAACTTCCATCTAACATCCAGCCTATACTTCCCCTGACACAACTCGAGACTGTGTCCTCTTGTTCTATTGGTGGTTATCTGGGAGAAGAGACCAACTCCCACCTGGCCATAGACTCCCTTCAGGTAGTTGTAAACAGAAATGAGGTCTCCCCTGAACCTCCTCTTCTCCAGGCTAAACAACCCCAGCTCCCTCAGCCTCTCCTCATAGGCTTTGTGTTCCACATTTTATTTAATTTATCATTTATTTTCAAGGATATTCAAATAGTGTAGAGTTGTTAAAAAATGGATGGGGAGTTTATCTGCCTGCACTTTAAAAACTGGTTTACAAGACCATTCAAAAATCTTAATTATGATACTAGTAGTTCAGTAGCTCGCTGTCAGAGAAATTACTAGTGAAAAATTAGTGAGGCTGATGTGAGAGAAGGCTGTTCTACTAAACACCATGCCCCTTTGTGTTGGTTTGAAGCTAACAAGAATATTTTACTGAGTGAAAATAAATTTTTAGCTGTGAGAAGAAAGGAAAAAAAAACAACAACAGTGTTGGGAAACACGTTCGGTGGAGCGCTATGGAAGATGACTCTTTGTTCACCTATATGGTTAGATGGTCAAATCCACTTTATTTCCGTGATACAGTGACTTAAATGCATTCTAGCAAAAGGCGTGCTCCACCAAGATTGGTTACAGTCAGAGGGTCCAGAGTTACTTGTAAGGCATCAATAGGTCAGCATACCATAACAATCTGAGGGTCAGCCTCTGGGGCTGGCTAAACTCTGCCCACCTGCAGCTGCACTCCACCCCCTGCAGCTGCATGTGGGGGGAAGCTACCCTGTGCCTGCTATCTAAACTCCCAAGATGGATTCAAGGACATTCCCAGCACGGGTTGCTCATTGTTTATCAGTTCTTGTGTGCTCTGCTAACAAGAATTTCTCTAACACAACAGTAACCTATATCCCTCATTTTTTCTGCTGAGAAATGAAACTAGTCAAAATATAGATAAGACAATCCTTTCTCACGCACTTCTCACCACTCAGTTCTGCTCCTCTCTGGTGATCTGTCTGTGGTTGTCTCTGCCTTAACTCTTTAATCTGACCTGACCCTTTTTCCTCTAACCCCCTTGTTGTCTTTTTGACATCTCACCTCATATCTCTTCAGACTTATCACATGAGATATATGGCAACTGATCTGGTTATTTCTGAAGGGAAGGAAAGAGGGGAGGAGGCTTGGGTCAAGAGCATTCTGGGGACTCTGAATTTCTGTGAGGGATATTGTGTTTCTGTATTACTTTTAATTTGGATATAACTGTAAATATTTGTGTATATTGTAAATATCTGCTTGCATAATTGTGCTAAGCTGTAAATACAGCTTCATTTCTTAACTTCCAGCTGGCTGAGTCTAGACTGGGTGATTTCATTATGTGGGGACATTGGTCGTTCCCAAACTATGACATTTTATTTGGCACACCATGGGGCTAATTCAACTTGATCGATTGCTAATTAAATCTGAGAGTTAAGATGAAGCTATTTTACATTTTATTTTATTTTATTTTTTATCCATTAGGGGCGTGGGTTTTCTACCATTCCTTCACAGCAAAAATTGGTTCATTGATTTTTTATATGATATGGAGAAAGCTTAAAGGGATGATCCTGAAATTCAGAGATTATATTCTTGGCTGGCTTGGCTTTAACATTACTGAAAATTTTGCCAACTCTGCTTTTAATAAGTTGCAAAATATTATAATTCTTCTTTCTTTTTCCACAGCCAAAAAATGAACTTCCAGACCCCTGCAGTGAATTTTATACATGTAATACAGTACTGTGGTTATGATGTATGAATGGAGCCCTAGTAATTCTGGATTTAAGACTAATAGTAACATTGTGTATGAAAAAATCAAAAGTGACTGCTTTAAGAAAACAAAAGAGGCAGATTTCTGAAAGCTCACAAGCTTCTGATATAGAAGGAAAACAATCTCTTCTGTGTTCTATAAACAACGGTTCTAAAATTCCTACAGGGGGAGAAAAAGGGGACACAGCTAATGCAGATACTGGCAATTTAGTCAAGAGCACATTATCAGTCAATGGCATGGCAGATGGACAAAGGGCTTCTTCTTCTCAAGCTGTGCAGGTCTTAGCTGTTTTTAATTCTGCAGCTACTTCAAATCCACAGGCCTCTACATAAAATTCAAACTCAAAGGCCTCAGCAGTTCAAATCTTCAGTGATTCAGACCCACTAGAAGCAACATCTAACACCTTTCTGGTTCCAGCCAAAGTACAATCTAAGACTAAACATTTGACAAAGAATGATTCAAGAGAGGATTTAGGAGAGGGGACTTCTGGACATAAGAGTAAGAAGAGGAGAAATACAGCCTTAGAGATATGGCCAATTACTCAGATCACAATACAATGATGAGAAAAGCTATGTCAGATTGGGTGACAAGAAGGAGAATGACTCTGAGAAGTCTGGGAGTGTTCTTAGGAAAGTTCTGTTTCTAGGCCAAGGACAAACAGGACAAGCAGGAAGAGGAGAAGGAAGATATCCTGATTCCAATGATCATAGAATCATAGAATCATAGAATCAACCAGGTTGGAAGAGACCTCCAAGATCATCCAGTCCAACCTAGCACCCAGCCCTAACCAATCAACTAGACCATGGCACTAAGTGCCTCATCCAGTCTTTTCTTGAAGACCCCCAGGGACGGTGCCTCCACCACCTCCCTGGGCAGCCCATTCCAATGGCAAATCACTCTCTCTGGCAAGAACTTCTTCCTAATGTCCAGCCTATACCTACCCTGGCACAACTTGAGACTGTGTCCCCTTGTTCTGTTGCTGATTGCCTGGGAGAAGAGGCCACCCCCCACCTGGCTACAATGCCCCTTCAGGTAGTTGTAGACAGTAATAAGATCACCCCTGAGCCTCCTCTTCTCCAGGCTAAACAACCCCAGCTCCCTCAATCTCTCCTCATAGGATTTGTGCTCCAGGCCCCTCACCAGCTTTGTTGCCCTTCTCTGGACACATTCCAGCACCTCAATATCTTTCTTGAATTGAGGGGCCCAGAACTGGACACAGTACTCAAGGTGTGGCCTGACCAGCGTTGAGTACAGGGGAAGAATAACCTCCCTTGTCCTACTGGCCACACTGTTCCTGATGCAGGCCAGGATGCCATTGGCTCTCTTGGCCACCTGGGCACACTGCTGGCTCATCTTCGGCTTACTATCTATCAGTACCCTCAGGTCCCTTTCCTCCTGGCTGCTCTCCAGCCACTCAGTCCCCAGCCTATAGCGCTGCTTGGGGTTGTTGTGGCCAAAGTGCAGAACCCTGCACTTGTCCTTGTTAAATCTCATCCCATTGGCCTCTGCCCACCCATCCAGCCTGTCCAGGTCCCTCTGCAGGGCTCTCCTATCTTCCAACAGCTCCACACCTGCTCCTAGCTTGGTGTCATCTGCAAACTTACTGATGCTGGACTCAATGCCCTCATCCAGATCATCAATAAAGATATTGAACAGGACTGGGCCCAGCACTGATCCTTGGGGAACACCACTAGTGACTGGCTGCCAACTGGATGTGGCACCATTCACCACCACTCTCTGAGCTCTGCCATCCAGCCAGTTCTTGACCCAGCACAGAGTGAATCTGTCCAAGCCATGAGCTGCCAGCTTGGGTAGGAGCTTCTTGTGGCAGACAGTGTCAAAGGCTTTGCTGAAGTCCAAGTAGACTACATCCACAGCCTTCCCCACATTCACCAGGCGGGTAATCTGATCATAAAAGGAGATCAGGTTGGTGAGACAGGACCTGCCCTTCCTAAACCCATGCTGGCTGGGCCTGATCCCTTGGCCATCCTGGAGGTGCTTTGTGATGGCACCCAAGATGACCTGTTCCATGACCTTGCCTGGCACTGAGGTCAGGCTCACAGGTCTGTAGTTTTCTGGCTCCTCCTTATGACCCTTCTTGTGAATGAGTATCACACTGGCCAGCTTCCAGTCTTTGGTGACCTCTCCAGTGAGCCAGGACTGCTGATAAATGATGGAGAGTGGCTTGGCCAGCTCAACTGCCAGCTGTCTCAGAACCCTAGGGTGGATCCCATCCGGTCCCATGGACTTGTGAGGATCCAAATGACGCAGCAGGTCCCTTACTGCTTCCTCATGGATTGGAGGGGGACTGTACTGGTCCCTGCCTCCATCCACCACTTCAGGAGTCCAGTTGTCCTGGAGACAACCTGTCCCACTAGTGAAGATTGAGGCAAAGAAGGTGTTAAGCACCTCTGCCTTTTCCTCATCCTTTGTCACTATGTTCCCCTCTCTATCTAGTAAGGACTGGAGGTTGTCCTTGGCCCTTCTCTTGCCATTCATATATTTAAAGAAACACTTTTTATTTTCCTTGACAGCTGTGGCCAGCCTGAGCTCCAAGTGGGCTTTTGCCTCTCTAATTTTTCCTCTACAAGACCTAGCAACTTCCTTGAACTTCTCCTGGGACACCTCCCCTCTTTTCCAAAGGTGATACACTCTCTTTTTAATCTTTAATTCTTTCAGTAGCTCCCTGCACATCCAGCCTGGCTGCCTCCCTCGTCGGCTCATCTTCTGGCTCAGTGGCACTGCTTGCTCCTGTGCCTTCAGGAGTTCTTTCTTGAAGTAGGTCCAACCTTCCTGGACCCCTTTGTTTCTAAGGGCTATTTCCCAAGGAACATTCTGAATTAGTTCCTTAAATAGGCTGAAGTCTGCCCTTCTGAAGTCCAGTGTGGAGGTTCTGTTGATGCCCCTCCTGGTTTCTCCATGTATTGAAAACTCTATAATTTCATGGTCACTGGACCCCAGGCAGCCTCCAACCACCACATCCCTTACCAGCCTCTCTCTATTTGTGAGCAGCAGGTCAAGCAGGGCTGACCCCCTGGTAGGCTCACGTAACAGCTGGGATAGGAAGTTGTCTTCCACACATTGCAGAAACCTTCTAGACTGCTTCTTCTCTGCAGTGTTTAAGTCCCAGCAGATGTCTGGTAGGTTAAAGTCGCCCACCAGAACAAGGGCAGGTGATCTTGAGGCAGCCTCCAGTTGCTTAAAGAGTAATAAATCAACCTCTTCTTCCTGGTTGGGTGGTCTGTAACAGACTCCAACCAGGATATCAGCCTTGTTGGCCTTCCCTTTAATTCTCACCCATAATGAGTCAACTTGATCATCTTTGATTTCTACCTCCACGACATCCAGAGCATCCCTAATATACAATGCCACTCCCCCACCTCTTCTCCCTTGCCTGTCTCTCCTGAAGAGTCTGTAGCCATTGATTACAGCACACCAATCATGTGAGCTACCCCACCACGTTTCAGTCATGGCGACAATATCATAGTTTTCCTCCAGCACCAGAGCTTCCAGTTCCTCTTGTTTGTTACCCATACTGCGTGCATTAGTGTACATGCACTTCAGCTGGGCTGCTGCTTTTACCCCTAGCTCTAGCCTACCGTCCTCAATTCCCTTTGATTTATCTCTGGTGCTGTCATGTTTAACCCCCTCCCCCTTCCACTCTAGTTTAAAGCCCTCTCAACAAGCCCAGCCAGCTTATATGCCAGGGTCCTTCTCCCCTTCTGTGATAGTTGTATCCCATCTGCTGATTGCAGACCTGTGGCAAGATGAAGTTCCCCAAGATCAAAGAATCCAAAGTTATGTTCGATGCACCAACCTCTGAGCCACTTGTTAATCAAATATGCTTTCCTGTTCTTCTCTGTATTCCAGCCTGTAACTAAGGGTATAGATGAAAAGATTACCTGTGGCCCTGCTCCCTCAACTGCTTTCCCCAGTGTCTTAAAGTCCCTTTTTATAGGTTTTAGCCCTCTGTTATTAATCTCATCATTCCCTGTCTGTATAACTAATAAGGGATAGTAATCAGAGGGCTGCACTACAGTAGGCAGCCTCCTGGTAACACTCCTGACCTGGGCTCCAGGGAGGCAGCAGACCTCCCTGTGGAAGGGGTCTGGTTGGCATATGGGGCCCTCTGTTCCCTGCAGAAGGGAGTCACCGATAACGATTAACCTCCTCTTTTTTCTTCTGGGTACTTGTTCTGATGTGAGGGGGCAACTGATTTGTCTCAGTTGCCCTCCCAGACGGTGATGCTTCTACCTGCTCCAGGATCACCTCATCCTCAACCTCTAGTGCCCTATATCTGTTATGCAAGGGCAGCTGGGGATGTGAAGATGGCTGGAAGGGTTTTCCCTTGCCCCTTCTGGCAGGCACCTGGATCCATTCTTCTTGGTTACTCTGTTCATCTCCCTCTGTCAATGGGGACTGCAGAGCATGGTGCTCTCTTTTATGTTCCCTTTCAGCCTTTAGGCATTCCACCTTTCCCTTGAGTTCAGCCACCAGGTTAAGCAGACAATCAATCTGCTCACACCTAATGCAGCCATTGCCTGTGTCGAGTGCCAGGCTCCAGCACTCCTCACATCCAGATGTCTGGACACCTGTATTCCTACACGTGGGCTCCGTTTGGGTGCCCACAGTTTTACAAGTATTATACAGCTTGGACCTAGTTCGAACCATGTCTGCTATCCTGAAGGTCCGCTGCGAGTTGTTAGGTGTGGTGGTTTTTTTTTTTTTTTCCTGTCAGCAGAGCGTGCTGCGCTGCGCTCAGCAGAGACACCTGCTAGCGTCGGTCCTGCTCTCCTGCCGAACCAGGCTGTGGCTTCGCCTCTGCCGCTCCTCGTTTAAATCTGCCGCTCGCCAGGCACCGCCTTCTGACTCACCTTCCTGCGAGCACTTAGCGCCTGCCTGCCGCTCTCTGCCTCCCTCTGGGCTCTTCAGATCGAGAGAGCCTCAAAAAAGAGGAGAAAAAAGGCTTCGAGAAAGCGCATTTCAGCTGAGCTAGCCTCGGTCCTGCTCTCTTGCCGAACCAGGCTGTATTCCCCTCAAAGAAATCACAGTATCACAGTATTATTAGGATTGGAAGAGACCTCACAGATCATCAAGTCCAACCCTTTACCACAGAGCTCAAGGCTAGACCATGGCACCAAGTGCCACGTCCCATCTTGCCTTGAACAGCCCCAGGGACGGCGACTCCACCACCTCCCCAGGCAGCCCATTCCAGTGTCCAATGACTCTCTCAGTGAAGAACTTTCTCCTCACCTCCAGCCTCAATTTCCCCTGACATAGCCTAAGGCTGTGTCCTCTCGTTCTGGTGCTGGCCACCTGAGAGAAGAGAACAGCCTCCTCCTGGCCACAGCCACCCTTCAGGGAGTTGTAGACAACAATAAGGTCACCCCTGAGCCTCCTCTTCTCCAGGCTAAACAGTCCCAGCTCCCTCAGCCTCTCTTCATAGGGCTTGCGCTCAAGGCCTCACCCCAGCCTCATTGCCTTTCTCTGGACATGCTCATGCATTTTGGTGTCCCTCCTAAACTGGGGAGCCCAGAACTGAACACAGTACTCAAGGTGAGGTCTAACCAGTGCAGAGTACAGGGGCAAAATGACCTCCCTGCTCCTGCTGACCACACCATTCCTGATGCAAGCCAGGATGCCACTGGCTCTCTTGGCCACCTGGGCACACTGCTGGCTCATGTTCAGGCGGGTATCAGTCAGCACCCCCAGATCCCTCTCTGTTTAGCTGCTCTCCAGCCACTCCGACCACAGCCTGTAGCTCTGCATGGGGTTGTTGTGGCCAAAGTGCAGCACCCGGCACTTGGGGCTGTTGAACGCCATCCCATTGGACTCTGCCCATCTCCCCAGGTGGTCAAGGTCCCACTGCAGAGCCCTTCTGCCCTCCAACTCAGTCACATCTGCCCCCAGCTTTGTGTCATCTGCAAACTTGCTGATGACTGACTCCATGCCCTCATCCAGGTCATCTATGAAGATGTTAAAGAGGATGGGGCCCAGCACAGATCCCTGAGGGACACCACTAGTGACTGGCCGCCAGCTGGATGTGGTTCCATTCACCACCACTCTCTGGGTCCAGCCCTCCAGCCAGTTCCTAACCCAGCACAGAGTGTTACCATCCAAGCCATGGGGTGACAGCTTAGCCAGGAGTTTGCTGTGGGGGACAGTGTCAAAGGCCTTGCTGAAGTCCAGATAGACCTCATCCACAGGCCTCCCCACATCCACCAAGCGGGTCACCTGATCATAGAAGGAGATCAGGTTAGAAAGGCAGGATCTGCCCTTCCTAAACCCATGCTGGCTGGACCTGAGCCCTTTGCCATCCCTTCAGGTGCGCTCTTATCACCCCCAAGATAACCTGCTCCATCAGTTTCCCTGGCACTGAGGTCAGGCTGACGGGTCTATAGTTCCCAGGTTCCTCCATCCGACCTTTCTTGTGGATGGGGATCGCGTTGGCCAGTTTCCAGTCTCCTGGGACCTCTCCAGTGAGCCAGGACTGCTGGAAAATGATGGAGAGTGGCTTGGCCAGCTCATCTGCCAGCTCTCTCAGCACTCTGGGATGGATCCCATCTGGTCCCATGGACTTGTGGGTGTCCAGGTGGCTCAGCAGGTCCTGAACTAATTCCTCATGAATTTCCAGGGGAACACACCGCTCCCCGACTCCATCCCCCATTTCAAGAGCCCACTTGCCTCCTCCTTCCTCCTTGCTGTTGAAAACTGAGGCGAAGAAGGCATTGAGGACCTCAGCCTTTTCTTCCTCATCAGTTATAGCGTTCCTCTCCTGGTCCAGTAAGGAGTGGAGGCTCTTCTTGCCCTTCCTTTTAGCGTTGATAAATTTATAAAAGTGCTTTTTGTTATCTTTCACGGAAGAGGCCAGCCTAAGTTCTAGCTGGGCCTTAGCCTCCCTAATTTTTCTCCTGCATAATCTGGCTATCTCCTTAAACACATCAGGAGAAGCCTTCCCCTCCTTCCAAAGGTGATACACCCTCTTTTTTTCCCCAAATTCCTTCAGGAGCTGTTTGTTTATCCAGGCCGGTCGCCTTCCCCGTGGCTCATCTTTCGGCACATGGGAACTGCCAGCTCCTGTGCCTTCAAGAGCTCCTGTTTTAATCAGGTCCAACCATCCTGGACCCCCTTGTTCTTAAGGACTGCTGCCCAGGGGACTTTGGAAATAAGTTTCTTAAGCAAATTAATGTTTGCCCTCTGGAAGTCCAAGGTGTAGGTTTTGTTGTAGTGCCGCCCTATCTCCTTCCATATTGAATCTCCACTATCTCGTGATCACTACACACCAGGTGGCCTTCCACTGTCACATCTCCCACCAGACCTTCTCTGTTGGAGAGCAGCAGGTCAAGCTGAGCTTGAGCCCTTGTAGGCTCACTTAACAGCTGGGTCATGAAGCTGTCCTCCATGCACTCTAGAAATCTCCTGGGCTGCCTCCTCTCTGCTGAATTAAGTTCCCAGCAGATATCTGGCAGGTTAAAGTCACCCACAAGAGCAAGATCTGATGATCTTGAGACAGCCTCCAACTGTTTGTAAAATATCTCATCTGTTTCCTCATTCTGGTTGGGTGGTCTATAACAGACTCCAACTACGATGTCAGATTTATTAGTCCTCCCTCTGATTTTAACCCACAAGCTCTCAACCCCTTCGTCCCTCACCTCAAGCTCAGTGGCAAGGAGTGACTCCCTAATATATAAAATCAGGGAAGTAGGAAAGGAATATGGAACAGAATCAGGAAAGCAAATTCTAAGCTGGCTGGTGAGATGCCATGCTATAGGTGCAAATGCCCTACAGGTAGGATAAAAGTCTGCAAAGTAACTAGAGCTATCTGCTGCATGGATATCATGACACACATGAGCCTGTTTGTATTGCTCTTGGAACAAGCCTCACAAAGAAGCTTATCTAGCTTGCTGTTTCATCTTGGCTAGCAGGTTCTATCAAGGAGTGATAATGGAAGGCCTCTCACTGTTCATGAATTCATTGACCAGCTGAGGCAGATAGAGGACAGGTTTTTGCATTCTGTCAGAACTCAATCTTGCAACCAGTTCCTAATCCACCTCACTGTCTTCTCTTTCATCTCACACTTCCTCAGCTTGCTCACTAAAATGTCACAGGAGATGGTGTCAAAGGTCTTGATAAGGTCAAGATAGACTACATCCACTGGTTTCCTTAAATCTACCCATTCAGTTACGACATCATAAAGTACTACCAGCTTAGTTAAGTGCCAGCATTGCACCCTGAGTAACGACTTTTGGACTACCAATATAGTTAGATAATGGTTCTCCCTTTATTTCTGTATTACAGTGAGTTATATGCTTACTTGGAAGAGGCATGCATAGCTAACTTAGTTTAAGATTGGAACATGTGGAAGGCACAGATTGGCTTAAGGTTATGTGTATGGTACAGATAGGTCAACTTATAATAAAAACGTGCAGAGTCAGCCCCCTGAAGCTGGCAGTCTTTGCCTCCTCGCAGCTGCACGTGGGGTACTGCTATAGACCACCTGGTTTCTTGTCTCCAAGATGGATCCAAGGACACTTCACTGCACAAGTTGCTCATGTTTATCGATTTGTGTCCTCTGTTGGCAAGAAATTTGTCCACAGTTAAGCACAACTTCCCCTTGGTAAATCCATGCTGACTACTGATAACCTTCTTCTCCTCAAAGGGCCTTGAGATGCCCTCCAGCAGGTGCCCTACAACATTCCTTCAACTTCTGAATGGCTGCATGTTTCAGCCATCAGGAACAGACTCCCACCACCTGCCAGGTAATTCTGGACAAGGAGACAAATTCCGCCTAGACATCATGTCGTGGAAGGCCTGTAGGCCTGAAAAGAGGCTATCTACACCTATAGGGGTGCACAGATAAACAACGTGCCCAGCTCAGACTCTCAGGCACAGACCCTGCATAGCTCAGCTGCTCAGACCCCCATGCTCAGACACCACTGCGTAGCTCAAATGCACAGAGGCCCAGACCTCATACTTTGCCTAACTTGCAGCTTACCTGCCTGTGTACCTTTCTTTCAGAGCTCCTTCAAGCCTGCACATATAGATATGTATGAGGAGCCTATAGCCTCCTAGGCCAGCTGTGCATATCTGCATGCTACTGTGCTATCAGGACCAGATCCCACATTGCCTTTACCTACGGAGCTCAGACTCCCAGCAGCCACGCACACTTTGCATGCCTGCTGCCTATCATTGCCTGATAAGGGCCATTGCCGCTGAGATAACCAGGAAGCAGATTCCAGATTGTCTGCACACACACACACGTCCTGAAGCCATGAAGAACCGTGCCAGAGACAGCACAATATTCTCCTCAGATCCTGCCAGCTCAGAATTCCTGGACACAGCATCCAGAAGAATCCAGGAGCACCAAAGGCAGAGATCACCTCTTTGCCAGGAGAAAATGTCAGAAAACCTATTTCTCCAGAAAGTGGGAAGATTTATCCTTTCCCCTCAAGCCAGGAGGATTCCAGCCTCAACGTCCATGGGTAGAGATCCCCTGAAGTCTGAACATTAGACATAGGCTGTGACGCAGTCCTGAAGGGATTAATAATTAATAAGAATTATGAGTAAAAGCTTTAATACCTCTGTAAATATCTGTTACCTCTGTCATAGAGCAGAATCAGTTCCAGCCCGCTCTGCTGGGCAAATAGCATAGAGACCCCAAACAGCATTAAGCCACGGGGAAAACTCCTCTCTCTGGTTATAGTTTGGATGTTTGCTAGTTAATTGACCAGTTTTTGTACATATTTTATCCAAAATTGTTTTCAGAACCGTGTAAGGCCTTTAATATTAATATACAGTGGTTGGGGGCAGTGAGAGTTCAGAATATTGAATTTAATAAATCTATATTTTTATATAGAATTATGTCACCCCAATTAATTTCTCCCCTTTGCCAAATAGGTGTAGGTACTGAGAATCCCCCTCTGCAATGCATCAACAATCAGGCAGGTCACAGTGCATAATCCTGTGTGACTAATTTGGTGAGAACATGAAGAAATAAGATGGACAACCTACTTCAATTCTTTTGAAGAGACTCACAGAACTGTAGAGTGGCAGAAACAGAGACAGCAATGCCAAAAAATCTATCTGTCTCTTTTCAGTTCCCCAGAGTAACTGCAATTATTCTATTAATTGCAGTTTCTCTCACTAATCATTGTGCACACTCCACATGCCATGTTCAACATTAGGGGTGCCCTTGCTTCACACATACAGAGGAAAGGGATAGTGGAGAAAATTGAATCAATTGGAATGTATTCATTAGATGACATGGCAATTCAAAAGTTTGGAAATACAGAGCTTTAGTTGATACAAGTGTTCAGTGTACTTTATTGCCATCACATTGGAAAATGTAAAGAGTCTATAAATATTTCTGGAATCACTGGTGGATCTCAAGAGTTAACTGAGTTGCCGGGTGAGATAAGTTTAACTGGTAAAGAGTGGAAGAAACATACTATTGTAACTGGTCCTGATGCACCTTGCATTCTGGAAACTGACTTTGTGAGACAAGGTTGCTTCCAAGATCCTAAAGTTCACAAATGGGCTTTTGGAATAGCATCTGTAGTGATTGAGGATGGTAAATTGAAATTTTGCATTAGAGCTGAACTTCCAGATGCATCTGCAGTTGTGGAACATCATGACATAGAGGATCTGAACTGCTACTCAAACTGCATCACAGGCAGTACAGAACTAACCGTGACTCTTTGTTGCCCATTCATCAGCTGATTCGTCAACTGCTAAGTCAGGCTGTCGTCGAGAAAGCCCATTCACCTTTGAACAGTCCAATGTGGCCTATGTGAAAGCCTAATGGAGACTGACGTCTCACAGTAGATTTCCATCCCTTAATGAGGTGAAGGCATCAGTGTGGCTATACCGGACAAGCTGGAACTCCAGTACGAACTGGAATCGAAAGAGGCCTAATGGTATGCTACCATAGACATTGCTAATGCTTTCCTCTCTATTCCCATAGCAAAGGAATTCAGGCTTTCATCTTTGTTTACCCAGAGAGGAATCCAGTACAAGTTTAACCTTCTGCCTCAGCAGTGGAAACACAGTTCAACAATCTGTCACTCAGCCATCCACAATGCACTGGAGAAAGGTAAAGCTCCAGAGCACATCCGGTTCATCGACAACATCATTGTGTGGGGCCAAAATCCTGAGGAAGTCTTTGAGAAAGGTAACAAAATCATTGACATTCTACTGCAAGCAGGTTTTGCCATTAAGAGAGACAAGGTCAAAGGACCTGCCAGAGAAATTCAGTTTCTGGGAGTACGATGGCAGGATGGTCACCATCATATTCCACAGGATGTGGTAAAGTCTCCACCATGGCAGTTCCCACCAATAAGAAGGACACTCCATCTTTCTTGGGTGCAGTGGGATTTTGGAGACTACACATGCCTGGATTCAGTCAAATTGTCAAACCTCTGCAGGATGTGACTTGTAACAGAAACTATTTTGAGTGGGGACTTGAACAACAAGCAGCCTTTGATCAGATCAAGCGAAAAATAGTCCATGCAGTGGGCCTGGGACCTGTGAGATCTGGTCCAGACATTAAAAACATTCTGTACACGGCTGCCAGTGACAATGGTCCAACTTGGAGCCTTTGGCAGAGAGCTCCAATTGAGACACGTGGTCATCCACTTGGTTTCTGGGGACGTAGATACAGAGGTTCAGAGACAAATTACACCCCATTAGAGAAAGAGATTCTAGCAGCCTATGAGGGAGTGAAAGCAGCTTCTGAAGTGATTGGAACTGAGTCACAATTGCATTTAGCTCCTAGACTGCCAGTTCTTAACTGGATGTTCAAGGGCAAAGGTTCATCACCACATCATGCCACAGATGCAACCTGGTCTAAATGGATGGCTTTGATAACCCAATGAGCACAAATGGGTAATCTTGACCGACCTGGTCTGGTGGAGGTGATCACCAGCTCTCCGGAAGGCACAGACTGTTCCAAACCTCCAGAGGAGAAAATAACTTGTGCTGAGGAAGCTCCTCCCTATGGTGATCTCTCTGATCAGAAAAAGAACTATGCTTTGTTCACAGATGGTTCCTGTCGTCTTTTTGGGAACAAGCGGAGATGGAAGTCAGCAGTCTGGAGTCCTACCAGGAGAGTTACCGAAGCGAGAGATGGAGAAGGAGAATCCGGTCAGTTTGCTGAGGTAAAAGCTGTTCAACTTGCTCTTGATGTAGCTGAACGTGAGAATTGGTCTATCCTTTACCTCTACACCGACTCGTGGATGGTAGCCAATGCTCTATGGGGTTGGCTAAAGGACTGGAAGAAGCATGCTTGGCAGAGGAAAGTAAAGGCTATAAGGTGTGCTGACCTATGGCAGGACATTGATCCATGACTGGAGAGAATTCCAGTTAAGATGCGGCACATAGACACACACATGCCCAAGAACAGAGCCACTGAGGAACACCAACACAACCAGAAGGCAGACCAAGCTGCTAAGATTGCTCAACTTGATACAGACTCTGATCCTGACCTTGATTGGAAACACCGAGGTGAACTGTTCCTAGCTTGGTGAGCCCAAGATTCATCTGGACATCAAGGCAGAGATGCAACATTCCGATGGGCACATGATAGGTCAATTGACTTGTCCATGGACACTATCACCCAAGTCATCCATGATTGTGACATTTGTGCTGCTATTAAGCAGGCTAAGCAAATCAAGCCCTTATGGTATGGTGAGAGATGGTCAAAGTATGGTGAAGCCTGGCAGATTGACTACATCACTTTACCTCGATCTCATTCTGGCATGCAGTATGCGCTAATGATGGTAGAGGCCAGCACTGGATGGCTGGAAACCTATCCAGTTCCATATGCAACTGCACGTAACACCATTCTTGGCTGGGAGAGACAGATCATGTGGAGACATGGAACTCCAGAGAGAATCGAGTCAGACAATGGCACTCATTTCAAGAACAATCTTGTGAAAAACTGGGCCAAAGAGCGTGGCATTGAGTGGATCTATCACATACCCTTCTGTGCTCTAGCTTCAGGGTTGAGCGCTACAACAGTTTGCTGAAAACCACCTTTAAAGCCATGGGGGGGTGGAACTCTGAAAAACTGGGACAAACATTTAGCACAAGCTACCTGGTTAGTAAATAGTAGAGGTTCAGTAAACAGAGCAGGATCTGCACAATTAGACTTGGTCCAAACAGTATATGGTGATAAAGTTCCTGTTGTACATGAAAAGAATCTGTTAGGGAGAACTTTATGGGTATTTTCTCCTTCGGGCGAAGGGAAACCTGTCCGATGGGTGGTATCTGCTGAAGGTCCTGCTCATACATATTGGGTAATGCAGAAGAATGGTGAAATCCAGTGTGTATTCCACAGAGAAATCTAACCTTAGCTGAGAGAGTTTAAATTCAGAGTGTATAATACAAGCTGTTAGGAGTTTTCTGTTCTAGGTACCATCGGCGTCCAACAATCAAAGAATCTATGAGAGAATCTACAGTACATGAGCATGAACCTAATGTCACCTGGAAGTCCCTGTTCTCGTCTCATCTGTGAGGAGACACACTGTTCTGAGCTTTTGAATCACCTACATCTAAGATAACCGGAATGAAGTGTGAACTGAACTTGCAAATATTGTTTTAGTGTAAATACTGGTTTAGATTAGATCAGATAATTCTCAGTGATTCTCTGAGCTAAGTACAGAGGGGTGGATTGTGCTAGTTTGAAGCAGGCTAGAATGTTTGGGTGAGAGAAAGTAAATAATTGGCTGTGAAAGGAAAGCAATGGTGATGTCTCCTTCCCTCAGAGTCTCGCTGAAGAAGAAAGTAAACATTAGATAACACTCTCGCCATTTTGTCTTCACTCTTGGGCTGGGCTTTGACTGAGCTGCATCTCCTTAACCTCACCTGCCACTAACCTTGCTTCTTAACCTCTTGGCTGAACCTCTATTATTCCTTAGGACTGGGGTAAGGTTGAGAGGGGCAGGGGGAAGGTGCAGGGGTGGTTGAGAGCGCCTCCTGGGGACTCAGGTTCCTGTGAGAGGTGTTGTGTTTCTGTATTACTTTTAACTTGTATATTTCTGTATATAACTGTATCTACTGTAAATAGCTGCTTGTATATTGTGCTAGCTGTAAATAAATATCTTCATTTATGTTCCCAGAACAGTCTAGTTTGGGTACGTTTAAAGTGTGGGGGGGTGGGGAACACCCAAACCATCACACTCCTAGATTGCCAGTCTTAAACTTGATATTGAAGGGCAAAAGTTCATCACTGCATCATGCAACAGGTGCAGCCTGGTCCAAATTGATGGCTTTGATAACCCAACAAGCACAAATGGGTAATCTTGATTGCCGTGATCTGGTGGAGGTGATCACCCACTGTCTGGAAGGCACAGACTGTACAAAACCTCCAGAGGTGAGAGTACACCATGCTGAAGAAGGACAAGAACTATGCTTTGTGCACAGACGGTTCCCATTGTCTTGTTTGGAACAAGCAAAGATGGAAATTAGCTGTCTGAAGTCCTACCAGGAGAGTTAGTGAAGCAAGAGATGGAGAAGGTGAATCCAGTCAACTCCGAAACCATCACACCTAGTATCTTTGTCAGCTCTGGATTTTTCTGCTCTGTGAAAACAGATGCTCTAGCTCTCTCTAATATTCAGGTTACATTTGTGGAGTAAAGCTGATGAGCTGGGAACTCATGCTGATCTCAGTGACAGTTGGATGAAACTACACATAAGAATGAATTACAAATAATGGAAACTAATATGATCTTTAAAAAACTAATTTCTTTTGACTTTTACATTAACTCTTTCATTTGAAAGATAAATGGTAGCAAATTATGTCTTTTTTTTTTTTTTTTTTTTTTTTTTTTTTTTTTTTTAATGAAGACAAAATAACCACAGTAGTAACACCAAAGAATTTGCTAACAATGTTCACTATCTCTCTTGGAAGTTTCCCGAAATTGGGTTTGAGGGTAGGGGGAGTCTCAGGGGTCTGCTTACTCTCCTTGCAGTCATTACCACAGCATGATCTTTTGGTAGGCCTATGCACCTTTTGTCCTGGAACAGTGCATGGAAGAAGAGGCAAAAAGGGCATTGTCCAGCCCCCATAGGCCTGTCTGTTGCTGCTTACTGGCCATGCAAAAATCAGTACAGTTTAAGGCATATTCTTTAGGTTATGGCTATGATAAAACTGTTCCACCACTTGTATCTACCAACAGCAGTGTGATTTGAGAAAACCATTTGTATCTTACACAAACAATGCCAATAACATAAGGGGAGCAGAAGGAAGAGGAAGGTAGTCAGTAGGGAGAGCTTTGACAGTCTACAGTTCTGACAGTGGTCAAAGGCAGGGTGTTGCGAGACACGATAAGGTTATATTAGTAGATAGACACTAAGACAGCATTGCTTCAGGAGTTCACTTGTATGGCGTATATATTTCAGTGTTTATCTTCATTGAAGGTGTATGTGAAAGTCTCAGAGATGTATGTGCAAATCTTGTAACTGGATATCAGAGGTGATCTTTCAAAACAAGGAATTAGATCCATCCATTTTACTTAAGTCATTATCTCATTTAACTTTTGCTTTGTAAGGAAAATAGTTCTCATTTTTTAGAGAAGACTTGCTACTACATGTCTTCAAGTGCTATTCCTTGCTTCTTTTTTTTTTTTTTGTTGGTTTTTGTTTGTTTGTTTGTTTGTTTCTGTTTTGTTTTTGTTTGTTTGTTTGTTTTCCCTGTTTGTTTTGGTTTGTTTGTTTCTATGTTTGTTTTAAGAAAGATAAAAAAGTCTGATTATACTCCTGAATGCTTCTTTGCTCTCCAAAGAACATGCTCTATTCTAACTGACTTGTCTTACATAATATACGGAAAGTGGATGTCTTTATTAAAATGTATTTATTGAGATATCTCCTTATAAGCTTGTTTACTCCAACAGGACACAATTAGAGTTGTTGGACATGCCTCATTATTTTTTCAATTTACTTATCTTTATGTGGCCTGTCCTTTCAATAATTGTAAAATATCATTTATCCCTAATAGATGCTGAACTTCAATGTTTTTCACATTAATTTATCAGAGAGCAGTCTATTATGTTTTTCATTAAGAATAATTATTTTAGAACATTGCTTCTATGATTGCATTACCATTTTGTCTATATTTTCAACATAATACTTCAGCTCCTTGTGCAATTGTGTGTTTCCATCTCACCACAGAGTAAATATTTTTATTTTGTTTAACATGTATTGTACTATTTCTTACTGCAGGACTGTTTGTCCATTCCTCTCTCCAAATATTGCAAACACTGCTGTGTAAAATCAACCTCTTCTGTTATTTTGGCTTCCTCATATTTGCCAGAAAAGTTCCCCTAGAGTATTCAGACCTCACAATCCATTTTCACTTCTGTTCTGTGGTTAACAGACATATACTTGTGATTATCCACTAATAGCTGACAAAAGTAGAACTACATCTTTAATTTAGAAAGAGATGCAACAACTCTCATCTTTTTGCTTTATTTTCAACTCGGTGACTGAGGAAGACTGATAACATTTGGGTTGATTTTTTTCCCCTGAGAAAATATTTCAACTTTAATAGCTTAGGTGGATGATGAATTGGAAGCATACCATTTTAGCCTGTTGTTTCAATGAAAATTATGTTTCCATCCCAGTAGAAATAATGTCTTTCAAGAACATTTTGAAATCTGATTTTGGGTATATAATTTTAAACAAAGAATACAAACTCTTATACACAGATATATGTCAAAAATGGGTAAATATTTTATGTCACTAGTGAATCACAGAAATCAAAAAGTACTCAGACAGAAGAGCTTCTATAAATATCATCTTAATCTGTAAAATTATTTATTTCAGACATGCATTCATTTTAGTAATGCCTTAAAAATAATTGTCAATTCATTCTTGTTATCTAAAATTCATCATGCAGACACTGCATTTTTTTAATCTATATTGCATTTTAAAAAATTACTTCCTTATTCTTGTTTGGTTAATTATAATTAAGTTGCCTAGTTTGAAACTTAGAGAACATGTATTGAATACTCATAGTGAATGATTTCTAGTAGCATATTGTGACAGGTTGGGTGTTACCCTCATCCCCCCCTCCCCCCCCCCCCCCCTTCTTATGAAATCACTCAGACTAGAGTCAGCCAGATGGAAATTAAGGAATGAAGCTTTATATTTGCAACCTAGCACAATATACAAGCAGATATTTACAATATATACAGAAATATACAAGTTAAAAGGTAATACGGAAATACAATACTCCTCTCAGAAACCAGAGTCCCCAGAAGGGACTCACAACCATCTGTAAACCTTCTTTCCATCCCTCTATCTTGTTCCAGACTTTGCCTTATGTGCAAGGGGAGTTTGGAGGATTGGGCACAGATACAGAAGGATTAGTTACACAGAAAGCAGGTTAGTGAGAAAAATACAGTCCTGGTTCCCCTTGGCACAGAGGTTTGCAAAGGTGCAGACAGGATCTCTTGCAGATGAGCAGAGAGCATCATGATGGTGGCACCTCTTGCCACATCATGAGTCATTTAAATGCCTTCTTCTGGGAAACTTGAGGCACTTAAGTTTCCAGATAGTTCAAGCCCAAAACATCAGGACTAAGCTGGTCTGAAGTACGAGAACACATTATCCAAGGGCTGTGAGGCAGAAGCAGCAAGGCAGAATCATAGTATCATAGAATCAACCAGGTGGGAAGAGATCTCCAAGATCAGTCAGTCCAACCTAGCACCCAGCCCTAACCAATCAACTACAACATGGCACTAAGTGCCTCATCCAGTCTTTTCCTGAACACCTCCAGGGACAGTGCCTCTACCACTTCCCTGGGCAGCCCATTCCAATGGGAAATCACTCTCTCTGGGAAGAATTTCTTTGTAACATCCAGCCTATACTTTCCCCTGTCACAACTTGAGACTGTGTCCCCTTGTTCTGTTGCTGGTTGCCTGGGAGAAGAGGCCACCCCCACCTGGCTACAACGTCCCTTCAGGTAGCTGTAGACAGCAATGAGGTCAGCCCTGAGCCTCCTCTTCTCTAGACTAAACAAGCCCAGCTCCCTCAGCCTCTCCTCAGTGGGGTTAGGAAGCAGGTGGATTAGTCACAGAGATGGCAGATTATGTTAGAGAGAGAAGCCCAAAGCCCAGACAGTGTCTGTGTTATCTATATTTATATTCTTGTTCTTATACATCTCAACAAGGCTACAAGTCATCACTGTTTCCCTTTCACAGCCTGTAATTAGGAAGCAGGTGGATTAGTCACAGAGATGGCAGGTTATGTTAGAGAGAGAAGCCCAAAGCCCAGACAGTGTCTGTGTTATCTATATTTATATTCTTGTTCTTATACAACTCAACAAGGCTACAAGTCATCATTGTTTCCCTTTCACAGCCTGTAATCTAATTCTTCTCACCAAAATAATCTAGCTAGCTTCAAACTAG
Source organism: Pogoniulus pusillus (assembly GCF_015220805.1). Classification (NCBI taxonomy): domain Eukaryota; kingdom Metazoa; phylum Chordata; class Aves; order Piciformes; family Lybiidae; genus Pogoniulus; species Pogoniulus pusillus. Next base: position 60,302,016 of record NC_087309.1, on the reverse strand, counting down.
CATGCTAGAACAATGGTGCTAGTCCCTATGGTCCAGTTTGATTTTCAAAATGAAATATTTAAAGGGGGATGATTTAGAAAACTATGCCTTTCTGCATTCAGCCTTTCCCTGCATTCAGCCTTCCTGCCTCTCATTGTTTGTGGCCATGTGTATGCAGCTTACACCTGCCATCTTAGCATTGCAGCAGTATCTCCTTCCCTCTGTCTGGAATATTTTGTATTTTACCCCAGGATCGTTATTGTGAGTTTGAAAGTGTCTTTGATACAGGAGAAGTATTCACATTCCTTGTAGGCTACTAGAAGGCCTTGAACAAGGGTTTTTAGCCTCTTTGGCTTAATTGAGGCATCCATAGGAGAAGTATAAAGTCCATTGTCAAGCATGGCTTGGACACAAACTGTCTGACTGCTGTAAAGATTTCATCAGTCTTTCACCCAGACTATGGTGGGTTCGTGGGTTCCCCTCTCTCAGATGTTTCTTTCTGTCCAGCCTAGTAAGCTACCCTTGCAGATAGGAAGTAGTTCCCAACAGGTCTGGAATCTAAGAACACATTGGGCCCCCAATATACATTGGCTTCCTCAGCACTGAGGAAGACACGATCACACCCAGAGGTTGATACTCAGAATAAAGTCCACCGGGAATTCACCCAATTTGTGGAAAAAGGTTTCCTAGAATCATCTCAGATGCTCCTCTGTGTATGGATGAATCTTTTTCACAGTAGTCCTTTGGCCCTGACTACTGTAATCTCCTGTCATACCACAGGATGGATGGTTCTCTGTGGGAGGAAGCCTTCATCGCTGATGCTGTCCAAATTCCTGAATAGAGGAAGAGGCTTTGCTGATGTCAGACTGGCAGTTTGCCCATGGTGGCACTGTCCAATTGGGCTGGCAGTTTGTCTGTGGTGACACCATCTGGTTGGGCTGGCACCTTGTGATGCCACATCAGGATCAGCCAGGGCTTGCACAGTCTGTGTGGCTGAGTTTGAATATGAAGCTGACATTCAAAACACATGCAGATACATTCAACAGTGAGGTAAAGTCATGCTGCACATAGGGAATTTGCAAATAGGCTCTGGGTAGGGCCAGTGGAAGAGCCTGTGCCTGCAGCCCTACTGGTGGCTGTGTGATGCCTTTGGCTTTTGCACCGGCTACAGTCACTGCTGGTCCCAGGATCCTTGCACACAGCCAGTAATGCTGCAAGCTGCCACGTTTCACCATACTTGTACTTTGACCATCTCTCACCACACCATAAGGGCTTGATTCGCTTAGCCTGATCAACAGCAGCAAAATGTCACAGTCACGGATGACTTGGGTCATAGTGTCCAAGGATAAGTCAATTGACCTATCATGTGCCCATCGGTATGTTGCATCTCTGCCTTGATGTCCAGATGAATCTTGGGCCCACCAAGCTAAGAATAGTTCACCTCGGAGTTTCCAATCAAGGTCAAGATCACAGATTGTATCAACTTGAAAAATTCTAACAGCTTGATCTGCCTGATGGTTGTGTTAGTGTTGCTCAGTAGCTCTGCTTTTAGGCACGTGTGCATCTACATGCTGCATCTTAACTGGAATTCTCTCCAGTCGTGCATCAATGTCCTGCCATAGATCAGCACACCAAATAGATTTTCCTTTCCTCTGCCAACCATTCTTTTTCCAGCCTTTTAGCCAACCCCATTGAGCATTGACTACCATCCATGAGTCAGTGTAGTGGTAAAGGATAGGCCAATTTTCAACTTCAGCTACATTAAGAGCAAATTTGACAGCTTTTACCTCAGTGAACTGACTGGATTCTCCTTCAACGTCTCTCACTTCACTAATTCTCCTGGTAGAACTCGAGATTGCTGACTTCCAACTTCACTTGTTCCCAACAAGACAACAGGAATCACCTGTGAACAAAGCATAGTTCTTTTCCTGATCAGAGAGATCATCATAATAAGGAGGAGCTTTTTCAGCATGGATTATATTCTCCTCTGGAAGTTTTATACAGTCTGTGCCTTCCAGAGAGTTCTTATCACTTTCACTGTGGGTCTACATTACCCATTCATGCTTGCTGGAATGATTGTTAAGCCATCCACTTAGACCACGTTGCATTTGTGGCATGATGCTGTGTTGGAGTTTGAGCAGAATTTGGCAATCTGAAAATAAGGAGAACAGGTAGGGTAATGCTAAAGTCATTCTGATAAGGAGCACAGCAGGAGGGAAGCAGCCTTGGGAAGGCTAGCAGAGAAGCTGTGAAAGTTATCTGCTATCTGTAGCTGAGCTGTGTGAGTGGCCCTTGAAGGGGGGCAGGCTGATCAGTCATGGGAACTGCTGAGTGTTTCTATTTCAAGAACCTATCAAAAGTACACACTCCTGTACCAAGTCCACTATATAAATACCACTCTTAGCTTCAATAAACAGATTGACCTTCTATGTATTATTGTGCTAGTTTGAAGCAGGGTAGAATGTTTTGGTGAGAAAAAGTAGATCATAGGCTATGAAAGGAAAACAATAGTGATGTCTACTCCCCTCAAAGTCTCACTGAGATGTATGGGAACAAGAAGGGTAAACACTAGATAACACTCTTGCCATTTTGCTGCTCTCTCACTCTGGCTGCTGACTGAGCTGCATCTCCCTAACCTCACCTTCCACTCACCTTTGCTTCATAACCTCTTGGCCGAACCTCTATTCTTCTTTAGGACTGAGGTAAGGTTGAGAGGGGCAAGGGGAAGGTGCAGGGGTGGTTGAGAGCCCCTCCTGGGGACTCAGGTTTCTGGGAGGGGAGTTCTGTTTCTGTATTACTTTTACCTTGTATATTTCTGTATATAATTGTATATATTGTAAATATCTGCTTGTATATTGTGCTATCTATAAATAAATAGCTTAATTTATATTCCCAGAGCTGGCTGAGTCTAATTGGGTACTTTTAAAGTGTGTGTGGGGGTGGGGTACACCCAAACCATCACAATCATGTTGGTATAAGCTCACGTCTTTCTGGTCTCCCACATGGACTTCGAGGAATCTGGCATCTGGTGACCCACAGCACAGCTTCTTGGACTTCAAGGAGTGCCTAACACAAATCGCTAGGAGAATACGCAAGGGCTTGCCCGCTGGCAAAGGTAACCAGGCCTATCCCTAGAGAGGTAGGATTTTAGTGGATGCACATATAATTTACCATCAAGCAATGGGCGTAGCCACATCAGTGGTGGAAAGAGCTGCCATAAAAATATTAATGCAGCTTGTGGAAAAGAGGGGCATTCCTCTGAAGGAGGAGAACTTAGTTAAATTACTGCTATGGAATCAAAGAAGAGTATATTTAATGGACTTAAGCCAATTATTTTCTGATGAGGTCTGGAGGAAGATAGGAAAGATTTATGGAATGCTGTGACTGTTAGCAGTAAGGAGGCTAGAGAGCTTGCTCCTTTTTGGAAACCTGTCAAAACTGTGCTGGAGGAGGAGAAGGGGGAAGCTAAGATCTATTCTGCCATTGAAGAGGCTTTTAAAAATCAAAGCTCTGCACCCACAGCTTTGGAGGCTTTAAAAGCAGAGGGTTTAAAAGCAGACCCGGTATCAAAATCTGAGAACGTCACAAAATCAGTGGGATTGAAAGCATACCAGGTATCACAGTCTGACAGGGCGTTTTTTGGGTTGATTGTGATTTGCAGCCAGATAAATGGATCTCTCCATCCCCCATGGCATCTTTGCCTCCAACCCTTAATACATGGCATTCTGCAGAGCCCATGGAAGTGGGCATGGCTGGCACACAGCCATTGGTGCCATTAAACTCTGCCCCTGCCTCCATGGAGTTACTTGAGGCACTATGCAAGCAGGATGCACAGTGGCAGTCATTTCTAGGTCAAATGGAAAGGTTGGACAAGGAGTCCCCCAAGCAGGCAATTAAGGAAGCATACTAAAAGGCCTACCAGTCAATCTTTGAAGGCCTGCGACATGTAGAAGAACAGATTTTTGGACCTGCTGATATCTGTCCATCTCCCTCCCAAGATGTGGTGCTTTGGGTGTTCCCCGACCCCTCACATTTTAGAAATCACCCAAACTAGCCTCAGTTGGTTCTGGAAATATGAATGAAGCTATTTGTTTACAGCTAGCACAATATACAAGCAGATATTTACAGTATATACAATTATATACAGAAATATACAAGGGAAAAGGTAATAAAGAAACACAACTCCCCTCACAGAAACCTGAGTCCCCAGGAGGTGCTCTCAACCACCGCTGCACCTTCCCCCTGCCCCTCTCAATCTTACCTCAGTCCTAAAGAAGAATAGAGGTTCGGCCAAGAGGTTATGAAGCAAAGTGGGTTAGGCCAAACGGAAGTTGAGGTTAAGGAGTAAGATGTTGCTCAGTCAGCAGCCCAAGCGAAAGTAAGAGAAAATGGCGTGAGTGTTACCTAATGTTCTCATTTCTTCTTTCCAAACTCCTCAGCGAGACTTCTGAGGGAAGAAGACATCACCATTGTTTTCCTTTCACAGCCTGCAAGCTAGTTCTTGTCACCAAAACATTCTAGCTTTCTTCAAACTAGCACACAAGATAAAGCTCCTGCTCCTGCAGCAGAAGATTCAGAGGAGAAGCAGAGATGCCAGAAGGCCTGGACAAGATAGTGCCTGGGCTTGGAATAAATAACTCCGACACAAGCTGATCAGCATGGGTTTAGGAAGGGCAGATCCTGCCTTTCTAACCTGATCTCCTTCTATGATCAGGTGACCCGCTTGGTGGATGTGGGGAGGCCTGTGGATGTGGTCTATCTGGACTTCAGCAAGGCCTTTGACACTGTCCCCCACAGCAAACTCCTGGCTAAGCTATCAGCCCATGGCTTGGATGGCAACACTTTGTGCTGGATTAGGAACTGGCTGGAGGGCCAGACCCAGAGAGTGGTGGTGAATGGTGCCACATCCAGCTGGCGGCCAGTCACTAGTGGTGTCTCTCAGGGATCTGTGCTGGGCCCCATCCTCTTTAACATCTTCATAGATGATCTGGATGAGGGCATGGAGTCAGTCATCAGCAAGTTTGCAGATGACACTAAGCTGGGGGCAGATGTGACTGAGTTGGAGGGCAGAAGGGCTCTGCAGCGGGACCTTGACCACCTGGGGAGATGGGCAGAGTCCAATGGGATGGGGTTCAATAGCTCCAAGTGCAGGGTGCTGCACTTTGGCTACAACAACCCCATGGAGAGATACAGGCTAGGGTCGGAGTGGCTGGAGAGCAGCCAGACAGAGAGAGATCTGGGGGTACTGATTGATACCCGCCTGAACATGAGCCAGCAGTGTGCCCAGGTGGCCAAGAGAGCCAGTGGCATCCTGGTCTACATCAGGAATGGTGTGGTCATCAGGAGCAGGGAGGTCATTTTGCCCCTGTACTCTGCACTGGTTAGACCTCACCTTGAGTATTGTGTTCAATTCTGGGCCCCCCAGTTTAAAAGGGATGTTGAGATGCTTGAGCGTGCCCAGAGAAGGGCAATGAGGCTGGTGAGAGGCCTTGAGCGCAAGCCCTATGAGGAGAGGTTGAGGGAGCTGGGATTGTTTAGCCTGGAGAAGAGGAGGCTCAGGGGTGACCTTATTGTTGTCTACAACTACCTGAGGGGTGGTTGTGGCCAGGAGGAGGTTGCTCTCTTCTCTCAGGTGGCCAGCACCAGAACAAGAGGATACAGCCTTAGGCTACGCCAGGGGAGGTTTAGGCTCAAGGTGAGGAAAAAGTTCTTCATTGAGAGAGTCATTGGACACTGGAATGGGCTGCCTGGGGAGGTGGTGGAGTCGCCATCCCTGGGGCACTTTAAGGCAAGGTTGGACGTGGCACTTGGTGCTATGGTCTAGCCTTGAGCTCTGTGGTAAAGGGTTGGACTTGATGATCTGTGAGGTCTCTTCCAACCCTGATGATACTATGATACTATGATACTATGATCAGTATCTACAAAAAAGATTAGGTTCAGGTATCCTCGAGGAAGATCAGAAAGCATGGAATGAGTGGAAAGTTTTACAACTACCAACAGCTTCAGCAGACTCCATGTCATGGTTTTCCCTCTGGCCAAAGAGAAGGGACAATACAAGTGTCTCCAAAGACGAGCCATCAAGATTGCCTCAACAAGGCTCTGGAACTGATGGTGGTGATCCTCATAGGGATCCAAACTTTGATATGGGCCAGTGGTGGAAAGGAGTAATACACAATGCAGTTATTGAAAGGTAGATGCTGCCTGCAAGTATCACTGCTCTTCTAGTCGTCATTCAAGGGGATCAGTAAACATGGGCTCCCCTGGACTGGAAAGTTGTTTCTAACATCCAGAAGTCAGTGATGGCCTATGGTTATGAGAACAAACACATTTTATCATTGATGACATCCTTCTTCAAGAGCCAGACTCTTCTGCCCATCAATATCAGGGCCATAATGGAGCTGATTCTAACACTGTCAGTCTTTTTGGCTTCTAAAGACAAGTGGCAAGACAAATGTGAGATAGCCATAATGAACAATTTAAACAACCCCACAGATGACCCCTTGCGGTGTGCCTCCCTTGATCAGTTACTGGGAACTGGACAGTTCAAAGATGGAGTGACACAGACTGTAATGCATCCTTGAATCCTCCAACAGGCTCAGGCATTGGCCTTGGCAGCTTTCAAAGAAGTTCCACAAATGGGAAGACCGGCATACCCCTATGCCTGTGTAAGGCAAGCAGAAGACGAGCCATATGCCAGATGTGTCGATCAATTATGAGAAGCGCTTGATGCTGCATCAAATTTGAACCCTGATATGAAATCAGCAGTGGGAAAGGACTTGGCTTTCCAGAACACCAACACAAATTGTCAACAAGTCCTCACTTCTCTTCCCAGAGGATTGACCATGTCTCAAATGATTGAGGCATGTTTGAGAGTGCCATGACTGCAGGATGAGAAAGAAAAGACCTAATTACATGCAAAGGCCATGGCAGTGGTGTTAAAATCACCAAGAGCATGCAGAAAACCTGATAAGGGTCCCAAGCAAGCTGTCTGTTTCCAGTGTGATCAGGGAAGGCACTGAGATGACACTGTCCCCTCATCAAAAATCAAAGAAACAGGGGAGAAGGCTCCTTTCTTGGGCCCTGTTGAAGGTGTGATAAATATGGTAATAGAGCTGTGGAATGTCGTTCGAGATTCAAGGAGATGGAACCCCTTCCAGAGAAACTTGCTGAACAGCACCTTTGTTGGGCGCACAAAGACAGACAGGTACCCAGCTGCAGCGGCTGCCTCGACAAACTCACAGCAGTCACAAGAGGAAGTGTTGGACTCGACCTCACTGTGGGAAAGGACATCACAATAATAGACAAGTAAGTTCATGTTGCTCCTTCAACAGCCACAGGGCCATTAGGGCATGGCCTAAGTACATTGCTGCTAGGGAGATCTTTCACAAGACAAGGCATACTGGTGTTACCTAGAGTTGTTGACACAGATTACACTGGACCAGTAGGCATAATGATTCAAGTTTTGTCCCCTCCAATAACCCTCGAACAAGGAAGCAGAATTGCCCAGCTGGTTTCTTTTAAGTCATCACTGCCAAATCCAGGAAAAAAGGAATGGGGCTCACAAGGGTTTGGTTGCAGCCATTAGTTGCTTTCACAAAAGAACTCTCAGACAAGAAATCAACACACAAAATTACTATTACTGGAAAAGATGGAAGGCAACTGTAAAACAGCAAAATGCTACTGGACACGGGTGCAGATATTACCATCATCCCTTGAGCTGCTTGGCCCATGGAGTGGGTTTTGGACAATGTGACCAATGTCATGATGGGGATTGGTGGAGCCTCTCCAACAAAGATCAGATATGATCCGGGATGAGCAAGAAGGCCTTGTAGCGCAGGTAAAACCGTATGTGCTGAATACTACCTTTTGGATCTTAGAATGTGATATCCTGAGTCAATGGGCCTGTGTGATACAGACGTCTTCTCACTAGCAGCTATTGCAAGGAGCAACACCTGCCTGGCCACAAAATTCACATGGAAGACTGAGAACCGGGTCTGGGTAGAGCAATGACTGTTGACCACTGAGAAGCTCACTCAATTGGAAACCCTGGCTCAAGAAGAGTTTGAAGCAGATCACTCGGTAACATTGACTAATCCCTGGAACTCTCCCGTGTTCACTATTCAGAAGTCTGGGAAATGGATACTGCTAAATGACCCGAGAGCAATAAATGTAGTAATTCAGGACATGGGAACCTTTCAGCCAGGATTGCCCTCACCAACCATGTTGCCGTAAAGGTGGGATGTGGTCGTGATAGATCTTAAAGATTGTTTCTTTACAATCCCATTGCATCTCACCAACCACAGGAAATTTGCATTTACAGTGACACCTATTAATCGGGCCATGCCAGCGAAGCGCTACCAATGGACTTTGTTGCTGCAAGGTATAAAGAATTCACCAACCATCTGCCAATGGTATGTGGACCTCGCTATCAAGGAGTTTAACCAACAAAACCCAGGGGTCATAACATACTACTACATGGACGATATACTAGTGTGCTCTGAGGATTCTATCCAACAGAATACCTACACCTGTTTGTTGCAGATTCTGGAGAAATGGGGACTTGAAGTCGCACCTGAAAAGATCCAGCAAACATCTCCATGGAAATATCTGGGAATAACGTTAGCATCAACAGTGGTATGCCCACAGAAGTTACACATCCAATCTGAAATAAAAACTGTAAACGATGTTCAGAAATTGATAGGGGACATCCAATGGGTTAGGAATTTGTGTGGGATTACAAGCACAGACAGGGAACCTTTCTTTGAAATGCTCTGTGGAAGCACAGCTTCACAGTAAGAAAGGCTTCTATCTAAAGAGGCCAGACAGGCTTTAGACATCATCTTGAAAAAGCTAGTAAATGGTTTTGCATGTAGAGTAACCCCAGAGGCACTGGTGGGACAATACATTTACAACAAAGACAAGGAAGTTGCTGTCATTTTGGCCCAGTGGAGGCCAGAACTCTGAGACTCATTGGCAATTTTAGAATGGGTGTTCTTAGCAAACAGGGACAAGGCACCAATTACCACAAGAACTGATGCCACTGCTTGACTAATACTAAAGGGGACCGAGCATCTGGTTACCATTTTAGGAAGAACTCCAGATACCATAGTGTTGCCTGTTGCCCTGGACCTTGTGCCTCATATGTGTCAACAGAACTTCACTTTTGCCACTGCAGTGATGGCTGTTAGAATGCAGTTGGACAATCATTACCCTCGACACCTGCTCTTCAAAACTACCATCAATATGGAATAACAGTCTTATGTTTCAGATTGTCCATTAATTGGGTCTACCATTTTTAAAGATGCCAGCAGCAAGTCTGGGAAAATTGGATACACATGGAGAGAATCAGGTATCTGGAAGTTGCATACTTTAATCACAGAAGGTTCAGTGCAACTGCTAAAACTGGAAGTGGTAATATCAGTATTACAGTGCTGGTCTGAAGAAAACATCAACATTGTTTGCGACTTACAGTATACAGTTGGGGCAGTACAGTAAATGACGTGTGAATAACCTGAAGTTTTTCCAGGCGTTCTGCTGCCTTTGAGCAACATTAGAGCAAAGGATAGGCCGAGTGTTCATATCACACATCAAAACCCATATGACGTTACCTGGAAGACTAGTAGAAGGTAGTGCAGGAGCTGACGGGATAAGCCACATAAATTACAAGATGCAAAAAAGTCACATGAGTTCTTTCATCAATCACCAGCCATGTGTTATGGAGGGCTCAAAGGCCCAAAACCAGGCTTATTTATGCCTTGCTCTGCATGGATGTGTTTTTCTGCCCAAACCAGAGGTAAGCACGTTAAATGGATAAAGGGGGCACAATAGGCCTGGTGCCATGAAGTCTGGCCTGCTCAGGGTCTACATTGTATAATGTGGTTGTAAACATGTTGTGTAAGCCCACATGCCCAGTTCGTGCCTGCCTAATGTAAGGCCCACGTGATTACCATATTTGCAGAATGCAGGTCGGTGGCTTTTGTCTATTATAGTAAGGTTTGGCTGACTGCAACCTGATTGGTCATTCTGGCCAAGGGGCCCTTAATCTCAGCCCACACTTGATAAATAGGGGTACACATGTAAACAATGTGCTCGGACTCCCTGCATAGCTTGCCTGCCTGCATACTCACTTGCAGAGTTCACTTAAGCCTGCCTATATATATGTGGAGCCCATAGTCTCCCAGCCAGCTGTGCACACTTGCACACCACTGTGGTGAGTTATCAGGACCAGATCCTGTATTGCCTGCCTTTACCTATGGAGCTCAGACTCCCGAGCAGCCATGCACACCTTGCACACCCTCTGCCTTATCATTGCCTGGTAAGCGTGCCACTGCCACTGAGTTAACCAGGAGCATACTACACTTGTCTGCATGCAATTGGCCTGCTAGCCAGTGTGAGATTGTGCTGAGACAGCATGACATCCTGCCTCTGCACCTGAAGGTCCTGCCTAAGAATCTCTGGACAGAGCATTCAGAAGAAGCCAGGAGACAAAGGCAGAGATTGCATCCTTTGCCTGGAGAACAAGGTCAGAGACCATAATTTTCCCCACAAGCCGGGAAGAATCTCCTTTCCCCTGAAGCTGGGAGGATTCCAGCCTCAAAGTCCAGGGGCAAAGAGCCAAAGTTTGAACACTGATAATAGGCTGTGACGTAGCCCTGGAGGGTGATTGATAATTAATCAAAACTTGTAAGTAAATGCTTTAATGCCTCTGTAATGGCTATTGCCTCCTGCCATAGAGCAGAAAGAGATTTCAGCCCACCTGCTGGGCAAGCAATATATAGACCCCAAGCAGTATTTGTCACGGGGAAAAACACCTCTCTCTGTTTATAGTTTGAACTGTTTGCTAGATATTAATAAGTTGTGGTTGGATATAAATCCTAAAATATTTTCATGACCGTGTAGATCCTTTTGATATTAATATACAGTGGTTGGGGGTGGCAAGAGTTCAGAATATTGAAGTTAATAAATATATATATTTTTATAGAACATTATCTCACACCAATTAATTTCTCCCCTCTGCCAAAATTGGAGTAGTCAGCAGAATACCCCTCCACGACACCACGATAGGACAAAGGTTCAGCATATCCTTAACAGATGTGAGAGCAATTGTTGCAGACTGCCCTTATTGTGCTCATGTGCCTACCCTACAATTAGGAGGAGTAAACCCTCGAGACCTCCAACAACGAAAAATCTGACAGACAGATATGACTGAATATGCCCCTTCATTTGGCTGAAATATATTCACATCTCTGTGGACATCTATCCACATATAATGTGGGCTACAACACTCACATCCACTTCAGCAAAAGCAGTACAACATGTGCTGCAGGCATTCACTGTGATGGGAGTCCCCAAAGAAATAAAAATGGAAAATGGCCCAGCTTATAGATCTGAATCAATACAATGTTTCTGTGAAGACTGGAACATCAAACATGTCTTCAGAGCACCATACAACTCAATGGGAGGAATGATAGTGGAGCGCACCCATTAGGACTTGAAAAGACAGCTTTCAGTCATACAAAAACAGGGGGAGACAGGGTCCACATGAAATCCTAGGGAAGACTTTGTTCATTCTTAACTGGTTGAATGTTTGAGGAGAAGAACAGGACCTGACAGTGGAATTACGCAGAAACAGTAATCAGAAAGACCTGTCAAAAAGCCAGATTCAAGTTGAAGATTTTTGACCAGAATTTAACACTTGGCAGGGACCATATCAGTTGCTAACCTGGGGAAGAGGATGTGCTTGTGTCTCCACAGGTCACAAGACACCTTGTTGGCTGCCAGCAAAGTGGATCTGACCATGGATAGACAGGAAAGACCAAGAGTGAGCAAGGAGGGAAGAAGAGCCTTTTGGGCCATGGCTTTGGCTTTCACATCCAGATAAAATTGATGCACTTCATCACCTGCCAGATGAACAAGCTTTCTTTAATGCAATAAGAAGTAGGGAGTTTACTGAGAGACAGAAACAACAATTAGAGCAGTGCTGTGATACCCACAGGTCTACTTCTTGGCCGTGGACATTGTTACACTGTAGGCACTGCAGTTACAAAGAGTGGAGAAGTATAAATAGGTTTGATTAGAATTTGCACTGGCAGTGCCCAATTTGTCAAACTCACATAAAAAATTGGACAGTGGAACATTTTAAGGGTATTTGCAGTGCAACAGCATCTAACAAATGCACTAAGCTTAAAACAAAGAAGTAAGATACAGGTCGTATCTTTTATTGCATATTCTAAAGTTAGTAGCTCTTACACAGAATAGACAACAGATGCAGATCTTAGCATGGGAGTGTGGTGAAAACATCAAAATTCCTGAAAATTATAGTGTGAGTCTGGAATGGTGGGAGTCAGAGAAAGAATATCGGGCAATTAGAAAAGCAAAAACTGGAGTGTATTAAGGCTCTTAAAATTTCTGTATGTGCATTCTCCTGTGACTGTGCCAGGCAAGGTAATGGAACAGGTCATCTTGGGTGCCATCACAAAGCACCTACAGGATAGCCAAGGGATCAGGCCCAGCCAGCATGGGTTTAGGAAGGGCAGGTCCTGTCTCACCAACCTGATCTCCTTTTATGATCAGGTTACCTGCCTGGTGAATGTGGGGAAGGCTGTGGATGTAGTCTACTTGGACTTCAGCAAAGCCTTTGACACTGTCTGCCACAAGAAGCTCCTACCCAAGCTGGCAGCTCATGGCTTGGACAGATTCACTCTGTGCTGGGTCAAGAACTGGCTGGATGGCAGAGCTCAGAGAGTGGTGGTGAATGGTGCCACATCCAGTTGGCAGCCAGTCACTTGTGGTGTTCCCCAAGGATCAGTGCTGGGCCCAGTCCTGTTCAATATCTTTATTGATGATCTGGATGAGGGCATTGAGTCCAGCATCAGTAAGTTTGCAGATGACACCAAGCTAGGAGCAGGTGTTGATCTGTTGGAAGGTAGGAGAGCCCTGCAGAGGGACCTGGACAGGCTGGATGGGTGGGCAGAGGCCAATGGGATGAGATTTAACGAGGCCAAGTGCAGGGTTCTGCACTTTGGCCACAACAACCCCAAGCAGCGCTATAGGCTGGGGACTGAGTGGCTGGAGAGGAGCCAGGAGGAAAGGGACCTGGGGGTACTGATAGATAGTAAGCCGAAGATGAGCCAGCAGTGTGCCCAGGTGGCCAAGAGAGCCAATGGCATCCTGGCCTGCATCAGGAACAGTGTGGCCAGTAGGACAAGGGAGGTTATTCTTCCCTGTACTCAGCACTGGTCAGGCCACACCTTGAGTCCTGTGTCCAGTTCTGGGCCCCTCAATTCAAGAAAGATGTTGTGGTGCTGGAATGTGTCCAGAGAAGGGCAACAAAGCTGGTGAGGGGCCTGGAGCACAAATCCTATGAGGAGAGGTTGAGGGAACTGGGGTTGTTTAGCCTGGAGAAGAGGAGGCTCAGGGGTGATCTTATTACTGTCTACAACTACCTGAAGGGGCATTGTAGCCAGGTGGGGGTTGGCCTCTTCTCCCAGGCAACCAGCAATAGAACAAGGTGACACAGTCTCAAGTTGTGCCAGGGTAGGTATAGGCTGGATGTTAGGAAGAAGTTCTTGCCAGAGAGAGTGATTTGCCATTGGAATGGGCTGCCCAGGGAGGTGGTGGAGGCACCGTCCCTGGGAGTCTTCAAGAAAAGCCTGGAGGAGGCACTTAGTGCCATGGTCTAGTTGATTGGTTAGGGCTGGGTGCTAGGTTGGACTGGATGATCTTGGAGGTCTCTTCCAACCTGGTTGATTCTATGATTCTATACAGGTCAGGAGAACCATTTGGAATTTTGGGTTTTTTTGAATAGCAATTTACTGCCACTTTCTTAGCACCAGGGATAGCAGCGGGAAAAGATTTGGGGTTATTAGATAAGCATGGTTATTGGCTTGCTAAACAAACTAATGCTACTAGCAAAGCTCTATCAGATTTATTATTGGGTGTTGACAGTGCTTGACATGCGACCTTGCAAAAGAGGGCTACCATAAACTTTCTGCCTCTAGCACAAGGCCATGGATGTGAAGATTTCAAGGGAGTGTGTTGTATGAACCTGTCTGATCATTCAGAATCGACACATGCCAGCATCCAGTACTTGAAAGATGATGTATCATGACCCAAGGAAGAAGATAGATGGGATTGGCTTGACAAGATCTTTGGAGAATGGAGACTAATAGGATGGCTTAGAAGCCTGGTTGATATAATCGTATATACACTTGTTGTTTTCTTGATGATCATTGTATTTTAACCCCATGTAATTCAATGTGTATGAGGTATGATCAGTAGTGCAATATCTGCAACATTTAAAAAGAAAGGGGGAGGTCTTGGGGTCTGAGCAGAATTTGAGCAGGATTTGAGCAAAATTGGGCAGTCTGAAAATAAGGAGAATAGGCAGGGTAATGCAAAAGTCATTTGGATAAGAAGCACAGCTGCAGGGAAGCAGCCCTGGGAAGGCTAGCAGAGAAGCTGTGAAAAGTTAGCTGCTATTTGCAGCTGAGCTGTGTGAGGGGGACTTAAAGGAGGGCAGGCTGGTCAGCCCTGAGAACCGCTGAATGTTTCTATTTCAAAAACCTCTCAAAACAACATATACCTGTACCAAATTCACTATATAAGTACCACTCTCAGCTTCAATAAATAGATTGACCTTCTATGTATCAACTTGGTATAAGCTCTTGTCTTTCTGGTCTCCCACACAGACTTTGAGGAACCCGTCAATGCGGTCATGAACCTTTGGCTTGGAACATCCAGTTTAGGACTGGCAATCTAGGAGCTAAAAGCAATTGTGACTCAGTTTCAATCACTTCAGAAGCTGCTTTCATTCCTTCCTAGGCTGCTAGTATCTCTTTCTCTAATGGGGTGTAATTTGCCTCTGAACCTGTGTAGCTACAAGCCCAGAAACCAAGTGGGCAACCACATATCTCATTTGGAGCTCTCTGTCAAGGACTCCAAGTTGGACCACTGTCACTCACAGACGTGTACAGAATGTTTTTAATGTCTGGACCAAATCACACAGGTCACAGGTCCACTGAATGGACTACTTCTTGCTTGATCTGATCAAAGGCTGCTTGTTGTTCAGGTCCCCACTCAAAATAGTTTCTCTTACAAGTCACATCATGCAGAGGTTTGACAATTTGACTGAATCCAGGAATGTGTAGTCTCCAAAATCCCACTGCACTCAAGAAAGATAGAGTGTCCTTCTCATTGGTGGGAACTGCCATGGTGGAGACTCTGTTTATCACATTCTCTGGAATGTCACTGTAACCATCCTGCCACTGCACTCCCAGAAACTGCATTACTCCTTTGACTTTGTCTCTCTCAATGGCAAAACCTGCTTGCAACAGAATGTCAATGATTTTGTTACCTTTCTCGAAGACTTCCTCAGCAGTTTGGCCCCATACAATGATGTTGTCGATGCATTGTATGTGCTCTGGAGCTTTACTTTTCTCCAATGCATTGTGGATGGCTGAATGACAGATTGTTGAACTGTGTTTCCACTGCTGAGGCAAATGGTTGAACTGGTACTGTATTCCTCTCCAGGTGAATGCAAACTGAGGCCTGCACTCCTTTGCTATGGGAATAGAGAATCTTCCTTAGGAAACAGAAGAAAGCATTATCAGTGTCTATTGTAGCATACTATTTGGCTTCCTTTGATTCCAGTTCATACTGGAGTTCCAGCATGTCCGGCACAGCTGCACTCATGGGTGGAGTCACCTCGTTGAGGGCACGAAAATCAACTGTCAGCCTCCAGTCTCCATTAAGCTTACGCACAAGCCAGATGAGACTGTTGAAAGGTGAATGAGCTTTCTCGATAACAGCCTGACTCTCCAGTTGATGAATCAGCTGATGAATGGGCAACAAAGAGTCACGGTTAGTTCTGTACTGCCTGTGGTGCAGTTTGAGAAGAAATTGGCAGTTTCAGATTCTCTATGTCATGTTATCCCACAGCTGTATGTTCATCTGAATGTTCAGGTCTAAAGGACAATTTCAATTTACCATCCTCAGTTTCTACAGATGCTCTTCCAAAAGCCCATTTGTGACCCTTAGGAGCTTTGGAACAACCTTGTCTCAAAAAGTCAGTTCTTAGAATGCAAGATGCATCAGGACCAGTTACAATAGTATGTTTCTTCCACTCTTTACCAGTTAAACTTATCTCACCCTGCAATTTAGTCAACTTTTGAGATCCAACAGTGGTTCCAGAAATAGATATTGACTCTGTCTCTTTGCAATTTGACAGCAATAAAGTACACTGAGCACCTCTATCAAGTAAAGCCCTGTATTTCCAAACTTTTGAACTACCAGGCCACCTAATGAATACATTCTGGTAGATTCAGTTTTCTCCACTATCTCTTTCCTCCTGCTGGCTGGAAGCAGGGCACCTCTAATGCTGAACATGGCATTGGTGGTGTTAGTGTGAGAGAAATTGCAATTACTGGAGTAATTCCAGTTACTCTGGGGAGCTGAAGAAGTGAAACAATTTAACCTTACCCAGGGGACTTTCTAGGTATTTGGCCATTCCACTCTCCTTTGTAAGTGGCTCTATCTGTTTTGCAGACTTGTCTCCTACCTGTAGGGAATTTGCACAAATAGTACAGCATCTCACCAGCCAGCTTAGGGTTGGCTCTCCTGATTCCCTTGCTCTTCCCTTGAATCTCCTGGTTCTCTCATCTCCCTGATCTTTCTGAGGGGATTATTGGAATCTGGATATCTTCCTTCTCCCCTTCCTCTGTTTGTCCTGGTTGTCCTTGGCTTAGAAACAGAACTTTCCTTAGGGTACTCTTAAACTCCTCAGAGAATCATAGAATCAATCACAGTTGTAAGGGACCACAAGTATCATCTAGTTCCAACTCCCCTGCCATGGGCAGGGCCACTCTACACTAGATCAGGCTGGCCAGAACCTCATCCAGCCTGGCCTTAAACACCTCAAGGAATGGGGCCTCAACTGCCTGCCTGGGCAACCCATTCCAGGCTCTCACCACTTTCATGCTGAAGAACTTCCTCTTCACATCCAGCCTGAACCTACCCATCTCCAGCTTTGCTCCATTTCCCCTAGTCCTGTCAATACTTGATACCCTAAAAAGTCCCTCCCCAGTCTTTTTGTAGGTGTCCTTCAGATACTGAAAGGCCACAATAAGGTCACCTCTGAGCCATCTCTTCTCCAGAGCAAACAGCCCCAACTCTTTCAGTATCTCCTCATAAAAGAGGTGCTCCAGCCCTCTGATCACCCTCATGACCCTTCTCTGGACATGGTCCAGCACGTGCACATCCTTTTTGTAGTGGCGGCTCCAGCACGGGATGCAGTACTCCAGGTAGGGTCTCAGCAGAACACAGCTGAGGGGAAGAATCACCTCCTTCGTCCTGCTGGCCACACTTCTCCACAGCCTGGTTTGGCAAGAGAGCAGGACCCAGGCTAGCTCAGCTGAAATGCGCTTTCTCGAAGCCTTTTTTCTCCTCCATTTTGAGGCTCTCTCGATCTGAGGAGCCCAGAGGGAGGCAGAGAGCGGCAGGCAGGCGCTAAGTGCTCGCAGGAAGGTGAGTCAGAGGGCGGTGCCTGGCGAGCGGCAGATTTAAACGAGGAGCAGCAGAGGCGAAGCCACAGCCTGGTTCGGCAAGAGAGCAGGATCAAGGCCAGCAGGTGTCTCTACTGAGTGCAGCACAGCGCGCGCGCCGCTGAAAGAAAAAAAAAAAAAAAACACCACACCTAACAACTCGCAGCGGACCTTCAGGAAAGCAGACATGGTTCAAACTAGGTCCAAGCTGTATAGTGCTTGTAAAACTGTGGGCACCCAAACAGAGCCCATCTGTAGGAATGCAGGTGTCCAGACATCTGGATGTGAGGAGTGCTGGAGCCTGGCACTCGAAGTCGAGGGAGACACAGGCATTGGCTGCATTAGGTGTGAGCAGATTGATTGTCTGCTTAACCTGGTGGCTGAACTCAAGGGAGAGGTGGAATGACTGAAGGCTGAAAGGGAACATAAAAGAGAGCACCATGCTCTGCAGTATCCCTTGCCAGAGGGAGATGAACTAAGTAACCAAGAAGAATGGATCCAGGTGCCTGCCAGAAGGGGCAAGGGAAAACCCTTCCAGCCATCTTCACATCCCCAGATGCCCTTACATAACAGCTACAGGGCACTAGAGGTTGAGGATGAGGTGATCCTGGAGCAGGTAGAAGCATCACCGTCTGGGAGGGCAACTGAGACAAATCAGTTGCCCCCTCACATCAGAACAAGTACCCAGAAGAAAAAAGAGGAGGTTAATCGTTATCGGTGACTCCCTTCTGTAGGGAACAGAGGGCCCCATATGCTAACCAGACCCCTTCCACAGGGAGGTCTGCTGCCTCCCTGGAGCCCAGGTCAGGAATGTTACCAGGAGGCTGCCTACTGTAGTGCAGCCCTCTGATTACTATCCTTTATTAGTTATACAGACAGGGAATGAAGAGATTAATAACAGAGGGCTAAAACCTATAAAAAGGGACTTTAAGACACTGGGGAAAGCAGTTGAGGGAGCA